>NC_062568.1:55357500-55662500 GCF_022837055.1 Prionailurus viverrinus | reverse complement strand
TGAGGGAAACTAAAGGCAAGAATGCCTTTTAAAATTATGTCGCATACTTTCTTGGCCAGATCAATGGCTTAGCCATTTCAGTACATGGTCCCTCATTATTTTTACAGATCAGATACTTTTGGTGGGACTGTCTTACAGGGTTGGAGCTAAAGAACCCTGGATGCAGAGATGAAGTAATTCCATCTTCATGCCTGGATCTAATCATTCCCAAGTACCCAATGCATTGCTCGTCAATGGTTCAAAAAAAAAAAAAAAAAATGGGTTATAATCATGAGTGGAAAATGGCAGACACGGCTCCAAAAACTTTGGGGGAGGAGATTGCTAGGAGTGTCTAAGATTGGGTCCATAATATGAAGAAAGAGGAACTGAACTACTCTTAATTAAAAACTTGTAGAGGCAAGCTAAAATGGTGTTAAAAAAGTGCTAGTAAACAACAGAGCAGAGCTAGTGAGCTCCTCTTCCAGAAAAGCTTGGAAACCTCTTTTAAAACAAGCAATCCCCTTGGAAATAAATAAGGTGTTTATTTGTCAAAAACAAATGAGAAGCTTGTCCAAAGATTGGTTTTTAATAAAGGGAAATATTCTTCCTTTAAACATCAAAATATTTTTGGAACAAATTTTTATAAATTACTTTATATTCTACTTCTCCCATTTTGTCTTAGGTAAAGACATTTTCTTTTCCTCTTACATAATGACTGTGTCATCTTTAGAAGTTCGTGATCTTATTCTGTACTTCTGTTGGCTTGTAGAAGCCCTCAAGGGTTTCTAAGCTGTGTAGTTTTTGCCCCTCCTCTAGATGGCACCACTGTGTTACAGAATTCTATAGTTTTTCTGTTTTCCCCCTTGCTCCAAATTCCCAGCTTTCACTTTTCATAGCAATCAATATTCTTGTCTATACAAACCCCCCTTTATTGCCTTCCCTGGGTGCTTTTTCTCTGTGAAGTGTTGGGAAACGACACAGCCACCCTTTCAGCATGGTGTCTGAAGTGAGAGTAGATAGACCTTGAAGAAGGGAGCTTTCATGCTTGTAGCAGTGTCATGTGTAAAATAAATGTCACCTTTGGTTTGGTGGCTTAGATGACTTATTTGCAAGTCTTAGTTGTGCAGATTGATTAGGAGATCTGTACAAGGGACCTCTGGATTAGTGATGTGTGGCTGGAGTGATTCAGAATCTTTATAAAACATTATTTCTCAATTACTTGTCAAGCTGCAAACATATAGTACAATATGCAAGTTCATTAATATGTAGATGGGGCAATTTCTAGGGTGGAAAACACATGGCCTGGCTATCATATAGACTTGAGTCAAAATGAGATTTTACTGCTTCCTGTCTGTCTGATATTGAGCAGAGGTTTATACGCTAGTTTTCTCATCTATAAAATGAGATGAGATAAAATATAGCTTACATGGTTGTAGAGTGTCTGAGTGTCTAGCACACAGGTAAATACTGAGTGAAAGAATTTCATTAAATGATAACCATTATAAAATATATATATATACATATATATATAACTTGATAGTCACTCAAATATGTTTTATAAATGTAAACATTAGAATACATTCTTATTTTTATGATAAACTCATGTGTTACCCTTAGTGATAAATAAATATGGAATTATAAAACACTAAAACAGAACTCCACACAATTGTATGATAATACACTTTCTTAACCGTTATCCATTTCCATTTCAGAAGCCAAATTCTCAGTGGCCCTGAAAGATTAGAGTCATGAAAGAGCTATGGCTAACCAGTTTTTCATTCCTCTAAAGTATCCATTTCCAGATTGGAATGTGAGTCCAGGGCAAAAAGAAGATGAGATGAAGCATCGCTTTTCCAGACTCTCCCAATCCTTGATTGAAGGTGATATTTCTGGCCACTCCAGATCTTCTGAATAGAAATGGGAGGTGAGGTAACTCCTGACCCACTGTAATGGAAATACACTCTTCATGCAATTAAAGATGTCACATGTCAGTGTAGACACAGGCTTATTTTGAAAAATGCAAATTGATCAATAGCAAACATCTTGGCAACAAAAATTTTCATAGTAGCTTCCTTTGGGTGCCCAAACTTTCTCATGTATAGACATGTAGGCTTGGGTAAATATGTGTAAAATGCACCCACTTCTGTCTACCTACATTTAGTTCTGTGCCAGTGAGTATCACTTCCAAGAGATATGCCAGAAGAAGCTAAAGAAGGCTTAGGTCTCTGTACTTTGAAGGTGGGAGGTTCGGTGCTTTGGAACCACCAGAAGTCATCTGGGCAAGGGGTCAGTGGAATAGTTTCTTCGTTGTAGCTCTTTGTCACGGGGTATCTCAGATATGAGACACTAGTGTGAACTCACAGCCCTTGTCTTCCTTTCTGCTGTTGTGATTAAACATGCTCTGTTTGGGTGTTGCCTGGTAGATGAGAATAATACACTGTCTGAGTAAGAACAGTATTGTCCTGAGGTGTGGTGTCCTTTGGCTTCCTCCCCCGAATGGAGCACTTCCTGCTTTCCAGCCGAAGGATGAGTCATGTGAGGAGACTTGAGGATGTGACACAGGAGATGGGTCAGGCCATAATTATTTGAATGGTATAAATGACAAATCTGCACATATCCCATCCAGGTAAAGCCAGGAAATACAAGAAGGGCTGGAAATAGCTCATGGCTACATGCAGCATCTCCCAAGGCTATAGTCGTTTAGTGCTTTCAGCATCCAAAAGTGCCACATCAAAGTCATAATGTCTACCAGCATTCTCATTGCAAACCTGAACATTCTGATGCTTAGTTCTATTTCTTGTGAATTTTGGCCACTGGAAGCATTTTTTGAGTTAATTCAGAGTGAAAGATTCATGAAGTGTTGGTATGCCTGAGCTAGACCTATGTATGTGCTCTAACAGTAACATGTGGCCAAGAGAGCCACTCAAGAACACTCCCTGGGGTGTGTAAGGAAGATGGCTCATACTGTCTATTAGATCATGCTCTTCTAGAACATAAGCATTAGCATTTGTTAGCTGTCAAGAAGCACTTATATATTATTTTGTTTTATCCTAATTGTGACTTGATGAGGTAATAATAATAAACAAAATCAGTGATGCCTAATGCTTACTGTGGGCTTGTCATGATGCTAAGTAGCCATTTGTCTCATCTAATCCACCTAACAACCCTGGCTAGTACAGATTACTATCCCATTTTATAAGTAAGAAATCAGAGATTTAATGAACTTGCCCCAGGTTAGATGGCTAATAAAGTAAAGGAGTTAGGATGACCTAAACTAGTCTCATCTGACTCCAGACACCATGATTTGTACCATGCTGTTTCTCTCTCTTACTGTCCTAAGATCAAGAATATCAAAAACAAACCAGCCAACCAACCAAATAAGCAAGCCAATAACCACATAAATGAGCAAAAAGACCCAGTTTCAACCTCCTTTAATGGAATATATGTGAGAAAAATGCTTATGTTTGTTGGAGAGCAGTAGCCCAAATTAGTATAGGGTACTTACTATTCTCCCTGACACTGAGAAGAAAAGGAATCTATAACATTGAGTTAAATTCAACAAACATGAAGTGCTTCCTGTGTTGGTCATGCTTCTTATGAGACCCTGAGGTGAAAAATCAAGAGATACATAAGAAAAGAACATCCTCTTATACAAGAAAGTTCTCTTCTTATTATATTCCCTCATGCTATTACATATCATTTCCTACAAGAAATGGCCTGTTGGAAGGTAATCCCTCTAGTTACCTGAGACACGTTTATTATTCTGTATAGATCATGATGTGAAAGGACATCCTCCTAAAAAATGTCTTCTCCATTTCAATCTCAGCCCACTTCACAGGGAGAGTCATGTTAATGGTGCATCATGCTAAGATGATCGAATAGTCCAATCTCTAAATGCACTGGGAAGTCTGGGTGAAAGGTAATCCCACCTGTGTTTTCCCTGCAATTTGTTTTTTGTGATTGACTTAGAGAAAATGAAGTATGGTATATTATGTGAGTCAGCTTTTGGATATTTGATTTATGACAAAAACTAAAGAAGAATCCAAAATTAGTTTTGTCTAAGGAACTCTCATGTGTAGTATAAAGTGAATATCTTAAATAAATGTAAGATCTTTCTAAGCATGCTAGTGATGAACGTTTAGTTCTTTTTACCACATAGACATGTGGGTTTTTTTTTAATTTTTATTTTTATTATAGGAGTGCTCTTTGTCTGGAGATGAATCCAGAGGACTTTGTATATACATTTTTTATACAACTTGAAGATAATGTGCACATCAAATGCTTTTGCTGCACTAGGCATTTTGTTTACATATGTGAAAATTTATCTAAAGGCTGGAATGGTATGGGATATTCACAATAAAACACCAAACACACAGTCGTAGGAGAGGTCAGGAGGAAGAATTACATGAGCCACATATTTGAAGAAAATCAAACCCCATTTACTGGTACCATATGTTATTCTTTACTAAACCTATTTTTTCTTAAGAACTACAAGTTTTTCCAGTTTCCAAATGTAGGCAATACATAAGATTGTCTCCTAACCCTCCCCCTGATCCCCATGTACCAAACAGAGAACAGCCCCCTCCTTCTATAGATCTCCATGTCCCCAACTCCAAATTATCAGTGATAAATTGAGGATCTCCATTTATACTTTTACTTTTCATGAAAGAAATACATTGTGGAAATAATTATGGTGAGTTAGAAGAAATTATTCAGTTTCCTTATAAAGTCAGTATTTTCTATCATCTTAAGCTTTAAGGAGAAACTTCCATTTATTCACAGAATATTTACTGAATATTTAGCAGGGGCACATCATCATTCAAATAACATCCAAAAAATATATGTACCTTGGGCCCAAGTATATGTCTAATTGAAGAGATAAGTCACATACATATTAAAGATTGAGGATTAATATAAAAATTAAAAGTACTAACATTAGGGGGGAAATTAATGGTCCACAGAATGATGAAATGATCTATGTCACACCTTCTATCCTGTTAAGTGCTAAATACCTGTTTTCTTTCTCGTACTTTGTCTTGTGTTTCATGTGTAATTCAAAGCTTGTGTAAAATCTTCCTCCATTGAAACTTTGAGCATGAGGTGACTTATGATCAGATTATCCATGGGTCTAAATTACTTCCTGTGTATCTTCCTTTCCATTAAGCATTTGTGTTTACTTGCTTTTTGCTTGTTTATGATTTTATTCCTGTGAGAGCTCGTTCAGAGATTCTGAGCAGGAATGTAGCTATTTACATGTCTTTACAGAAAGATTTTTCTTTAAGGAAAAAAGCTGTTCTTTTAACTGAGCATGCAAATCTAAAAGACAAAGGAGTAAATGGACATCCACCTACCAGACAGATTAACCAAATCACCTGGTATCAGTGGAGTACTATGTTTCTACTTGATCTCCTACACAACAGTTATTCTGTTCCACTAAGTTATTCCACTAAGTTATTCCACTTAGCGATGAACTAAGTTATTCCACTTAGCGATGAAGCATTTGTTCTTTGGTCCTCTATGACTTTCTCTTCATACTTTTACTGTCCACTTTACTTCCTAGCATTATGTGCAGTGTTGGGGTGGACTACTCAGTAATGGTCAAGTCTTAAAGGATTGAGTAGAAAGTCCATAGCCAGTGACTGTCAAATGGTGGGCACTCAATTTATATTTACTGAATAAACAATTGTAAACACTTACATGTTGATTTAACCAAAATTAACATTACAAAGAAAATCCAATGGAAAAACACCAAGTGAAGTAGACCTTTCCTTCCCCTTTCTCAGGGTGTTTCTCAGGGAAACTATCTTGAGATGCCTAGGTATCCCTAGTGCAGCCTCCTTATAGTTGAGAGGTCCACAAGGAGCTCCAAAGAGTTTTAAAGGATTTTCCCCAGGCCATCATGCAAGGCAGTTGGCAGAGTCAGACCAGCCTAGGTATTTCCCCATTGCTGGCCCAGTTCTGCCTGTTTAGCAGAAATCTCTGAACAGGAGTTACAAGAACATGTGATAATTGGATTAACTGGGTTTCCAAAACTATTTTGAGGATCTGTTGAGAGTCACGGACCCTCTCCTTCAAAAAACTGCATACATATAAAACTTTGTATATAATTTCAGGCATGAACTTCATGAATCTCATCCAATGACAACCATCTAGGATTCATGATCCCCATTTCAAGAAGTCCTGGTACAGGTGGCACGTGACAGGAAACATTCTGCCTATTTCTGAGCCCTCCTATACTCTAATTACACTTGAGTAATTATAAGACCATACAATGTGGATAGTGTCTACCAGTTCTCAAAATGCCCATTTAGAATTTAATTATTAACGAGGGAACAATTCCGAAAGCAGACATCCAAATCTACACGTTGGCTGAACACACACCCGCACACCCACACCCACTTCTGAACATAAACTATTAATTTAAAAAACATCTACTTTACTCAATATAAAGGCAGTTTAATGACTTGAAATTTTAGATTTCCTATAACTACCTAATCCTCCATTTAAAATTTTGTGGTGTCCCTCTCTTCCTATCATTTTTTATATTAATCACCTGCCATAGTGTGTGTCATTTATTAAGTGCCTCCTGTGTGCATTTTACTCTAGAGGCTAGAAAATTAGTTATGCAGCAAGTATATATAGACCATCTGCTATGTGTAAGACATTCCGAGAGATGATGGGGATGGGTACCCTAGAAGATACAGCATGGTCTTTTTTCTCATGGTCTTGGGTGTTTATTGAGTGCTACTCAAGCTGTAAGCAAGAGAGACAGAGACAAAAATCACTTTTAGATGAGGTTAACAACATGAAGGAGGTGGGGGACTATACTGGGCTTTGGAAGGTAGGTGGGATTTGAGAAGGCCAAAAAGAGGGGGACGGTATTTTAGTCTAGTCCAGTTATCTATTGTTACATAACAAACTATCCTAAAGTTAGTCATTTAAAACAACCACACTCTTTTATTTTGCTCACAAATCTGCAGTTTGGATAGGACATGGCAGGGGGTAGGGGTGAGAGAGAACAGCTTATCTCTGTTCCACTTGGGATCATTTGGGGGCAACTCAGAGGACAGCTAAGGGCTGGAATCAGCTGAAGCCTCCCTGCTGGCATGTCTGTTGGTTGATGCTGGTTGTCGGCTGGTCCCAGCTCAAGCTAGTGACCAGAACACTACATGTGGCCTTTGCACATGGCTGCTTAGCTTCCTCCCAGCAAGGAGGCTAGGTAACAAGAACCAATGTCCCAAGAGAAACAGGCAGAAGCTCCTTAAATCTGTAAGTCATCCATTGCCACTTTATTTTGATCATAATTACAGATGCGTTCAGACTGAAGGAGAGGGAACATAGGTCCAACCTTTAACGCATTAAAGTCACATTGTAGAAAGACCATATGGGATAGGAGATAGTGTTATGACCTTTCTGCAAAACACAGTCTGCCACACAGGCCATGGAGTTATAGCAGTGTTATTACAGAGGTGGTGAAGTTAAAGGTGCTGGGAAATCAGTTGGAGAATTTGTGGATACGAGCCTGGGGAAAATGGGTAGGAATCTAAGCCAAAGAATGTGGACTTGGATCTGCTGATATTGGCAAGTCTTTAGAGTTTTCCCTGTAATCATAGTGATAATTAACAAGAACGATCTGGCTGTAGAATGCTTCATAGTATGAGGGGGAGGTTGAAGGTGGCACAGTAGCTTGGCATTTATCACGGTAGTCTAGATATGCTGTGATGAGGCCATGCCTAGGGTGAATATAGGCCAGAAAAAGGAGGTGAGTATGTGAGATGTTGGTTGGGAATACAGGATCCAAAGTAATTGGATAACAAGAGTAAAGGAAAAGAATAAGGGGTAATGTCACTCTTTAGAGCTAAGTAGAAATATAGACAGACTCTTATCTAGTCTTAAGGACTTGAGGTTATTTATAATCTCTATCCCATTTGTGAATATTCATATTCATATATATCATTGCAGCCATTTTGATTTTGACTTTGAGTTTGATTTTGAGATTGTGGGTTTGAATCCCCATTTATAGAAGAGAAAATTAAGTAATTACCCAAGTGTCCCATACTAGAATGTCTTCTCTGTAAAGGCCAATCTGTGAAGGCCTTCTCTGTGACTGCCACTAAGTCTTGAAATCTGTGCACATTTAATATTCACAGAAATAGATCTTGCTCTGACACCAGGTGGTTGGTTAGCTTATATCTGAACAGCTGCTAGTACTTTTACCATGAAATTGTTAAGGCTCTTAAGGCAGGGTTCATGTAGTATTTGTGTTATTTGCCTTAGATATAGAAGAAGCTTGAGGTGAATAGATGGCTCAGTTGGTTAAATGTCTGATTCTTGGTTTCGGCTCAGGTCGTGATACCATGGTTCATGAGTTTGAGGCCCGTGTTGGGTTCTGTGCTATGAGCGTGGAGCTTGCTTGGGATTCTCTCTCTCCCGTTCTCTCTGCCCTGCCCTTGCTCGTACTTTCTCTCTCTCTCAAAAATAAATAAATAAACTTAAAAATATATATAAGATCTCTCCCTCTAAATAAATAAATAAGCTTTAAAAGTATATAAAAAAGAAGCTTACTCTTTGAGGTTAAATGCATTTGAGATATATATATATATATAGCAAAAACTCTTCTTGTACATACAAGTTAGGCTGTATTTTATGCTTGGTTAGCATACACCACTGAGTAAGTCTGTATGCTCTGTCTTGCCCAGCACCCAGGGAGACTTGGAGTAGGCACAGCCTCCCAAGGGCAGAATGGCTATGACCTCACCCTGTCCTATCTTGGAAATCTCATCTCAACGACCTAGGTTGGGCTTAGGAGACCTGGGGCAGAAGCTGGGGTTCAGTCTCTAATGCCTGTTGATAGTTTTCAGGTGCCACCTGGGAGAATGGGCCTGGAGAATAAGGACACACTTCCATCTCAGGCTTTTCTACTGTGAAGGCAGTCTCTGCTTTTCATGGAGTGAAAATTACTTCTGGACTTCTCACCTCCTCTCATTTGCCTCCTTCCTGTCCGACACCCCATGGTGAATCAGCTGTATGCTCTCAAGCATGAGATTCAATTACTTTTATTGTTAGGCTTGGCTATGATTGTCTTTAATAGTCAGAAAATTATCCAGCATCTAAAAAGCACAATTAGAAAATTCAGCCACAGTGTGTCCCTGTGAGTTTTGGCTGGCAGCAAAGAAGTAATTCTTCAGAGGAGTTCTTGTAGACATTTGGCATTTAGTACTAGCTCTCTGAATTTTATTTCACAAATGGAAACCTGAGGGGTTTTTTTTTTTTCACACTCCATTCAGTAGCATATTTTAGCCAATCTCAAAATGAAAGTATCAGTTTAATGTCATCCTTGAGGTAGAAAATATTTTATAGCTGATAATCCTTACTTTCTATGTACAACACCAGTCAAATATATGAATACTAAACATGTTCAGACTGGTTCTAGGCCTAAATATATTGGCATCCTTGGGAAATTTACTTAATTCATAAGCAACTTGTTTTCTTATTGGGAAGAAGCAAAGAAAGATTGTCTGATAGGAATACTAACTAGTACAAATGATAATGGTGAAAAGAAGTACTCTAGGAATTATTGTAGATGATAGTGACCTAAGGGCATTTGCAATAAGGATCACGTGGAAGTGAGTGTAGGCCAGGCTGGAGAGGTTTTGGATTATGGGAACAGGGAGTCTTAGAGCTTTATGGACCTAAAGTATTTTTGACAAACAGCAAGTGTTTCGTAATATGCCATGGCTAAATCTGTGACAGGAGAAGTCATTGCCTCCTACACTTTTGGGGAGCAGGAAGCCATGGCAGCAACACTTAATGAATGGCCTTGACAGTTCAGGGAACGTCCCTGCGTGAGTTGTTTTGAATGATGCCAACCGGTTTCAAGTGGGCAGGATTAAAATGCAAACGAAGCCCAGATTTTTTTTTTTTAAATTAATATCTGATGTTTGCCAATCAGAGGAAAGGTGATAGAGTACAGCACACAAATTTCTGAGAGCTGTGTTGTCACCTGGACTAAGACATCCTTCCGTGAGATGGCCAGGGACAGCAGCTGGCCCTTCTGTGGCTACCAGGGAATGGATTTGACAGATGAGAGGAAAATGTGAAAATATTCCTCAGACGTGGCCACAACTTTTGGTAAAATGCATAAACGTAAAACTTACCATTTTTGTCATTTTAAGTGTACAATTCAGTGGCGTTAAGTGCATTCAAAATGTTTTGCAAACATTACCACCATTTGATTCCAGAACTTTTTCATCACTTCATAAGGAAACCACATACCCATTCAGCAGTCACTCCCCGTTCCCCTCTCCCTCCAGCCCTGGCAACCATTAAGCAGGCTTTTTAGGAAGGGCCCTGAGGTTGGGAATTAGGAGATGGGAGTCTTTTCAAATCTGGGCTTCTGTCTTTGTGTTTTCCAACAACATAGCAGCCTCCTCATAACAGCATGATGGCAAACCTATAATTTATGACTCCCTTCACAAAACTTTTAAAACAACTTTAGTGAAGTGCATTTATATATCATAAAATTCACCCATTTCAAGAATGTGATTCAATGGGAACCTGTACAAGGTGGTGTAACTATCACCACAGTCCAGTATTAGAACCGTTTCATCCTCCTGCTTACGTCCCTCATGGTGTTTATAGTTAAACCCATCCCACCCCCAGCCCTGGGCAACCGCAGATCTACCTTCTGTCTCTATAAATTTGCCTTTTCTGGACATTTCATTTCAGTGTGATCATGTGATGTGTGGTCTCCATTTCTGGCTCCTTTCACAGAATATAACATTTCTGGAATTCATCCACAGTGTAGTATATGTCAGTAGTTCTTTTTTTCATTGCAGTATTCCATTGATTGGATGTACCGCATTTTACCTATGCACTCACTTGCAAACATTTAAGGGCCCGGCATACTTTCTTTGTGCAATTCCACTACACTGTGCAAACATTTTCGAGGAAGTTTCTTGTCTGCAACTTCTAGAGGGTTATGTTGTTGGATGTCCTCTAATATGCTCACTCACTAAGGTTCGTCCAACATGAGTCCCAAGAGCAGATCCACATTCTTAGATCATTCATTTATTTAGCAAATATTTGTTGAGTGCTCACGGCATACTGTGTTCTCTGCTAGACACAAAGGATATGTTCTAGCACTCTTGGGATTTCTGCTGTAGTGCAGAGATTCTTCACACCATGCACAGCTCCCCTTCTGGTGGGTTGAAGGAGCAGGCACATTCTATTGGGACTGATACTCAGTCACAGGCAGCTTTCTCTTTGTTTCCTTCCCTGAACTTCTCACTCTTGAAATACTCAATGCTCCTCTGAGATGCTCCCATTTCATCCTGAGTCTCCAGCAAATTCTGTCTGATGTCTCTTCTACCTCTGGAATGTGATAAAACTTGGGGATGGAATGGTCTCATTGTATGCCTTGAATGTGTAAATGAATGATGAATGAATGACTCCCACTGATGAATGAATAAAGGAATGAATGAGCAAATAGAAAAATTAGGGGCACTGACCTCTTCAGATCTTGACTTCTAGACATACTTGTTCCCTCTCTTGTTAGAGTCAGGGGTTGCATGATTCCCTCTCTAGAATGAAGGCAAAAGTACTTAAGAGGAAATACAGTAATCTGATGTTCCCTCTGCTCCTTGGAACAGAGGCTTGACATCAACTTCTTACCACTGTCATTGATATTTTAATGGTATCCCTAGGGTCACTCTCCAGGCAGACTATTTAGGGAAACAATATGAAAATGGTCTTGCATGGCTCGGTGACCTGGCCCAGATGCCAAAGGTAGTGACTTACAATGGCTTCTCCAGGCCCCTCCCTGCTCCATTCTGCCACCACCCGGCTCATGATGCTCTTAGCTTCCTCTTTGACTCCTGTCCTGGGTCATCCTGCCTGACCTGAAAGCCAGAAGCAAAGGGGACAGGACACACACTGTGTATTCCTGTGGGACACTGGGCAGAAGGTGGAAGAGGGAAGACCCAGGAGGCTAAACCAGGCAAGGTGCTTCATGTGGAGAAGAAAACAGGTGGTTCTGTGAGGGCTTTACTGCTTGCATTCTGGTGGCTGGGGTGTAATCAGAGCCCCATTAAAACTACTGGGACAAAACATTAAAGGGGAAGAGACATGGACATGTCTAGTTTCAGAGATTACTTAAGGTTACTTGAAGCTTTAAAAATAGATAATAATATTTTTAAGATTATGTTATTTTATAGGACTAAATACATATGTGTTATCTACTTTAATGAGACCATGTTTTAGCCTTGTCCATCTATGGATAATTCTGGAGATTTTCCTTTATTTCTATGGTCACTGGTTGGGGCCCATTGGTTTGGTCCATCATACAAATGTACTTCATGGATGGTGGACATCATACTCCTGTTGAGGGTCTACTATGGGTTACTATGTCCGTCCACCCCTTACAGAAGGTCTCTTCATCCTTGGATGAGCCATAGCCTGCTGGGCTCCATTTCTTATTGGCAGAGAAATATTGAGATGCTAGTTGGATAGAAATTACCTTGGGTTTGGGTTGATTCCGTTTTTGCTTAGCATCTTTACCATTTAAAATGTGCTCATTTTGACGTACCTCAAATACATTTTATCTACTCTAAATTCATATACAGAGATAACTTCTCTCTGAGCCAGCTCCAACAAAAATACAGTGACACCTGGTACTAATCTTGTGAATCAAAAGTCGAGTGTACATTCTTTTCTTTTTTTTTCCTTCTTGACACTTTGCTTTTAATTTATACTAGATCCTTTCTGTTGAGTTAGTAATTTCATTTTAAGTACAGAAATCAAGTTTAATTAAAGCTTTCTTGCCATTTAAAATAATAATTTGTTTATTTAGCATTCTTAATAACCTTGGGTAAATTGCCTATAGAGGCTCACCTAATTCATTTGTTTGTTCAAATTATTACTGTCATTTGCATATTTTGAAAGACACCACTTTAATGAAACAGTGAGGTGAAGTCAGGGCACATGATTCCTCTCTGTGGCAGGATGGTCTTTCTGCTTTAGTCTGTTTGTTCAGCTGGAAGGTGTGCATCATCCTACTGAGTTTTAAAAAGCTTCAGTATTGGAAAATCATTAGTAATGAAGTGTCTGGGAGGGGTGGCAATATGATGAATTGAACAGCATTCAATTCAATTGAACAGTCCAGCCAGGGACTGCCACTTACACAACCTCCTTTAGCTTCTTAGAATGAATGCAAGCATGCCTCTCCTTAACCCCAAGATATGTCTTTGCAGACTTGTGGCTATAGATAAAATTTCTAATGCCTTTGAAGAACTTAAAATAATTTGTTGAAAGACTTTCTGTTATTAGTGGGAAAATGTGATGTTGCACAAAGGCTCAATTTTATTCTGAGGGTATTATAACCATTTATCGGTGTTAATAAATAACCACCTGTAAGAGAGGAGTTTAGAGAACTTAAAATGATAAATAAGTGAGAATGATTTCTTATTTGCTTATCAATTATTTTAAGTATGGGTTTTAGCTCATAATCTTTGGGAGTGCTATTTTGACTGTTCTTTGGGAGCTTTTCTTTTTTTTTTATTATGGAGGAATGAGGGATTTCTTCATAGTTCCTGACAAGTTTGCAGGATAACTTGGTTGAATCTGTTTCTGATTTATTGATTTTAAGTCAATCCCAAGCCTCCTAAACTTTAGAAACTGATTCATAGTTCCCACTATTAAAAAGAAACCCAATTTGATAGAGCATAATAGAACACATTGCATTAAGTATCTCCAGGTTTCCTATTGCCTATAACGAAAATGTGGAAAACATTCTAACAAGAGCCCTTCATTAGTGTTAGTTATATACTAAAAGCATCTTTGAATGATGTGGCCCCAAGGCATATCTCAAATAGGAAACATTCTCCTTTTTATACTAATGGATTATTTGTAGAGAAAGCGTATATGCATCTTATGAAACACTAGTAATGAAAGTAAATGAATGCCAGAGCCAGTTTTTGATGTTTGCACTCCAATTTAAAGTCTATGATAAAGGCAGGAAGTCTGCTCCTTTCTGAGCCTGGTTGAGCCTGGATCCTTCTCTTCTCTCTTTGTTCATGAAGGCACAGCCCCTTGTCCAGCATTAATAGGGCATGCACTTTTAGACCTTCTCTCTGTTGTAGCAGAAAAGATGCTATCCTGACACTCAAGAATCCTGCCGTGACGATGTAGTAACCCTGTGACCTTGGGCAAGTTACTTCCATGGACTCATTTCTTTACCTGGGAAGTGGTTGTCTGTAGATGAATTAGACATTTTAAAAGGTCATTTTAATTAAAGTCTGTGCTTCCAGTGGTAATAGATTGTCTCTGATCTATATTCCTCCCCATGGTCTCCACACATGCAGGGGTGGGAGTTGGGGAAGCTAATTCCTGGAGTCGAGGTACAGTGAGAAGGTATGAATTAGAGAAGAGCAGGCCGGCTCACAGGTACATCAAGCTCCCTGCCTTATCATGCTCTCAGTTCTGATGAGCCTCCTGTGACCATACGCTGAATCTTTGATCTGACCTGGGTTTGTAACTCTCCCATTCCCCATTAGGGGTAGAGGGAGGTGGGGGCACTGGGAAGGATCTTAGAGAGGCAGATATCTGGAATATGCTCTTGATGTCTAACATAAAACTCTACCTTTGTTTAAAAAACACAAAAGAATTCATTTTCTCTTGTTTGACTTAGAAAATAAAAGGAAGGACTCTAAACATTGTGACTTTCAAATTTTGATTTTTTTTTGCATTAGTAAGGGATTTTATTTTACCTTTTAAACTACAAAAGTATCAATAAATATTAAAAATTCAAACTATAGGGGAGCCTGGGTGGCTCAGTCTGTTGACTGTGCAACTTCAGCTCAGATCACGATCTTGCAACTCTTGAGTTCAGGCCCCATGTCTGTCGGGCTCTGTGCTGACAGCACAGAGCCTGGAGCCTGCTTTGGATTCTGTGTCTCCCTCTCTCTCTCTCACTCCCCTACTCACGCTCTGTTTCTCTCCTTCAACAATAAATAAACATTAAACATTTTTTTAAAAAAATTCAAACTATATGCAAAGGATATTAAGCAAAAAATGAAAGTCCTTTTTTTAATTAAAAAATATTTTTTAAATGTTTGTTTTATTTTGAGAGAGAGAGAAAGTGGTAGGGGCGGGGTGGGGGGGGGAGGAATAGAATACTAAGCAGGCTCCATGCTATCAACAGAGCCCAATGTGGGGCTCTATCCCATAAACTGTGAGATCAGCCTGAGATGATATAAAAAGTTGGACGCTTAAATGACTGAGTCACCCAGGCACCCCAAAAGTGAAAGTCCTTTCTACTCCCATTATCTAGAGCTATCTGCTATTAACACTTTCATTTGGATATTTCAGACATTTTCCTGTGCACATATCAATGCAATTATAACATATGCATATCTTTTTGCCTTAAAAATTGAATTGTACTGTAACTACAGTTATACCAACTTCTTTTTTTTTTACTTAAACGTCTTTCATAGATACTCTGCTGTAAGAGTACTTACAGATCACAGCAAGATATGCATTAATTAAAAACAACTGGACTTGTTTATGTGACTATGTAGACATAATAAATCATACATAAAAGCAGTAACACTGTAGACAGTGTCAAACTATAACACACTTCATCTTTCTGTTTTTGGAATGTTAGTGAGAATTAGCCATTCTGGTGTTCCTTGCCCTGAACTTTTTCATAATCTGGGCCCCAGAATGAGGGTAACTTTATTCCTTGAAGTAGCTCTCTATTAGCTATTCTGATGAATAAATACTCATCGTCAGTAAGCTAATATGTAACCCTTCCTGATTTTATATTTAGGTATATGTAGTTTTAAATTTTGCTTAATGCTTACATAGTGTGTGTCAGGCACAGTTCTAAACACATTTCAAACTGAAACTCACTTGATTCTTTTAACAACTATATGAGGTAGCTACCATTATCCCATTTTCATTTCTTTGCGGTTTTTCTATCTACACAATTACATTATCTGACAAAAGTGGGCGTCTTATTTTTTTCTTTCTAACCTTTATGCCTTTTATTTATCTTTCCTGCCTTGTACTGTTGAGGACCTCCAGCACAGGGTGAATAGAATTGGTGAGAGTGGACATCCTTTCCTTGTTACTGATCTTGGGGAAAAGCATTCAATATGTTACCACTAAATAAGATAACTACAGATTCTGTAGTTAAATAAGATAAAACAGATTCTGTTTTTAGTTTGCTGAAAGTTTTGATCATGAATTGGTATTGAATTTTGTCAGACTCTTTTCTGAGTATATTAACATTCTATATGGTTTTTCTCTTTTATTCTGGTAATAGTATCAATTATAATAATTGGTTTTTAAATGTTAAAACTGTATTACATTCCTGAGATAAGCCCTACTTGGTCATGATGTAAAACAGGATGATTATCTTTATATATTACTCGATTTTATTTGCTAATATTTGCTAAGAATTTTTGTGTCTATATTTGTAGACACTGAGCCATAATTTTCTTTTCTTATAGTATCTTTTTCAGATTTGGTATCAGGATTATGCTGGCCTCATACAATGAGTTGGGCAGGGTTCCATCCTGCTCAGTTTTCTCAAAAAAGTTTGTGTAAGATTAACATTCTCTCTTCCTTGAATATGAAACCATTTGTGCTGGAATTTTCTTTATGTGAAGGATGTTGGTAGTATATTCAATTACTTTAATAAGGATTGAGCTGTTAAGACTTTTAATTTCATTTTGTGTTGCTTTTGGTAAATTCTATTTTTCGAATGTGTCCATTTTATCTAAATTCCCAAGTTCACTGACACAAAGTTGTTTATCATACTTATTATCCCTCAATATAGTCGGGTCTGTAGAGACATCTTTTTCATTCTTGATACTGGTAGTTTGTATTCCCTCATTTTAGTTTTATTTCAGTCTAGCTAGGAATTTGTCAAATTTGTTGATCTTGCAATGAACGAACTTTCAGTTTTCTTGATTTTCTCTATTGCTTTTCTGTTTTTCTATTTCATTGATTTATGCTCTTTTAAAAAACAGTTTTCTTTTTTCTATTTCCTTTGGATTTGTTTTTTATTCTACCTTCGCAGAAACTTGGGTCATTGCTTTTATACCTTCATCCTTTTCTTTTTATTTTTTTGTGTGGGTTTTTTTTTTTTTTTTTTTTTGAGAGAGAGAGAGAGAGCAGGGGAGGGACAGAGGGAGAGGGAGAGGGAGAGGGAGAGAGAGAATCTTAAGCAGGCTTCCTGCCCAGCACAGAGCCTGACATGGAGCCAGACATGGGGCTGGATCTCATGATGGTGAGATCATGACCTGAGCTGAAATCAAGAGTTGGGTGCTTAATTGACTAAGCCACCCAGGAGCCCCTACCTTTATCCTTTTCTACTATAAGCATTTACAGCTATAAATCTCCCTCTAATTACTGAACTATGGCACACGAATTTTGATATATTGCGTGCTCATTATTATTTACTTCAAAATATCTTTGCTGCGATTTCTTCATTTTCTTTTTCAAAAAAATTTTTTTAGTGTTTGTTTATTTTTGAGAGAGGGGAGACAGAGTGTGAGCAAGGGAGGGGCAGAGAGAAGGACACACAGAATCAGAAGCAGGCTGGAGGCTCCGAGCTGTCAGCACAGAGCCTGACATGGCACTTGAATCCACAAACGGCAAGATCGTGACCTGAGCTGAAGTGGGACACTTAAACAGACTGAGCCACCCAAGCGCCCCTGACTTCTTTGAAGTTGTTATCAATTTCTAAATATTTGGGGTTTTCTGGATATCTTATTGTTACTATTTTTAGTTTAATTTAATTATAGTCGGAAAACATATTTGGTAGAATTTCATTCGTTTGAAATTTATTGAGACTTGTTTCTAGCACACCAAATTGTCTATCTTGGTGAATGTACCATGTACACTTGAAAAGAATGTGTATTCTGCAGTTGTTGGGTGCAGTGTTGTGTAAATGGCAATTAGGTTAGTGTAGTTGATAGTGATATTGAAGTCTTCCCTGTTCTCACTGTTTTTTGTTTTGTTTTGTTTTTGTCTTGTTGTTCTATTAATTACCAAGAGAACAGTCTTAAAATCTCCAACTACGATTTTGGATTTGTCTATTTATTCACTAATTCTGTCAATTTTGTTTCAAAATGCTCTATTTTTAGGCGCATATCCACTTACTATTTTCTTCTTTCAGATGCCTTTTTTTTTTATCATTATCAAGTGTCTCTTTTTATGTCCAGTAATACTCTTCACCTTGAAATCTAGTTTATATGATATTAATATAGTCACTCCAGCTTTCTTATGCTTTCTCTTTTTCCATGCATTTATTTTCAGACTATCTGTTCCATGTATTTAAATGTTACGGAGAGCATACTTAGGAGTTTTAATTTTTTATGCATTCTAGCAATTTCCATTTTTAATTGGAGTGTCTAGTCTGTTTACATTTAATATAATTGTTTATATGATTGGGTTTAGATTTACAAGTTCTCTATTTTTTTCCTCTTTGTCCCATCTACTTTTTTGTTCCTCTCTCTTCCTTTCCTGACTTATTTTGGATTAATTGAATATCTTTTAGAATTCTGCATTAGTTTGGTTTTTTAGAAAGCAGGTGCCAAGGTGAAGTTACAAGTGCTAGAGATTTGCAGGGTGCAATACCATCAAAAGATAAAGAGGAGAGAGAGCAGGTATCTGACATCTGTGAAAGGAGGAACAAAAAAGGAGGATAGGGTAGAAAGAACCTTAAACTGCACTGTGATTTTGAGAAAGTTTCTGCCAGCCTGATGGAGGATTTTGATCAAAGATTGCTGATAGATGAATATTGCACTGGGCAGAATCGGCCAAGTGCTCATATCCCTGTCATGGTCAGTTATTGGCTAACTGCAAAGAACATAGCTTTGATTCACTCACGGTGGATCCCTAAGGTGCTGCCATTAGATGCTGTCAGCTAACCACACTCCTCACAACTGTCAAGTTTCTTCTAGAAGGGAGATCCAGGTGAGGCAGGTATCTTCATGGCTGCCTCAATTTCCATTTTAATTTTTTTATTGACTTTTTAATTGTATCTCTTTGCATTAATTTTTAGTGGTTGCTCTAGAGAGTACCATATATATTTTTAGCTTTTCACATTCTGCTTAGAGGTAATATTGTACTGCTTCATGTCAAGCACTGGAACATTGCAACAGCATAGTTTCATTTACTGGCTCCATCTTTTGTGCTATATTGTCATCATGCTTATGTTATAAGCCCCACAACATAGTGTTATAATAACACTATAGTTTTTATAGTTTATAGAAAATAGTTTTATGTCTTTTAAAGAATTTCAAAGGAGTGTGTGTGTTTGTGTGTGTGTGTGTTTTACACTTACTCACATATTTCCCATTTACCATTTTCAGTGGTCTTCATTCCTTTCTCTTTCTGTAGGTCCAAATAACCTTTTGTAGAATTTATTTTTATCCTGTAGAACTTTCTTCAACATTGAAAATAGTTTAAATCTGCTGGCTATTAAGTCTTTGAGGTTTTGTTTTTCTGAAAGTGTCTTCACTTAACCTTCATTGTCGAAGAATATTTTTGCCAGATATAGAATTCTAGCTTGACTGTTGTTGCTCCTGTTGGCACTACAAAGATGTCATTCTTTTATCTCTGAGCCTACATTATGTTTGAAGAAAAATTAGTGTGGTTTTATCCTGTGTGTGATATGCCATTTCCCCTGGTTGCTTTCAAGATTTTCTCTTTGTCTTTGAATTTTAGCACTTCCAATATGTGCCCTGGCATGGGTTTATATTTTGTTTTATCTTTATTTATCCTGTTTGGAGTTGGCAGAGAGTTTTGAATTTGTAAATTTATGTCTGTTTTTACAAATTTGGATTATTATTTTTTCAGAATTCTTTTCTTGCCTATTCTCTCTTCACCCTTCCTTCTGGGATTTCAATTACACATGTGTTAGACATGCTATTATATCCCCCTGGACCTTGAGGCTTTGTTCATTCTTAAAGTTCTTTTCTCTATTTCTCAAATTGGATAATTTATATTGTTCTATCTTTAAGTTCACTGGTAACTTTTTACTATTTTTTTTCTCTAATCTGTTGTTAGGTCATCCAGTAAATTTTCTTTTCAAATTTTTCTTTGGGTTTAGAATTTCCAATTGGTTCTTTTTATAATTTCTCCTTCTCTGCTGAAATTTCTTTTATATCCTTTAGCATAGTTACAGTAACTGCTTTAAAAATCCTTGTCTACTAATTCCAGTATCTTCATAATCTGGGAGTACGTCTCTGTGGATTCTCTTTTCTTTTGAGAATGGGTTTTCCTGTTTCTTTGCATATCTAGTAATTTTGGAATGTACCTTAGACATTGTGAGTGACATAGAGATTCTAAATTCTGTCATATACTTTTAAAGAGAATTGATTTTCTATTTTAGCAGGCAGTTAATTTAATGGAAGTCAGATTCCAACTTGGTCTTCCCTGTGATGGACATTAGCAGAAATATGCTTAGTTCTTGTCATCTTTGCTGGGATACTTGAGGTCTGCTCCACATATGTATAGTATTGGGAGTAGTAAGAGATTTTCTCAGATTTTATGTACTGAATTTGAGGCTTCTCCTCTGTGGTTGTCTTCTCTCTGGGATTTCCTCCCACATTTCATAGCTGCTGTCATCTCTGATTTCTTAGCTACAACATGCCAGAGATCTAGCTACCACGTGGAACTGACTAGGTCTCCCATTACACAAAAAGCTATAAAACATGAGTAATGTATCAAGAGCCATTTTTTCAAGTGTTATCTTCCCCTTTCACTCCTGCCTGCTCTTGGTCACTCTCCAGTGCCTTCAGATAGCTGTGTTTTTTTTGTTTTTTTTTGTTTTTTTGTTTTTTAATTAAAAAAAATTTTTTTTCAACGTTTTTATTTATTTTTGGGACCGAGAGAGACAGAGCATGAACGGGGGAGGGGCAGAGAGAGAGGGAGACACAGAATCGGAAACAGGCTCCAGGCTCTGAGCCATCAGCCCAGAGCCTGACGCGGGGCTCGAACTCACGGACCGCGAGATCGTGACCTGGCTGAAGTCGGACGTTTAACCGACTGTGCCACCCAGGCGCCCCCAGATAGCTGTGTTTTTAAAGGTTTTTTTTTTTTTAAGTTTATTTATTTTGAGAGAGAGGGTGAGGCGGGGGGGAGAACATGAGTGGGGAGGTGCAGAGAGAGGAGAGAGAGAATACCAAGCAGAATTTGCCCTGTTAGCACAGAGCCCAGCATGGGGCTTAATCTTGCAAACTGTGAGACCATGACCTGAGCCAAAATCAAGAGTCAGCTGTTTAGCCAACTGAGCCACCCAGTTGCCCCTGTTTTTTAATATTTTAATCCAGAGTTCATGATTGTTATCTGTGAAAAGGTTGGTCTGATAGGAGTTATTTTTATGACCAAAAGCAGAAGTCTGTTATCCCCCTTTATAGATGAATTTAAAGACACACTACATTAAGCTTACGTACATTACCCAAGGTCATACAATTGGTAAGTGGCAGGGCTGTGATTTGAACACAAGTAGTTTGGTTCTAGAGTCTTAGGATTTGGTCCAAGGGTACACTTCAATGATATGAATTTTTAAGACAATGGCAGGAAGAATAGTAAATATTCTTGGACTCATGGAGCCTTCTGGTGTTAAGTCCTTATGCATTGGACCGTTCTCAAGATCTCATTACTCAGTGGATACTTCTCATATCTTTGGGTGTGTACATTATTTCATGTACAAAGCTTACACACAAGTTGTATTAAAGGATTATGTTGTTTTTGGTTAATTGGAAAGTAGATCTTTAGTTATGAGAAATTTCATATTTTCAGGGTTCTGTGATGTACTCCTTGGGCCGCCTTACTTAGAAACTGGTGTAGTTTATCATGTCGTTCTTTTAGTGATTAAAATAAAGAGAACTTTTGAAGGAAAGTAATATCAACAGTAATATAATGAATGTTTAAAAATTATTTATTGATGAAATTCAAAACCACAGTAATGGGATAGTTGACTTTTAAGAAGGTAAGTTTAAGATAGATTTAGCTGATGTGAACCATAGACCTTGGAAGCATAACAGTAAGACCAAACTTGGGGCACCTTGGTGGCTTAGTCAGTTAAGCGTCCAACTCTTGGTTTCAGCTCAGATCATGATCTCATGGTTTCATGGGTTCAAGTTCTGCATCAGGTTCTGCACTGGCAGCACAAAGTCTCCTTGGATTCTGTCTCCCTCTCTCTGCCCCTCCCCAACTCATGCTGTCTCTGTCTCTCTCAAAATAAATGAATAAACTTAAAAAAAAAAAAAAAACTTGAGCAGTACTATTCCTTCTTGATTGTTTCCCTTTTTCTCCTCTGGACTAAGTAGTTTCAGTTAACATTCATGAAATGATTCGTTTCATCTTATCCCTGTAGCCCTTGATTTTATCTTCACTTTGCATTTTAGAGCCTGGCTGGCTTCATGTTGATTTCACCATAGTTTGTAAGCTGATTTGTAGTGAAATCTTATTCACGTATGTTACTTTCAAACTAAAGGGAAGGGCCTATGTATTTGATTTTGGAATTCTCTCGGCATCCCACACCAGTGCTCGGATACCGCAGTCAAGCTGATTGGCCAGTAAAGAGCAGGGGTTCAATACTTGATTGATTGATGGTTCTGAATTCCAGCCACTCAGTTCTGGGAAGGTGGGCTTATCTTCTGAGTTTAATAAAACTGAGTCCTTGAAGGCCGTGATAAAGATTTTGGCTTTCATCCTAAGAGTAACGGGAAGCAATGCAGAGTTTTAAGCAGTTGAGCGACAAGCCCAGATTGGAATTTTTGAAATAATTACTCTGGATGTATGTGGAGCAGTTTAATATAACCCAGTTCTAGAGTGTAGAAATTAATGTAAAAGATTAAATTTTAACCCAGAGATACAATCTAGAAGAACTAAACCCCAGATAGTCTTCAAGCAGAACCCCCAAGTGTTATTTCTCTCAACTACAATTTTGAAGAATATTGAGAAGCAGAAAGTTTGAGACTGACTTTTTCTTTGGCAGGGGGGTGTGTGGGGGAGAGTCAAGGGCCTAGAATGTGAGTATTTTGCATTTCTGAAAAGAGACTTTATTTTTACAATGAAGTATTAAAGCAATATGAATATCAAGGAATTAGGGAATTGAATATCAAAAAGCTACTAAAAATGACAAGTCTATATTTTATGCCTTTATGGAAAATATATGTCATAATTTATTAACTTGAAAAAGCAAAATTAAAAATGTAATATAATTATGAAAACAATCATGCTTTCTCTTAACAAAAATACACAAAAATAGAGATGAAACTTGTTATACTTTGTTATCCACCAAATCCTGTTGCTTAACAGCTGTTAAAAAGTTATGTTGCTTAAAATGAGAAAACAAACCTAATATTTCAGTAATCATTGGAAATCTGAGTTAAAAGCATTGAGATGCTGCTAAGAGAGCAAAATTTTCGAGAGATAAAAATGTACTCTGACATGTTTCTTCTTCCCAAACATTTGTGGAGATTGAAAAAATTCCAAATGTGTCTTGAAGAAAGGAATTGACACCTCCTGAATTAAATACAGTGTTTGGCTCCTGCTTCAGACAGTATTTATTGGTAGGTTATAACAAGGTTAATAACAATTTGTTTGCTTGATTCCCCCAAAGTTTTGTAGGATTTTGTACTTCTTGTATATAACTTGCCAAATCATAGCACTCATATTCCTCATTAAAATTAACATTAAATTATGCATATGTAAAACAAACCTGGGTGGAAAAAGAAAGATTTGTCAGTAAAAAAAAGTCAGCAGAAGGTGCCCTAACAGTGGGCAATGAGTGGGGTATCAAGTTACTCTGTTTTTTGTAAACAGTGTCAATTCTGTATTCTGGGCTGAAAAACCTGGCAAATGACAGCTCTCCCTCGTATTTCCTGAGGTCATTTCGTACCATTTTAAAGGATAAATCATAAATAGACCTTTGAACTAAGACAGTCTCGCTGGACCTATCCTTTTGCGACTAACTTCCAGTCTCAATGGGATATTGAAGGGGAGGCTCGATAGAATACACAGTGGAATCCTTGTCCGGGAATGACTGCCTGGCAATTGTTTCATGGAAAACAGGGAGGGGTGGGGGACAACAACCCTGCTCTGTTCACTGGCTCTTTAATTTAGATTACCAATGATAAAGCCGGGGCTACGGCTAAAGAAAGGTAGGATGCATACGCAGAAACATTAGTGCTAATATGCTGCAGAAAGACAAGATAAATCAGCCTAGCTCTCATACATCACTGAGGGAGAAGCTGATTGCAACTTGACCATGTGCCTGAGTAGTCCCATCAGTGAGAAGAGCAGAACATGGATTAAAAAAAACTAGAATGTACCCTTAGGGCTACTGCCGTGCTGGACCTGGGAGAAGTGTCTGGTGTAAGTTTCAGCTTGTTTTATCCACGTATTTACCAGTGTGTTCCCATGCGGGGAGCTTGTTTCTCTTTCTGTGTTTTCATGGAAGCTTCAAGCATGTTTATTTACAGTCGTAGACTTCATTTTCTATGGATATAATATCAACCTAATAAAGTTCTTCATAGAGGACAGTTTAGCCCCGTGTTTATCCAGGAGAGAAATGTGAGAAAGTGATGGTTATCCTTACTGTCCATAGGAAGCCTGTGGGTGAGTTTTGTTTTTTGTTTTGCTTTTTGTTTCGTGGGGAGGTGAGGGTTACAAAGGTGGTTTTTAAACTAAAAATTCAGTTCTTTTGCCATTCACTTAAAAAAAAAAATGCAGTGGTAACCCAGCATTTCTTTCCTCCTGTGGTCTTTTGTTTTGAAAAACTGTGTTTGAATATGTAAGCCAGACTGCTTGGAATGCATTATATTTTATGACTGGGATGTTTGTATTGTTTCATATCTGTTATTAGACAAAATAATCATAAAGGGTGTTTTCTATGGACCTTTTTATATTCCAAAATTAAGTACAGATGGCAATTTCCAACAGTTTTAAAAATTTGTCAATTATTTAATTTAGCATCACTTAAGCATCTGCACAGGGAGAAAGCTGAGATGGTACAGAAGCTGAATAAGCATTGATTGCTCGTCTGAATTGCATCTTTAAAGTTTTCGCCTCAAATCTCTGATTTCACAGTTTATTTTTACCAAATTAGATTATCATATTTCATTATCAAGACTGCAAATGGGTGGAACTCTCTCAGATATCCTACATTTCCCGTTAGAACAGCGCGTAAAGCGCCTGCTGATTGTTACTCTGAGGGAAATTCTCATGCCGGCTCCCCGAGAAGATGGCTTAAATAATGCATGGGTAAGAGTGAAGCAAGATGGAATTTATGGCCCAGACACTGAGTTCGGGCTTTTGTTCAGACGAAAGACTACACAAGTGTGAGCATATTAACATACTCTGAGGCTCCAGGGGAAGGGCGTAACTGAATGAAATTAGTGGCCACATGGTACTGTCCACGTTATTTCAAAACAAGCTTTAAAACAGTCCACCAAGCCTAAAGTGTGGTTTGAGGAGCTGAGGAAGGGGAAACTTGAAGTGTCAGTTGCAAACAATTCCCTGACTGAAAATTCCATGGGATAGACATAGGAAGTGAGTGTTCTGTAGGGGGAGGGTGGCCCTAGAGAGAATGGATGAGTGACTGATGAAAAGCAGCATGGTGGTCTTGTTAGTAAGGAATAAACCTTGACCAGACTGCAGCATTCTATATATTATGTCTTCCATCTTGTCCTAATTAGAGGAATATGTCTGCTGAATCCTAATCTCTTTAATTGTTGATAGAGCAGGCATGCGATTTGCTATAAATACACATGAGCATTCATTTCTGAAATAATGGCTGTTGCCAAATATATTAGACCAACAGGAGTGCTGGACTAGGGAAGGCTGTGCTGAATAGTTGAGTTTTGGAGGTAATGGACCAGTTGAGAATCATTGCACAGCTGGGCCAGCAGCTGCACCCAGTGCTCTGTCAAGTTTGGCCTCCAATTTCCTTGAACTTGTCCTTGTTTGCCAAAATGATGAACATAGCAAGAGCTCGTTTCAAATGAGCCTGCTGCAAGCAAAAAAGACCCTTTCCAAGGAGTCTTTGTCAAGGTGTGTAGTCAACAGTAGCAGTGGCCAAATGAGGTATTGATTAGGGAATGGGAAGTTTGAATAGTCATAAAAATAAAAACCGAAGGCAAAGTGGTAGAATGAGGTAAGCTGGCAGAAGACCAGAGTACATTAAAAGGCTGTATTGGGTCATCACTGTCCTAACTAAAGGACATATGGAAAAATCCCATAATAATATCCAGCAATAATTATCTTGTAGTTAGGAAAAATAAATAGGCCTGTGGGTTGGAAGGCAGCCCAGTAATCTCAACGCCTTTTTTCCTAACATTGTATTGTTCTGATATTCCTTGGGACTGGGTCAAGAGGAAGTGTCGTAGAGAGCATTTTATATTAAGAAGCAGTGACTAAACAATGCGATTAGTGGCAAGCCAAAATAAGAGTAGCAAGGACTTTCCTTCAATTTCTTGGTCCTGGCTTGAGCAAGTATTTATTTAGCATGTACTAATTACCCAGCATGTTCTAGATACATACTCTAACCAAGTAGATTATAAACTTTTTGAGAGCAGACATGTGGATTTATACTTCTCCTGTATAAATCCTATTTCTTGAAAACCATTATCTTGTTATGGTAATCATTGCAAGTCTGTCTACTTTCTTGACTTTGAAGAGGTTAAATATCAAATCTTTGCTATGCAAAGGCTTTATTTTCCCCTTCCAACAAAGGTGACTCTCCTCTCTTAAGATTTGAGAGCTTGTGACTTGACCACTCACAAGTTAGGTGATTTGCGACAAAATACCCCCCAAGAGAGTCTGTTTCCTCTTGTGTGAAATGAAGAAAGTAACCCTCATCCTGCAGGACTGTGAGAAGGAGACGTGCCTAGTGCACAGGCAGTGCTTTCCTCCTTCATAGAAGATAAGCAGGATAAGTCACCATACAGACTGAGTGCGTGCTGGCCATGGAGGTGGAGGTAGATGTGGGGAGGGAATGAGGAGGGTAGCGGGAAAGCTGGCTCAGAATCTGGAGCAGAACCTTTGATGAGAATATGACCTGAGGCAGCATGGTGCCAGTGGAAATGCAGAGGAAAGGATGAATCTGAAATATATTTTAAAGGGAAAATTGACAGAATGTGGCAGCTGCTTATATTAAAGTAAAGTGAAGAAGAAGATTATAAAGAAGGAACAACCATGAGGGCTGAGAGCCAAGATTATGGGTTTGTGATAATGGCAGGTTCGGGTGTGTGCGTGTGTGTGTGTGTGTGTGTGTGTGTGTGTGTGTGGTTTGTTCTCCAAACCCTCCAAAGCTGAAACAATACAGTTCTTCAGGGACTTGTAAACCAAGAAGACATAAGAAGAGAGAAGAGGAAATTGGAGTGCCTAGTTAACTTATGTAAAAGGAAAGGGAAAAAAATCAATAATAAACCAATAATATAGGACTAACGCTGACAATAGAGTGAGAATTCAAAGGAATTGCCTAAAATGGCAAATCTATGTTTGGAGTTTTTCCCAGACAAGACCCACAATCTGCAAATAATAAGGCTCTTCTGCAATCTTGGAACTTATTTAAGTTTTCCTGAGTTAAAAAAAAATGCCACTGAAAGGATACAAATAGTGTCAGGATTGGGAAGAAAAAGAGCATGAGGAATGGAAATTCTCAAAATAGCTTGGTTTTGAAGAGGAGATGGAAGCCAAAAGATAGCTGGTTGACCTTTCAGAACTTAACCATTCATTATGACTTGTCAGAAAGTTTGACAACTGTTATTCCTTAAATAATTTATTGTGATTTTTCAGGAAATTGAAGCCAAACCACCAACTAGCAAATAGGTTGTGGTCAAATGCTCATTTGCAAATCCTTTATCAGAACAGTGTTGTAAACATCCTTGGGTTACTTTTCAAAAGTCTACACAACTCATCCTACAGTAGAAATCATGTACATTTGCAATAAAAAATTAATAGCAAAAAGACTTTTATGTTAATAATTAAAACATAAGCAGTAAGAATAAGAATGGAAAATGTTTTGAATGCCGGTACTTGGAGAAGTGCAGCTTAATTACAAGATGGTATGGGATGTGGCTATTTTAAAATTGATGCCCACTTTCACTGACTTTAAGAGACTTTGATTTCTTTAATCTTGAAATGTAGGGATTTCCTTGTCCTCCTTGAACTTTACCTTTTTTAAAAAAAAATTTTTTTGGGCACCTGGGTGGCGCAGTCGGTTAAGCGTCCGACTTCAGCCAGGTCACGATCTCGCGGTCCGTGAGTTCGAGCCCCGCGTCAGGCTCTGGGCTGATGGCTCAGAGCCTGGAGCCTGTTTCTGATTCTGTGTCTCCCTCTCTCTCTGCCCCTCCCCCGTTCATGCTCTGTCTCTCTCTGTCCCAAAAATAAATAAACGTTGAAAAAAAAATTTTTAAAAAAAAAATTTTTTTTAACGTTTATTTATTTTTGAGACAGAGCATGAACAGGGGAGGGGCAGAGAGAGAGGAAGACACAGAATCTGAAACAGGCTCCAGGCTCTGAGCTGTCAGCACAGAGCCCGACACGGGGCTCGAACTCACGGACCGTGAGATCATGACCTGAGCCGAAGTTGGACGCTTAACTGACCAAGCCACCCAGGCGCCCCTACTGAACTTTACCTTTAATAATACCTGCCATCACCAGGATTGTTTTCACACATTGAAAAAGGAAAGGGAATATGGATAAGATTAAAAGGGGAAGAAGGAAGGAGGGATACCGAAGGTAACTGGAACAAAAGTTAAAAGAAAGAGGAGAAAGAGCAGGTTTGAAGAATGAGTGAGAAAGATATTGCATGAAGGGAAGTTGAGGGAGTCCTGGCATTGAAAAGAGGAGTATGTTGCTCTTAAGGAGTAAGAAATAAGGGAGACCACTGGGCCTAATAGCTTGCTGGATCAGCCACTAGGGGGTGCTTAAGACTCAGACAAGTTGTTTCTTGAGTTGCGATGCCACTCATGTGATGGGTAGACCTGGGGATGGGAACTTTTGGTCCTCTTAAGTTTCCCCTTTTAGCCCCCTCTTGTCATCTCTGCCTTCCCTATTCAGTGTGGATACCGTGGCCTATCATTTCAACCACCCTCTTACCAATATTTTCAGTTCTCTCGTTCATCCATTTAATAAAGATGTGTTGAATAATTCCTGTTTGTCAGGCATTGTAGTATTAGATACTCAGAAATGAATAAAACAGATATATGCCAGCCCTTGGCACCTACCAGGCCAAATAAATACCAACCTTTAATCAAAGCAGTTGTGTTCTTTCTCCAGCCTCCAACCAGATGGCTAAGCACTGCTTGAGGAAATCATGTTACTGTCCAGATTGATGCTGTGATCACTTTATGACCTCCAATCTCAATTGGACCTCTCACTATAGCCCAGCAATCCTTATATAGTTTTCTAATATATTCCTGAAATTCTCTTCCCAATACCTATTTGAAGACTTTTCAACTTTTCTCCAATCTTTGACCAAATCACATCAGTAGATATAGCCTTACCTCTTGGCATTCAGGATTTCAACTTCTTGCCACCAAATCTATTACCTGCATAACCCCAATTAAACCAATTGCCTTGAGTACAGTTCAACATGGTGAAAGTCAAATCTGACTCCCCAAAGCCTTGGAAGGCAATGAAAGTCTTTACTGAAAATTTCTTGAGGAGTCAGCCATGAACAAGAGGGGGAACTAATCCCAGAACACATAGCCGGATTTCCTAAAAATTGTTTTTATATGTCTTTCTCCCCCAAAGTCTGGCTTCTCATGGCAGCCATCAATTTACAGATGCTCCTGACTTAGGGTGGTTCACCTTAATGATTTTGTGACTTTACAATCATGTGAAAGCAATATGCATTCAGTAGAAACCAAACGTTGAATTTTGACTTTTGATCGTTTCCCAGGCTAGGGATAGGCAGTACCATATTCTCTTGTGATGCTGGGCTCCCAGTTGCCATGTGATCACAAAGGTAAATAACCAATACACTTACACCCATTCTGTGTTTCACTTTCAGTAAAGTAGTCAATAAATTATATGAGATATTCAACACTATATTATAAAACAGGCTTTGTATTAGATGATTTTGCCCAACTGTAAGCTAATGTAAGTGTTCTGAGAACGTTTAAGGTAGGCTAAGCTAAGCTATGATGCTCAGTAGGTTAGATGTATTAAATGCAGTTTCAACTTCCATTGGGTGTATTAACCTGTTGATAACTTACGATAACCTTATCATAAGTTGAGGAAGATATATATACTCTTTTTCTGTCCTCCTTCTCTGCCTCTTCCCCTGCCCCCATGTGAATTCACTGTATCTTAGTCCTGTCTGTCTGATCTCATTCCTTCGTAGGTAGAACAGACTAGTCCATCTTGATGTCTGTCATTTTCCTCCCACCCCTTACCTCAGTCAGCACAAGTCATAGATAGTTCAGCAGGGAAATCATTCTGAGTGAGAGGAAGGCATTGCAAATATTGGTGACTTAATACATACATATTTTTTAAATTGTCCATTTGTGTACATCCCTTCCACCTTTCCACAGGTTAAAATAGAAGAGTTTTTTCCCTCCCCTGATTTCTCCACCTGTGTTCTACACCTCATTCACCTCCATCTTTATGGGTTGCTTGCTTTATGCACACTTTATTCTATTTGCTATAACTTTCACCTTTTCATCTCTAGTGGATCCTGTTCATCAGAGTGTACTGGGACTCTACCTGCTCCAATCTTAAAAGAAAAAAAAAAACATACAACAAAACCTTTATCTTCCCTACATACTCTTTAATCTCCCTAACTTTTTCTCCCCTTTTATAGCTAAACTTATAGCTAAATGTAGGTGATAGCCTACATTTCTTGGGTCCTTCCTTCCCCAAACACTCCTCAACCACTATGGTTTAAATTCTACCTCAGCCACTTCATGAAAGCCCCTCTAGCTAAAGTTGTCCACTGTCTACTTGTTCTGAATGTGAAGGGGATTCTGAGTCCTTAATATTTCTGCAGCATTTGACACCGTAGAACACCATCTTCTTTTCTTGTAGCTTCTATAGTTTTCTTGTAGCTTCTTGGTGCTCTCCTACATTGTGGTCTCTGTGAGTTTATCTTTCTTTTTACTTTTATTAAAATACAGGTGATATTCAGGGGCACTGTTCTTTTCTGACTTTGGGAGGAATAGGGTGGGAGTTCCGTCCATTCCTGAGCCTTCTGTTAATATTTATATGCTATTGACTTCCACGCTTGGGTCACACCAGCCCTCACCTAAGGAAGTAAGATAGGGATTTCTGCTTGGAAATCTCCTCCAAACTCAAGTGGGACTTGACCCCAGAATTGGGCATTCAGGAGAGAGGCCTCTTTCTCTGACCCACTGCATTAATTTGCTAATAAATTACTCTCTCTCCCAAGCACTTCCCTCAAAGACACCTCACCATCATTATCTATTCTGTTATATTGATCTCCTTTGGGGCTGAAACACTAACTCTGAAATCTTCTTACATTCTTTCTTACTCTATTATTTATAGATAAACTTGGTGGAAATTATCCCTCTAATTAAACCAAAGATTTGGAACTCAAAGCCTTTTTTGTCCCATAACTGGTTATTAAAATAAAAAGTGCTTTGCCTTTCTGTGTTTTGAATTTAAAAAAAAAAATTCTACTTAGCCACTCAGTTGGCTTCTTTGTTTCCTCCAGGTCTTTTTGTGTCCTTGAGGTAATCGAGTGATCCTGGAGCAGTGCAGGGGGTCAGCAGGGCTAGTGGGGCAAGGAGACACAGAACCTTTAATATTTTAACTTACACTGGAAAGCAAAAGGTAAATGAGTCAGTTTTACTTGTGGTCTGAGGAGTCATCCAAGAGAAAAGACTTTTAAGCCTAAACACAAACGTTCACAGAAGTACCCCTTTGCTTATATAAACAGATTCCTCATCATCTGAAACTGTACCTATGTCACTTTAAAACCAGAAATGATGGGAAGAGTCTAATTTTTTTTTTAGCACTGTGGGAGTAAAATAGATTTGCAACTGAGGACATGGCCATGTGCAAGTTGTGGTCAAAAAGAGAACTAAATCTGCTAGCCTTGTTCAGTTTTACCCTGATCAAATGGGCACAGACTAATGTTCATCCAGGCCAGCCTATAAAGGCAAAGGGGTAAATATTTAAGAAATTCTTTTGAACCTTTGAATTCTAACTATATTTTGATAAGGTTTCATGTGACATGGAAGAAGTCTAGTGGCTTAGGACAGAAAAATAAATATTTACATTGCTTATTTAACATATTTAAAGCTATTTTGTTGAAGAATATAGGATATATGTTAACTGTAATGAGAAAAAGAAAGCGGAACACCTTTCATAAATTCACATCGGGTCGTACCTAAGTTAATCCGAATTTTAACTGTTAATCGATGACCGAGAAACTGGAGAAGGTGGGGCATACTTCAGTTGTTGGGCTCTTATCATCCAGGCATACAATTGCATTTTGAACAGATTGGAATCAAATGAACAGATTATTGGGCCACCTAACAAAACGGGCATCCCAGTAATCAATATCTGAAATAATAAAAACATGAATTAAATGTTTTTTGATCAATATTATTCACACAATTCATATCCTTAATGATAATGCTTAACTGAAAGACAGACCTTTGCTTCAAGGTTCATTTGCAATCCTCAGAGAACTCTAAATTTGTTTTGACATCCCAGTGCTTCTGGAAAATATGAGTCCTGTATTTCATTTTGTGGAATTAGAGTGGACTGCATAATAACGTGCTCTTACATAACACAGACCATCTCTACTTTTTCATTCTAAGTTTTAAAAAGAGAAATGTGGAGGGGCACGCAGAGTGGGAGGAGCCTTGGAGCGGAGTGAGGAGCTAAGTGTATAATTCTGTCCTGTCAATGGTGCTCGTACTTTCTTTTACATAGATATGTGTATTTATTTTGAGGGAGAGAAAGAGTGAGCATGAGTGGGGGAGGGGCAGAGAGATAGGGAAAGAGAGAATCAAAAGCAGGCTCTGCACTGTAAGCGCAGAGCCCGACTCGGGACTCGATCCCACAAACCGTGAGATTATGACTTTAGCCAAAATCAATAGTCTGACCCTTAACTGACTGAACCACTCAGGTGTCCCGTGCTCATACCTTGCTTAAAGCATTAATTTGTCCAGAGATCTGAACACTGCAGGCAGCTATTTGTCTGAAGCTGACATTTCTGTTCATTTAGAGGACAGAATTATGGTCCAGCTTCATCATAACTAAGTGGAGTCCTATAGTTTTTCCTAATCTAAAAGGAGAATGTAGGAAGGGCTTCAAACTCTTTAAAAAGACAACTAAATTCTAAAATTCGGTGTTGGAACAAGTATAAGCTTATATTAAGTCACATTTGGAGCACTGCAGAAGGAAAGACCTGTGGATGTGGTCTTCCCAAAATACTAGCATCAGGGCAAATCTGTCAGCGTCCTCAGCTCATTCTGCAGCGGAGAGGCATGTGGAGCTACAAAGACAGATGACTCGTCTCTCCCTTGCAAAATGAGTCCTACGTTTTTCAGGCCATTCTAGGCCTCTGGGGAGGACGGCAGTTCGTCCAGAGACCCAGACAATGCTGCAATCATCCACGTATGTCATTTTGCCTTAGAACTAATGGTGATCTTCCACAGGAGCTCCTGATGTTTGTTCAGAAATCAGAGCGTAGGTGGCTGGAGAACCATTTTGACTACAACAGTTGAGAGCTGGTCCAAAGTTAGAATAAGACAGAGGCTACCTTATACTGCCCCTGATCAACTACCATTCACAGCATAAAATCAAGATTTTATTTTATTTTATTTTGTCATTTTTGAGACATAACAAACACTGCATTCCCCAGCTAATAGCATTAGCCAACTAAATTCTTTCAGGAGTGAGAAGAGGTTCTATAATATTTGTTCTTTGAGATGTTCCTCAGTCTTGGAGGGACTGGCATTTTACCCCGTGTCCCTTTAAGCTATCTGTGTGCTTGTTTCCATTCATTCATTGACTCTTATTGTGTACCAGGCATTATTCTAGGCATAATCTGTAGAGCGGTGAGCAAGACAGATTTATGAGAATGGTAAAGTGTTCACCCAAGAAAGCCTCTTCAAAAGGCACTTTTATTAGCACAGGAGCTTAGTATCATCACTTTATATTGTCCATAGCTCATGTGGAAAAGGAAAATTTTCTTTGTCTAAATCATAGGAGGTTTTGAGTCCTTTGTTGTTTTTTTTTTTGTTTGTTTGTTTTTTAATTTTTTTTTCAACGTTTATTTATTTTTGGGACAGAGAGAGACAGAGCATGAACAGGGGAGGGGCAGAGAGAGAGGGAGACACAGAATCAGAAACAGGCTCCAGGCTCTGAGCCATCAGCCCAGAGCCCGACGTGGGGCTCGAACTCATGGACCGCGAGATCGTGACCTGGCTGAAGTCGGACGCTCAACCGACTGCGCCACCCAGGCGCCCCGAGTCCTTTGTTTTTAAAGTCCCAGGAACACTTCTTCAACTTGAGACTACCCAAGGCCATTTAAGTGACACAACCTAGGTCTCATCTTTGTTACTTATTCTTTAATGTGAATGGCACTTGAAAGGGCTTAAAGTAGCCTACGTGAAGAAGAAGGGCTCTTCAGATAATTTTTTTCTAAAAGCAGAGGTATCTACTCTTGACCCGGATGAATGTCCTGACTTCTAAGTTTTTGCACACTTCAGAAAGGCTTGACTTCCTGCTAAATAAAGTGTTTGCCAAAAAATGAAAAATAACACAAGGAAAAACAGCCAGTCAAGGGCCTGGCATCTGGTAGGTGCTTAGTAAGTGTTTATGGTACCAAATCTGAAGCCAACCAAAAACTTATTCGGAAGCCAAAGGTTAAGTTAAAAAACAAAACTGGCTTTCTTCTCCTCTATGAGAATCTCTAGAATGATTCATTTCCTTTTCTGTAAAGTGTGAATACTAATCCTTAGCTCATGGATTTTTAGGGAGCCTAAGTGAGATAAAACGGGAAAGCTCTTCATAAACAATTAAATTCTTTTCAAATAGAAAGTTTATTATGAAAAAAAAACAAGCCTGAAGCCTTGATAAATTCATTTATGTATTGTGTTCTCGTGAATAGCAACAAGTTAAAAAACAAACAACTAATATGCGCTATTTTGACCCTCCCCAATGAAAATATTAGAAATCTTTTTGTTGGAGCACCTGGGTGGCTCATTCGATTCAGCATCCGACTTCAGCTCGGGTCATGATCTCACGGTTCGGTTTGTGAGTTTGAGCCCACATCAGGCTCTCTGCTGTCAGCGTGGAGCCCACTTCAGATCCTTTGTCCCCCTCCCTCTGCCCCAACCCCTATAGAAATCATAGGAAATCAACCCCGCTCATGCGTGTTCTCTCTCTCTCTCCCTCAAAAATAACCATTTAAAAAATATATATATTTTAAAAGTTCTTTCCCCTATGGGCAATTTTATACCTGTATATTTTGAGGAAAATAGTAGAAAGCAAAGGAAGGCCAACATCTTGAAAAGAGCTAATGCTACATTTTGTGTATTGAAAATCACAGAAAATTAGTCTCTGGTATTTAGATATCTTCACCCATGTCACTGTGTGGGGTATATAGGACTAGAGAGTGTGTTCAGAACAACTCGACTCAATCTTCAAGTTGTAAGCCCAGTCACTAAGCCATTTGATCCCTCACTGCATCTGGTGACTTTTACTAAGTTGAGTCATACAAAATTGCTAATATTCAACCACTTTGGGCCTACAAAAGTGGCAATTGCATATATTCAGCCTAATGTCATTATATTTCTGTTCTTGCATGGGCATTCTTTTGTTTATCTGTTCAGTCTGATATAGACAGCTAGAGGGTAGGGATTATGTCCAATATCTAAATTGAAGCCTGGAAGTCTGAGCTCACACAATATAAAATATGAAAAGAATCCATAAAATATCTTCTCACCTGAGCTGTAGATACTATTTCTGACACCCTTCATGGAGACATTGCAGTGGAAATCATAGGTGTTTAATAGCTGGGGACGCCCTGAAGGTGAACTCCTCGCTCCCAGGGAATGATCAGCTCAAACTAGGAGCCATCCTGGAAACTCTGGTACCCCGGGGGTACTGCACTCCCCTGGAATCACCTCCTCATCTCTTATTCCCACTTCTTTCCCACCTAGCCTCCCTATGCTGTCACGGCTGCTTTTGCCTGAGCTTACCAATTAGAGGGATTGAGGGTATCTGCTGCACTGCTTTTTAAGCCTTTTCTATGGTATCCCCTAGAATGGCAGCCCAAAGTAGGAATGCATTTTACATCAGGACCCTGTACACTATGATGTATTACACATGTATGTGGCTGATGTATTTATATCTATATCTTGTATATATATTATCAAGCCAGTTCCCAATTTTGAGAAGCTGTCCAGAATATCTTTTTTGAAATTAGGGTCCAATTAAACTTGTGGAGACTTTAAAGCTTCATGGGAGAGGGAAAAAAATGCCAGCTCAGTCTTTAAGCTTTTTATCCCCCTTAAGCAGCTGTGGCCTGTATCGGTTTATGTCAGGATTTGTTTTCCTATTCCTGTTTTTGAGCAGCCACAACCTTGGAGACGAGCTCTAAGATGGGGCTATGGCTTCAGTTACAAAGTTATGAAACCCATATAATTAATTCTAGATGGTAATGGCTCATTTCAGTTGCTGTGGAATGTCTTAGAGTGACCAGGAATATCACCAGCATTCTGCTTTTATACGCATGGATATAGCCGGTGAGGTTATTTATCTTTTGCCTGTTTCTTATTCCTACAATGATTTTATGATTTTATCATATCTATAAGTTGATATTTAAGTCTATAAAAATCCTGTGTAAAGCCATCAAACTGAATGTATATTAAGGATTATGCTATTTGGATGAGCAGCTTGGGAATATTTAGGTTTTGATCAAAACCTTTGAAATGTTTTCAAAAGAGCTGTAGCACCTTTTGCTCAATTTAAAAATTTGGTATAAAACTTGTATATTTATTTCTATTAGAATAAGAAAAATAAACGCCACTTGCCAGCCTTGGGATTCAGATAACTTACCTAAATGTGGCTTGGCCAGTGGCCCACTGCTTTTAATTCACAAAAAGCCACATATATTTTCTTTTAAAAATTTTTTTAAATGTGTATTTATTTTAGAGAGAGAGCATGAGTGGGGGAGGGACAGAGAGAGAGAGAGAGAGAGAGAGAGAGAGAGAGAGAGAATCCGAAGCAGGCTCCAAGCTCTGAGCTGTCAGCACAGAGTCTGACACAGGGCTCGAACTCACAAGCGGTGAGATCATGACCTGAGGTGAAGTCTGACACTTAACCGACTGAGCCACCCAGGAGCCCCTCACATATATCTTCTAAGGCGAAAAAAGAGACAGTTACTTCTCCCTATAAGGTTCCATCATTATCAAACCAGACTGTATCATATCTGAAACCCTGCTAATTTGCAGGAATTAGAGACATCAATAAGACTTTTCTTATTTGAGTTTCAGAATGTTGCTCAAAAGGGAAACTTGTGAATTCACTCGCCTTCCATTTTTCCTGATTTTTGAGGTGTGGAGGCTCTCAGCAGAGTGTTTTGATGGGTATTGGCATGCCGTCTGCCGGAGAGAGAGCTGACTCAAGTGAAATGTGGCAATCACAGGACATCGCTTTTCAAGAACTTGGAGAAATGCCTCCCAGAGTCCAGGGTTAGATGGAGTGTTGTGGAGGGTGAGGCAAAAAATCTAGATGATTTATCTCAGCTTCTGACCCATTTTATATCCTTGAGTAAATCACTTAACCCTTCTGTGCCTAGGCTTTCAGTTGTAAAATGGAGATAAGGTCCCCATTTCCTAGACCTCATTTGAAGGGATATTATACATTCTGACAAAAAGAGGAAACAAATTGCTCTTGGCACTGAAGGAAATTCCACAGGGGAGTTGCAACTTTTTTTTGAGATGGTAGCATTATGGAGATAAGCAAATGATCATCCAAGGCAAATATATATTAAAACGAGGGTAAGTCCTTCGGATCCAAAAAACATTTCTTGTGAAGGTAGTATATTCCAGGCACTTTCCCATTTACTCTTCCATGGTTCTTTAATCCTCCCAGTCAGGAAGGCCGGGCGGCAGTTGGTTAGGGTCCTGTTACTGGTTTTATAAATAAAGAAACTGAAGCTTAGAGAAGTTAATCAGCCTGTTTGAGCCATACAACAGGAGAGAAGCAGAGCCCAGGAGCAAGCCTTCTGGTGCTGGGTCCCATCTCCTTCTCATGACACACCACCTACCTTTGAGGTGACATGAAAAGATGTGAGAACTAAAATCACATAAATCTAAAATCCAATTTCTGAGACACCTGGGTAATTCAAATATCTGTATTTAGTTTCTAAATTGTAACTTAGTTTCTACAGTCCTTCTCTCCTGGAATCAACTATACCTCTCTAATGTATAGATTATCACCTTGTTTCAGCTTTATTGTTTCTACCAAATATATGTTAACTGCTAAATGGTTTTTACTGGTACTTTTAGTCCCTGTTAACACAACTCTTCAGAGGCATATATGGGCAAAGCTAGGATTCTTTTTGAAAATATATGACCGACTGGCTTCTGGTGAGCAATCGTAGCAGCATTGTTATGCCTGTCTTTACAATTTACAACTTTTAGGTTAAGGAACTTTTTAAGCCATCTGGATGGTCTGCTAGTTGCCAAGCCCTGGTTGTGTATTTCTTATAGTATAGGATTTAATATTCATGGGGGTTCTGTTGCAGTCATACTGTCCTGCACAAAAAAGTAAAATCTGTTGTATCACCAAACATGCCCTCTCTTTGCCTTGAGTTAGAGATTATGTTTTTGAAATCTTGTCCGAGAAGCTGAACAGCTGAGCAAATTCTTGCTTTTCTTTCCAGCTTCCCAAGCAGCAGCGGTGTTGCCAACCCCACCTCACTTAGGCTCTCGTTGTCTATGAACAGTTCAGGCTGACTGGAACACGTTTATTGAATGCCCATTCCTTGGGTGCATTAGTCAAATGCAATTGATTGTTATAATACACCACCAGCTCAGGGAAGGTAATGGGGCTCTTTAATTGGAGATGCTACTTTAGAGGACAGAGTGTAAATCATTGAATACAAAGTCCAATGATTTTTTCCACAGTGACTACAACGTGTCCATGATTGCACCCTCAATATAGTCAGACAAAAGAGGAATGGCTGATATTCAAGACTAGGCATTGGGAGACTCCTAAGAACTCTAAGATTCGTCCTATTTTCATCTTGTCTTGAAATATTCTCATGTGTCCTACTGAAACCTTGGTTCAGAGGGATGCTACTGTGTGTGTGCATACATGTACATTTAAGATGACAATTACAATTTAAAAGAATTTGTTAGAGAATACTCTGAAAGCCAAGACATCTCAACTGTCTTCCATTCGTTACAAATACAGTCCTTGGACCGTATTTTTTAGAAAATATCAGAGTGGCTCCAGGTCTTTCCTCCTTAGCCCTTCAGCTGCTACCTTTTCTTTCCTAATTCAACAGTCACACAGCTGAAGATATGTACAGGTGCGATGATATAAATCTTTATTTATAAAGATTTCCTTGCTGCCATTGAGTTTAAAGAGAAGAGTTTAAAGTCCAGTCCAAGACCCAGATGACAAGCCACTCCCTACTCCAGACAAACCTTCCTCTTCCAGGCTTTCTTTATACCTTGTCAGGCTATGACATCAATTAGACCCAGCCCTCTTGCACACTTTGGTGTGCCTCTCAGAGTAAAGACCTCTCCCTCTGCCCTTGCTGCCTGCATCCTGGAATACACCTAGCCAAGGGCTGGTCTGAATCTCTTTCTTTGTGACTGTTCTTAAGACCCTGGGGAGCATTAGGTATGAAGGACCTTCTGTCTTGGGAGAGCAGTGACTCTACTAACTGTTGTGAAGATAGTGCTGTTTAATTCCAAACATATTAAAAACCTGCAGTGTGAATAGATCCTCATTATTTTTTGTTCTCTTGCTCTAAGAAGATCCCTAAGAATAGAGGCAAATAGACTGAGAAACCTTGTCTGTGACCCCTCCGTGACTCAGCCAGCATTGCAAATTGCCTGTGGGAGTTGGGCTTTGAATTTGTTAAAACAAATTACTGAAGTTGGTGCTCTTTGCATTAGAATCTGCACTTGGCAATGAATTAATTCCGCACCCACCTTGTGAGAAAAAACAAAGCGTAAGGTTAGAGAGGCAGGGACACATAACTAGAGATGGAGAGGTGACGCTTGGGCTCTGATCCCACAATCATTTTTGTCTAGGTTCTTCCCTCCCAGTTTCCCTCAGTCATTTTCTTTTCTCTTTGTCCTGCTTGTGCCCAAAGTGAGGATGAATGGTTGCTGATGGGCCCATTCACACTCTCATCTTTTCCTTACATCAAGACATTCTAGTGTCCATGTGAGGTTGGATCCAGAAGAATTCTGTGTGTGGCAGCTGCGGGACACCTATTTCTACTTCATCCATTTCCAAGAAGGACCAAAACCGCAGCTGGGGCACATAGCGACTTTCCATCTTTTAACTTTTTTTTTTACAATGAGAATGTATTATTTGTGAAGTTCATTAAATATATATATAAATATAGGAAAGTTGCAGCTAAGTTTTCTGGGAAGAGCACACTGAATTGCTTCCCAAAGAGAGTGTTCAGGAAACCAAAGGTGGGCGTAATGGAAGTTTTTCTTTTTTTGTTTTGGTAGTGGTTGGTCTATTTTTATGATGGATCAGGAGAGAGGTTTTTTTCCATACTTTTCGGGAAACATACCTGCTCAGCCTGCAGATGAGCCAGGCATTGTACATAGCTGGCCAGGGCGGCCCCCTACCTGCAGATTGAATAGAGTGGGGGAATCTCATGCCCATTTGCTGACTGGAACCAGAGAGTCCATCATTAAAGATGGGTGAACATAACGTTACTCAGGTGCTACTGTCCACACCCCTTCCCTGCTGCCTCCAGAGCTTTGGTGGACTTAGAGCTCAGGGTAGCTTAGGGAGGTGCAGAGGTCAAGGCTATTCTTAGTTTTCATGAGAGCCTGTGCACTATAAAAAGTGCTTCTCTAGGCTACCAGCCACCAGACATGGCACCGCATCTTCCTTGACCTGAGATTGACCGCCCATAAATGCACGTTGTATGGTAGTTAATTGTTTCTATGTCCGTCTTCCTTTTATCTGTTAGTTCATTCGGGGCGGGAGTCGTGTTTTGTCCATCTCTATTTCTAGCACCCAATACAGCGCCTGACAGTTGATGCTCAAGAAATGACTGTTGAATGAATGATGTAAGGTCTGAATTTCAAACAATTGATTTATAAATGCGCTTTTGAGAACTGGGGTTTTCCTATGGTTGGATATTAGGGAAAGGCCTAGAAACGCAACCGTTAAAAACGGGTACAGCTAAATCCAGTGTTTTTGCTTTGGAACAAACAGCCTATGTTCAAATCCTGGCACTTCTACTCACTAGCTGATGACTTGAGCAAGTTCCTTAACCTCCCTCTTCCTCAGTTTCCTCATCTGTAACCTACAGATACCAAAATTATCTACCTCCTGGTCTGGTGGTTAGGATTCAGTGAGACAATTAACGCAAAGCTTTAACAGCAAGACACACAGTCAAGTTCATTTCATTGTTCATTCTTAGCCATTGTTATTATTCAGAACCTTTAACATGGGAATCATTCTAGTTGGTCAAGTTTTCTGAAAACCCGTTACATACCACAGTGTTTCTTATTTAACTAATTTAGAGATATAGCTTTTAAAAATGGCTTCTACTTCCCAAAACAGTATAATGAACATCCTAATCTTTAATTCCGGAACGTTGTCATAAGCAGTCATTATTATCCCGTGCCTAACGCAGGAATAAGTGCCCCAGCTTGTAGGTACGTGTATGGTTGACAGGCTTTTCTGCTCTGCTTTTTGAGTTCTTCTGTCTGACCTTCCTCAATGGTCAGCTCTCAACGGCCTACTTTTAGTACCTTCTCTCACCGTTAGAATTTTCTTTTCTAATATGCTGTACTCTGGGGAATCAAAGCATATTTTAATTATATATAAATAAGAGTGACTTGATGAGGCTCTTAATGAGCTCTCTCATGACAAAAGTGAGTGATTTTTGCAGTTTCCAAATCGGTTATCTCCTATTTGTCATCAATATCCCGTATATTTATGACAGATGAAGTCTTGCCAGACACGAAAAAGTTATTGTTCTATTTTCTGTCCTACAGTTTTAACTGGAATTCAACATAATGCCCTTGGGCTGGGGCTCTTAGCACTTCCTCTAAACAGAAGGAAGCAGCCTGTGCTCCCGGGTGCAAGTCCTAGATCAGCACTTGATTTCTTTTCTAACAAGGACAATAAGACAGAATCTCACTTGTCAGTAGGGCTTAAATGAGATAGTACTTTCTCTTATGTTAACATATACTTGGTTACTGCAAAATGTGAAAAGTGTTATTATTAGCATTAGTGGTACTCCATCATGTTTGCAGGGTTTTTTATGTATTTCCGTGGATCTGCATGGAGAGAGAATACTGTGCATGCCTTATCAGAGAAATTCATCAGTGGCCTTTAAATGAAGTACCTTCATTTAAAACATTTTATGGGGGCGCCTGGGTGGCGCAGTCGGTTAGGCGTCCGATTTCAGCCAGGTCACGATCTCGCGGTCCGTGAGTTCGAGCCCCGCGTCGGGCTCTGAGCTGATGGCTCGGAGCCTGGAGCCTGTTTCCGATTCTGTGTCTCCCTCTCTCTCTGCCCCTCCCCCGTTCATGCTCTGTCTCTCTCTGTCCCAAAAGTAAATAAACGTTGAAAAAAAAAAATTTAAAACATTTTATGAAACCATTGTGAAGCTCCTGTCTGGTGGATGATGGAGGAAGGTGGGGGAATGGGTAATGAAAATGCCACCCTGTGGTGTTCAGTAAGCTGAGACGAGGGGGAGAAATCCCATTTTCTCATGGATTTTGCCCGTAAGCTCTTTTGTACATACAGATGGGAAAGTGTTAAAATACGCATGTGGTGTGTTCATAGATTTTAATAAGGAGCCGTTGATAAGTAGATCTGGTAATTTTTTGTAAATTTATATTAAATTTCTCAAACTAAATTTATTAAGTTTATTTCTGGGCTAATCTTCTGCCCCGGTGTGCACAGTATGAAATGCTTTGAGATTATTTAACTAATGTTCTTTTTCTCAATTTTGAATTTATTTTGCTATCTCTCTCTGTCTCATATTCATTTCCTAATCTCTTTAAACCTCTGTGGGTATCCACCTGGAATGGGCCCAGTTTTGCCTTTATTATTCACTTAATGGGCCCCACTTAGGGCATGTTTTACTCTGTTGCTTAACAGAGTGCAGGAACTTTAGAGAGATGACTAGGACAAAAATTCATGTTATCTGAAAGACAAGGAGACCTAATTTAAGCCACAAAGAATTTCAAAAAGTACCTTGTGAAGCTACTGGAGGAGGAGAAGGGTGGAGGCCATGTGCTATGAGAGAAGCATATGGAATTCAGAATCTCAAGACCTGCATTTTTATACGTTGGTCCTGCAGTTCATAACTGTGTGAGTCACTTCATCTCAGAGACTCTGTTTCTCCACCGACAAATGTGAGGATAGGATAATATCTGTTATATCTATATTCTAAAGCTGAATAAAGTTTAAGTGAGATGCAACACCACTGTTAGGAAGCCAGACGCTAGATCCAGGAATTCTGAAGTGCTGTCTTCTTGGAGCATTAGGGCCATTTTCCTACATTCAGTTGCTTCAGGTCAAATTATTGTGCTTCCTCATGTTACATCATTAAATTTTAAACTTGCCTTTTGATTGTCCACTGATTTGGAAGGATGGAAAGGGGCAGGGAAGCAGAAGACCCAGCACATGGGGAGACATCAGGACTAGGTTTGTTTTAAAGCAGTGAGTTTTATCTGTAAAAAGAAGCTACCCCAACCTCAAGGACCCTGAGGCCACGCCTGTTCTGCTAAAAGGTAAAAAACATTCAAATCAGAGATGGAGGAAGACTGTGAAAAGAAAGATCAGCTCCTTGGTCAGACATGCATCAGAAGAAGGAAAATAGGGGCTGTCGTTAAGAAGAAGTCTGCTGGGGATACAAAATCAATGTACAGAAATCAGTTGCATTCTTATACACTAACAATGAAGCAACAGAAAGACAAATAAAGAAACTGATCCCATTCACAATTGCACCAAGAAGCATAAAATACCTAGGAATCAATCTAACCAAAGATGTAAAGGATCTGTATGCTGAAAATTATAGAAAGCTTATGAAGGAAATTGAAGAAGATTTAAAGAAATGGAAAGACATTCCCTGCTCATGGATTGGAAAAATAAATATTGTCAAAATGTCAATACTACCCAAAGCTATCTACACATTCAATGCAATCCCAATCAAAATTGCACCAGCATTCTTCTCGAAACTAGAACAAGCAATCCTAAAAGTCATATGGAACCACAAAAGGCCCCGAATAGCCAAAGGAATTTTGAAGAAGAAGACCAAAGCAGGAGGCATCACAATCCCAGACTTTAGCCTCTACTACAAAGCTGTCATCATCAAGACAGCATGGTATTGGCACCAAAACAGACACATAGACCAATGGAATAGAATAGAAACCCCAGAGATAGACCCACAAACGTATGGCCAACTCATCTTTGACAAAGCAGGAAAGAACATCCAATGGAAAAAAGACAGCCTCTTTAACAAATGGTGCTGGGAGAACTGGACAGCAACATGCAGAAGGTTGAAACTAGACCACTTTCTCACACCATTCACAAAAATAAACTCAAAATGGATAAAGGACCTAAATGTGAGACAGGAAACCATCAAAACCTTAGAGGAGAAAGCAGGAAAAGACCTCTCTGACCTCAGCCGTAGCAATCTCTTACTGGACACATCCCCAAAGGCAAGGGAATTAAAAGCAAAAGTGAATTACTGGGACCTTATGAAGATAAAAAGCTTCTGCACAGCCAAGGAAACAACCAACAAAACTAAAAGGCAACCAACGGAATGGGAAAAGATATTCGCAAATGACATATCGGACAAAGGGCTAGTATCCAAAATCTATAAAGAGCTCACCAAACTCCACACCCGAAAAACAAATAACCCAGTGAAGAAATGGGCAGAAAACATGAATAGACACTTCTCTAAAGAAGACATCCGGATGGCCAACAGGCACATGAAAAGATGTTCAGCGTCGCTCCTCATCAGGGAAATACAAATCAAAACCACACTCAGGTATCACCTCACGCCAGTCAGAGTGGCCAAAAGGAACAAATCCGGAGACTATAGATGCTGGAGAGGATGTGGAGAAACGGGAACCCTCTTGCACTGTTGGTGGGAATGCAAATTGGTGCAGCCGCTCTGGAAAGCAGTGTGGAGGTTCCTCAGAAAATTAAAAATAGACCTACCCTATGACCCAGCAATAGCACTGCTAGGAATTTATCCAAGGGATACAGGAGCGCTGATGCATAGGGCCACGTGTACCCCAATGTTCATAGCAGCACTCTCAACAATAGCCAAATTATGGAAAGAGCCTAAATGTCCATCAACTGATGAATGGATAAAGAAATTGTGGTTTATATACACAATGGAATATTACGTGGCAATGAGAAAAAATGAAATATGGCCTTTCGTAGCAACGTGGATGGAACTGGAGAGTGTGATGCTAAGTGAAATAAGCCATACAGAGAAAGACAGATACCATATGGTTTCACTCTTATGTGGATCCTGAGAAACTTCACAGGAACCCATGGGGGAGGGGAAGGAAAAAAAAAAAAAAGAGGTTAGAATGGGAGAGAGCCAAAGCATAAGAGACTTAAAAACTGAGAACAAACTGAGGGTTGATGGGGGGTGGGAGGGAGGAGAGGGTGGGTGATGGGTATTGAGGAGGGCACCTTTTGGGATGAGCACTGGGTGTTGTATGGAAACCAATTTGTCAATAAATTTCATAAAAAAAAAAAAAAAAAAAAAAAAAATAAAAAAAAAAAAAAAAAAAAAAAAAAAAAAAAAAAAAAAGAAGAAGTCTGCTGGGTAAATACCTGGTGAAGTTTTTACCCAGATGTTTTCACTCTCCTAGAAGATGTCTTTAGAAAAGGTGGGTTTGGTTAGAAGCCTGCTGCAGTTAGCAGTATCTAAGGGAGGACTTCAGCCACAGAATCAATGCTCACATGGTTGTTAGGACCACAGAAAGCCCAACCCAAATCTAACTTCAGGCAGCATGAAAATGAGATGCAAAATATGGTATGGAAGAAGGCCAGAGTGTCCAGTCCTTCCTTAACTTGTATTTAGGTTAGTGAAAAGAACAAGCCATGTGTAAGAGTCAGTTTTGAGTAGAGGAGGGGAGTGATATATACAGTCAGCAAAATAATTGGACGCGTGGTGTTGGGACAACAGCTGGTACCAGACCAATTTTTGTCTTCATCGATCAGGCTTCTTCTAGCAACTAAACTGCCACCACAGCAATTTTGTTACAACAGTGACCTGTGATCACAGTGTTTAAATTCTACTCTACCCATGTAACTCCACCCCAGGACCAGGGAGCCAGCAGTGAGCTGTTAAAATGTATAAAGCCGTTCCTTGCTGGGAGGCCACTACGATAACAGTGTCTCCAAGTTGGAAGCCACGAAAACGGTTTGAAATATTTTACCTTCAGATACAGGACCTTAATCTCACGTTGACCTTGGACTGTAATTTGGATAACTAGCACTTTTATTCCCCATTTGCAGCAGGGAGGCAGATTGGTTAGAAACCCTGTGTTTGCAGTCAGTAGATAGTGTTCATGCATTGGAATTCCTGTCTTGGATTCATGTTTGTAATGTCAATGCTGAGTTTGCCCAGAAGACAGGCTTTTTCTTGAAGGAACTCATCCAAGATCCCTCTGGCTTCCTCATGCCACTGGGTCAGGCCGCACTTTCTTTTTCAAGCTTTACCTAGCTGCAGATCCAAAATCAATTCCCCCTTACATAAAAACTCTACATTTGCATTTGAGCCTTCCCTGTTCCATTCCTACCTTACTCTGGGAGCATTTTTAGAAAATACGGCAGCAGTGGTGTTCAGTGGGTCCACACCTAAAGGCCCTGAAAGAATTTGCAAGGGATCACGGCCCATTCGGAATGGTCAGTGCCTTTGCTGTTCCATTTGTTAAATATTTTGAATATGGTCCCCATGATATGCCATCAGTTTTATCCGATAAAATACACATGCAACATACATCAGCTTAGCAGGCTTCAGTTTTTGATAAAAAGTGAGAAATTTATTTAGGAAATGTTGATGGAATTTGAAAATCATTTGCATTTTTCTTGCTTTACCTACTTTCTAGTGAAACTGAGCAGTAATTTGTAGCAAACCCTGTTGTTGCCCAATTCCATATACTTTGGCCTATTTCTGAATTCATCTGCAGCGGCAGTGGACACCTGCCCTTGGGCGTCTTCCTACCTCAAGCATCTGTGTCTCTCTGCTTTTGTCTGTTGAGGGATCATCATAGCCAACAAACTAACCAAAAATTATCAAGGATTTGATGCCTCTGGGGTAGCATTCAACAGATAAGGGGTGAGGGTTGGTGGATAAATGCCCCAGCTTCCTCATCCCTCCCCAAGACCTTGTTGAGGTTTGTTCTACTCACTTCTTCAGTGGGTCCCCAGTGAGACGGAACCCCAGTTCCCCGCAGCAGTAATCCACTCAATATGCCCATTATCCCCATTATTGGCTTTTCTCTCTTCCCTGCCTCACTTTCCCCACTTTCTTACATGTGCTTCCTGAGATCACCCCCCGAATACACTCTCTGAACCCAAGACCTTGTCTCAGGGTCTGTCTCAGTGGAAGCCAACGTAAGATACAATTTTTTCGTGACATACCAGTCCTGGTTTCCAGCCTCTTGCCACCAGCACCTCTAAATCTGTTAGAAATGCAAATCGATCAAGTTCTGCCTGAGTTCCAAACCTTAAATGGTTTTCTCTTGCCTCAGAATAGAATCTAAGGTAGCTGTTGCAGCTTAGCGCCCTTGAGTGGCCTGGCTGCTTCTTCACTCCAGCTGCATCTGAGATGTATGATGTGAAGTGTTTTCCAGATGCTTCTACGGGGGGCTACTCTTCGTTTCTCATCTCTACCTCTGTCCCCCCAACCCCGACCTCATCGCTGCTTCCCTGCACTGCTGTTCCTCTGTCTGGGCTGTTCTTTCCCACTGTCTTAATTACCTACTCCTTCACATCCTCAGCTTCACAGGAACCTTCTTGGACCTTCCCAGCCTAGTCCAGTCTCTCCAACATGTGTTCTAGACTGTGCTTCTCCTTCAAGAGCTTTGCGTATTTGCAATGATGTGACTTATTTTCAATGATGTATTTAATGTCTTTCTTTCTCTAGGCTAGGGATCTGCAAACAATTACAGGTTTATTGGAACACAGCCACACCCATTTGTTTTCCTATTACGTATGGGTGCTTTGGGGCTACAATCAGAAAGTTGAACATTTGCAGCAGAGACCCTACTGATCAGCAACATTCTCAAATATTTGCCATGTAGACCTTTACAAAAATGTTTACCAATGCCTCCTCTAGGCTATGAACTCTGAGAGTGAAGTCTCTTGCTCACTTTTGTGACCTGGCACTCGACACAGTCCCTGACGTGAACCAGCCATAAATAATTTTTTTTTTTTTACTATGTGACTTGAAATAAAGTTTCTGTGAATGTTGCCTTTTTTCCTTCCTTACTATTTCCCCCTTCTTTTGTTAATTCTGCTTGTACATGCGGCAATGCTACTCATAGCAGGTGAAACATTTCCAGACCTACAGATGATTATGTAGTACAACCTTGTAGCCCTTTATCAGACAGAAGTCAGATTCCTGTCTCCATTGTGATGTCTACTAGTTTTATAGGCAATGCTTTTACTAAAGAGGTAAAGATTTTATTATCCCTTTTCTTTCTTTCTTCCTTTCTTTCTCTTTCTTTCTTTCTTTCTTTCTTTCTTTCTTTCTTTCTTTCTTTCTTTCTTTTTTGCCAGGTGTTTCAGACCAAGTGGGGCATGATGTATACTATATAAAGTGTTTTCCAGATGCTTACTTGGTTGAAAAGAATCCCACTCCTAAGTTTTCTTGGGAAAGCATGCCCTAGCTAGATTTAATTTTAGAATATCAGTGTATAATGAAGTAAAGAAGTACCATAGCTTTTATTTTAATGATACTGGGTGCAAAAACGTACATGTTCCATGCTGCTGTTATCATTTTTCACATACAAATTTTATCATCTCACCCTTTTCTTAAAAAAATAAAAGGTAGTATTTCCCCCAAGCATCTCTGTGATGCCTACAGAGACTTCTTGAATCTGGTTTATGAACTTTCCTTTATAATCTTATCTCCTGATGTTCTAGGATAGAGGATGTAAAACCAAGGCCTGTAGGCCACATTGAGACTGCTGCTTGTTTTTGTAAATAAAGTTCTGTTGGAACACATCTGCACTCATTTACTCACATATTATCTATGGCTGCTTTTAGGTATAATGGCAGAAGTGAGTGGTTGTGACTGAGACTGTATGGCTTGTAAAGCCTCCTATATTTACTTGCTGCCCCTTCACAGAAGAAAATTTGCTGTTCCTTGCTTTAGGAAACTCCTTATATTGACCATGACCATCTGCTCTCACCATTTCCTGTGCTTGCCAAACTTTGTTGTGTCTCTGAGCCTTTGCACAGACTGTGCCCTCTGTCTGGAAAAGCAGCCTCCTTTTTCCTTCTTAGAAAACTCATGCAAGCTATCAATTCCCTGCTTGGTTTTCATCTCCTTCGTAAAACTTCTGTATTCCCCCAAATGCATTTTTTTCTTTTCTGAGTTCCCATAGCACTTTGTACAGATGTGTATCAGGAGTACTTATCATTGCTGTTTGTATCATAATTTCTAGTTTTTTCTTTATCTCCTACTAGAGTATAAGCTGTAGAGGATCAGGTTCTATATCTTTATTCAGTGTATCCCCAGGTGCTTAGCAACAAATAGATACTGAGAAGTGGCTGATTAATATCAGAAGGTTGCCTGCTATTAACCAGTGACAGGAAAGGTATGGTGTTAATCAAAGACACACAGAACAGTCGGAGGAATTAAAGAATTTTTAACTTTAAAGTGTTTAAGAATTGTTTTTGGGAGTGCCTTAGTTGGTTAAATGTCCGACTTTGGCTCAGGTCATAATCTCATAGTCCATGGGTTTGAGCCCTGAACTGACAGCTCAGAGTCTGGAGCCTGCTTCAAATTCTGTGTCTCCCTCTCTTGCTCTCTGCCCCTCCCCCACTCGTTCTCTCTCTCTCTCTCTCTCTCTCTCTCTCTCTCTCAAAAATAAATAAACATTAAAAAAAAAAAAAGAATTGTTTTTGTTCTACTTTTCCCCTTCCTGCCCTCACAGATGGAAAAAAAAAAGGAAGGGACTTGCCCAAGCTGACTGAGCAGCACCACCTCACAGAGACCCTATGGTGGGGGTTGACTAGACAGTGTGTTAATTGAGAGTTAACTGCTTAGTGAAATCGTTAGTACTTATTTCCATGGTGAAGGAAGCAGGGAATTTGTTGGTGGGCAGAAAGTAGATCGGAGACTTTTAGTATTAGCTCCATCTTTCATTTGCAGACAAATAAGTTGATTTTCTACCTCCCTCAGTTTTTACCTTTGGTAAATAAGGGTGATTCTGATTCCCTGATATTGTTTCTACCTTTATATGTAAATATTGAAAACTTGTTTTGAACCCACCATGGCCTTTGCAATAGCAGCTTTATGACCTGGTTTGCTATGACCAACTTAATATTTTTCTTCTCTTCTATGAAAGGTCGAATTCAAAATGGAAAGCAGCCTTTTTAAAGAGTTTCCCTCATGTGTCTGAGTAATGGTGATTTCATGTTGCTAGAGCCAGTTAACTGCTGGATGCTTCATACTCTCCAAGTGCCTAATGGGGGGAATTTGATCTGGCGAAGAGCCCAGTCGTCCATCTTCCTGAGGCTGGAAACCACTTATGGGGTGATAAGGATGAACTTTAATCGACTTCCTAGGCACCCCTTCCTTGAGGGAAAGAAGAGGAGAAAAGGAAAGGAAAGAATGCGTGCTGACAAACAATTTCTGAGATTGATAGTTTGGACCTAATTTTAAATACCAATAAAATCATATTTGTCATGTCAAAGATCTATTTGAATGAAAACTCACAAACTAAAATCTGTTTTTTAATATTTATAAAGTTATAAGAGTTGTGGCACTGATTTTTTTCCTTGAAGAGATCACATGGCACTGTCCACTTTTAAGTTAATGGGCTTTTAACATCTTTGGGGGCATGTTTCATAACGAAAGAAATCCATTTTTTGCTGGATTTCCATTGTTAAGGTTTTGGCAATAATACTTATGCATGGTAATAATGTCAGTAAAGAGGTCTTGTTTGCTTACAAACAGATTTCAATTGTTGAGAGACCAAATTATATCCTGTTGCTATAAACATGGGCAGTATTTGGTCTCTATTCATCAAGCTACTTTGTAATTAGGATTGCATCCAAATAACAAGTGCCTCTTCTCCCATGGAGGTCATTTCAACTTGCAATTTTCACTGATGGAACAAGGTTTCATAAGAGGACATGTCTATGCACAAGCATGAGTTTTAATCAAATCTATATGTATACATATATTCAGGCTAACCAGTGCATCTATGATTATGTCTAGCTTATTACTTTTTAGTGTCAGTCAGCAATAAAAATTTTTAAATATGGATTGACATTTTGTAAAATTCAGGTCAAAGCCAATATTTAAACTTCTAGATAATAAATGGATTCTCTTAGCAGATTTTGTGAAGGAAAACCTACTATAGCTTGCAAAACTGTTTAAGGTTGTTTGTATATATCTGGAGCTCTATCCACCAGGTTTTTGGAGAATGACCCAGGGAACATTGAGTATTTTTCTGTAGCCCTAAAAGAAAGAAGAAGGTATGCATTAATATTTTACAGCTGTCAAGCTAAAAAGCCACTAGGGCCAGCTCCTGCAGGATCGAGAGCAAGGCTTGAACAACCATCACAGCAGTAAACAGTGAACAGAGGTCATGGAAGGAAGGAACTGAAAGTAATTTAGAGGGTTTTTATTTTGGCAGCTGAGGTTCTGACGCCAAATCCCTGATTTTGTCCTAGGAAAGCTGGTGGTGACATTTGTAGTGGCTCTATTTAAGGAGAGGAAGTTTGATGACTGATACGAGCCAAGGCTCAGTCAAGAATTGGATGACTGGCGACAGCCATTTCCACAGTTGTCCTTGGGGACCACTGGGAGACCTTTTGTTGCTTCTTCTGCCCTCTCTTAGGAAAGTCGATTTCTAGTCAGGCTGCACTATGGGAGACTCTCCATGCATTTTCTTCATAGTGAAGTTAGGCTTTGTATAAGTGAATCTTACTTTGAAGCATGGTCAGTGGTTATTTTTTGAGGTATGATTTCCTCACTTCTGCGAATGAGGAAACCAGGGAGGGGGTTTAGAATATCATGCATTTAGGACTTCATCCATGAGATTTCCTATTTTCAGGGCTAACCTACCCCACCTGTCAGTTCACTGGATGCATGTGACAAGGCACATGGAAATCTGAAATTCCGAACATCTTCAAACCAAAAGAGACCACTTCACATGAATTAGTGAGAAGCAGGGAGTGAGTGCTTTGGGAATACCTCTGCAAATACTTTTCTTGTTTGGCTTTAGCCTGCAAGGGAACAATCTTATTTCACATTTCCTATTCTTTTACTCAGGACCGGATACATAATTTGTCTGGCGTGAAATGAAAATATGGGGCCTTTGTTTAAAACTTATGAAGAGTTCCAAGATGATAGCAGAGCATTAAACTAAGCACAGGGCTCTTCTGGGGCTCAGGGTGGCTGTGTGGGTCACACATCCCTGAAGCCAGACTAGATTTATATCTTTTCTTATCTTTCTTATTTGAGATCTTACCTGCACTTTCAAAACATTGCCCTATGACATCTGATAGATACTGTATTTCAGGCACGTGTCTCTTGGTGTTTTCTGATTTCACTCAGTCTCTTGATGTATATTTTGTGTCCCTTTCCTTCCTATTCCTTCTCCTCCTCTTTTTCCCTCTATTTATTAATTTTTAAAAATTGACTTTATTTTTTAGGGCAGTTTTTGATCCACAGAAAAATTGAAGGGGAAAGTTCAGAGATGTCTCATATGCCCTCTGCCCCAACACATGCACAGCATTCCCCTCCCCCCCGCCCCCCCCCCCGTTATCAACATTCCCCTCCGTGGTGGTAACATTTGTTGCCACTGATGAACCCCCACTGACCCATCATCCCCCAGAGTCCCTAGTTTATATCAGAGTTCACTCTTGCTGTTGTGCATCCCATGAACTTGGACAAATGTATTCACCATTATGGTGTCATACAGAATATTTTCACAGCCCTAAACATCCTCTGTGCTCCTCCATAAAAGACCTTTCTTTAGAAGCTAGCCTTGATTTCTGATTTTATGTCCCTTTTCCTCATCTCACTGCCATGACATCTGTGTATCTCAAAATTCTGGGCCAGTATGAAGCTAAAAGGCGCATGTTGGAAAAGTGAGACTGATTGCAAGAAACAAAGGGCCAAATTTATTGACAGTTGTTCTGCGTGGTGGGAGCAGAGCAGATGGGGTACATCCATGGAGGGTGCACGTGCATAGAGGAGGGGTGGGGCGGGTGCATGACGTCATCTCTACCGAGTAAAGAACAGTGTAGTACAGAAGTTCAGGTAAAAAATAACAAAAACTCTGCAGTTGGTCTCTCCTTTTTCCCATCGGCATAGAAAATTCCAGTGATAATGAATATAAGAAGCTTTATCAAATATACTTGGAGAAAGCTAAGTGGTAGAAGTTTGCTGTCATTTGTAGTAGACTCCCCCACCATGGAAGGTGGATAGGAATTCCTCCTAATCAATTATCAGAGCCACAGAGAGGAGAGGGGAGGAAGCTATCTGTAAATGCTTGAACTTATTCAGATCAGCAAGTCCCTTCTCTCCTCTTTGCTGCTGCCTTCACTTGTTTTTATAAAATGACCACCAAGACCAATTTACATGGTGAAAAGAAATCATAGCATGTGAGAAAAGATGTATGGCAATTCTCAGCCCTTTGTTTGTCCTGTGAATGGTGGGGGGTGGAAGGGAAGGTAGAGGGTGGGAATCAGGGCTGTTTGGGAGCCTGAATGAGATGTATAAATCTCAGATAGCAATGTCACCTGGTCCCCTGGGAACTCTATCCCCAAGGTCTAGCTAGGACATCCACATCATCCCACGAAGCACTTTCTTTTTATGGATTAATGGATTGTGTTTTGGAATCAAGTTATTTATTTAGCTGCATAGTCCTGGAAAAGATGATGCAAGACCTTATTTAGTTCCTTTATAGTTAAATGTGTGCCTGGCCTACCTTCCATTTCAGCTGCAGCTGGGATGGATAGCTCCTGCGCAATCAACACCCCACCTAAACTGTTCCCTGCCTTGGCGCCTCAGGACTTTCCCCTAAACCACAAGAGCTTGCACAACCTAAACTCAGGATAGTTGGAAAGTTTGGAGGGGGGTAGTTAGTGCTCGGGAGGTACTCCTCAAATAATGGGGAATGAGAGTCTGTAGATAAATCCCCAGACTCCTGTGCTTTGGAGACAGAAATCTGGGATGCGTTCTACAAGGGTCCCCAGTAAGAAAACCAGCTCAGTAACACAGCCTTTCCAGTCTTAACCTTCCTTCCTTGCCTCAGTTTTCCTGCCCTTCACTCCTGCTTCCTGGATTCACCTCCCAAATAAGCTACATACAAGTCCCAGTTTCAAGCTCTCTTTAGAGGAATGCAAATTAAAAGATGCCCGTAAAATGAATAGGACACAGTGTTGGCCAGGCTAGCATGCATTTATGCCAGCCTTCTGTGTGTTGTGGTTCAGCTGTGGCATTCTTGCATGTACAGGTCTTCAAACTTTGAACCTATAAATGAAAGAGAAAAACAGAAAATTAAAAATACCTTTATATTGAAAAATGCCCCATATATTGATAGCAACTCATTACATATTCATCTGTGCAGTCAACTTTATCAAGGTCCCACTCTTGGTCAGGCACCATGGGACAGGCTGGGGCTAGAAAGAGAAGTAAGGTGTGGTTCCTGTCAGATAGGAGTGTATGGTCTACCAGAGAGAGATGATGCTAGAAATCTGCACAGGGTATTATGAGAGCATGATGGCAGCAGTCAGTTGTTCATCCATGGTTAGGAGTTGTGAAGAATGAGCATGACCAGACAGGGGGAAGCTGAGCAAAGACACACTTGCCTAGAGGTGCAAGTCTCTCAGTCCTGGGGGGAGAACTGCAGGGGTTAGGGCACAGTCTGAGATTCATTTAGAACCAAGAGATGAAAGCATCCACCTGACGTCCTGTGGGAAAGACAACGGAAGTTGGGGAGGGCTCAGGAGCATTCCTGAGCCATCATGAAACAGTAGTACTTTGCAAAGCACCTCCCCAGATTGCTTGCTGCTTCTAACCATGGCAGTGGAGCACAAGGCTTTGTGACTCAGGATTCCAAACTCTTTTTCTTTCTTCTTAATGTAATGACAACTTTATTTCTATTTTTTCAAAATGAGTTTCTTGATTTAGTTAGGTCCTCAGGGGCACAGGGTATTAGCCACTGTCCTGTTCTATATGATGCAGTTGGTCAGGGCAACCTTAACTTTCTTTGTCTTCTTCGGAAGAAAGGGCTCCAGGATTGCCTGAAAGGCTTGAAGCAATGTGAAGCCAAAGCACCTTTACTGAGACTGGAGTCCTTTCAGGCATGGTTGCTAAATCCCGTCAGCGTGCTTTTCACTTCCAAATGCACCTCCAGTGTCAGCCCCCACTCATTGAAACATTGACGTTTACAATGCTACAGTCTGATCTTTCAGGTCCAAGCCAACAGGAGATTCCACCCAAATCCTTGGTAAAGATGCTATTTGAGAATCCCTGCTTTACTTCATTATTACAAATACCTCTTTCACATTCTTGAATTTAAAGACACGAGAAATCAGAGAAAATGTTTCTGCCCCCAAAGATGCATGGTGGGCTGGACCTGTCACAGTTGTCAGTTCTACGTAATTTCCAGGGTAATCAATCCATAGCCTCACCCATACACAGCTGCACCACCTTTTTTTTTTTTTCACTTTGTCCTCTGTTCCCAGGAATCTGCTCACTGTGTATTTGGTGTGGAGTAGTCTGTAGAGAACATTAGAGTCTGAAGGGTTCCTATACAGATTTGTATAAAGACCTAAGTTCATTTACAACTTTATCCTGGATGGTTTCATGTAAAAATAGTCACCTCACAGTGGTACATGTCTAGCCCGCGATTCCGGGTTCTTCGCACTTTGCAATATTGCTTTCTTGTAATGACTTCCAAATTTTAAGCTCCCTTTTATTGCAAGGCTTACAGTACACTATCAGAGCTAAGCCTTATAAAAGTTCCAATTCTAATTCTTACACTTTTCCTTCTTTCTCTTTTTATTCCAGGGAAAAGGGTTTAGTGGGAGAGAGTAAAAAAGTTACTTCATTAAAAAAAAAAAGTTTATTTTGGAAGCACATATAAGTGACTCTGTCCGGACAAATAGGAAAAACATGATACATTCATTTCAATCTGAATAGGAATTTAGTCTTCCACGAGCTGTTAGACTGGCTGCAAGAATGAGGATTTAATGAGAAGAGAAAACTCATCTGTGACTTTGTGATGAGCAGGTGCTGAAATCTGTCATTGCTTTGAGGGGGCATTTCAGAGAAATCCAGAATAATGGTATCAGTGTCTTGCCATCTGTTTTCTTATTCCACTTTGTACCAAACTTTTAAAACACATTCACTCTTGGGGCGGCTGGATGGCTCAGTCAGTTCGAGCTCTTGATTTCGGCTCAGGTCGTGATCTCATGGTTGTGAGATCAGGCCCTATGTTGGACTCCATGCTCAGCATGGAGCCTGCTTGGGATTCTCTCTCTCCCTCTCCCTCTGCCCTTCTTACCCACTTTCACTCTCATTCTGTCTCTCTCAATTAAAAAAAAATTTTTTTTTTAAACACTCATTCTTACACAGGCATCTGCACACACTATTTTGGCCTTTGAAGTGGGCAATGAATATTGCATAACAATTATCATAATATTGGGCTTGAACTTTCTGCGTGTTCATTGGCTGATTGGTGCTTCGTACATTGAGTAGTCTTCAAAGAATCCCAAACAGAAGAACTGTGTTTTGAATTTTCTCTAAAGAGCTCCCTATAGCTTCTGGTATGTGAGGGAAGGTGGGAGAGAAGAATGATTTGTTGCTACTTTCTGGGTCTGTTTTAAATGCTCTCTGGTAGCATCCCTGCAGCCCTTTGTGTTCATGTTTTCTATTCTTTGTTTTTAATCTTTCTGAGACAATAGCTGGATTCTGCTTTTAGTGATTATTCTTGATTCCCGTCCTGTTATGAGCCATTCTGGTGGTGTGTGGTGTTTGGGGCCGTTGTTCTTTTTTTGTTGGTTGTTGTTGTTGTTGTTGTTGTTGTTGTTTTAGGCACGTGGCATGCTACTTTTCCATAGTATTTAATTAAAAGTTTGGCTTTTTGGAACTTGCCATTGGCAAACTGCTAGACAACTGAGCCAGTGGGTATTTGCAAGGAGTCTAAGATCCTGTTTGATCCTTGCAGTCTCCCTGTCCAAGGAGTGCTTTCTACCACCTCTGCTTTTGGGGAGAGTTCACGGTGCACCCTTCACTTGAGATAAACTGCATGTGTCGATTTGTAACTTACATGAACAGGCCAAAAAAGACATATTTCCTGAGTTTTTGTTCACAATTGTATGTGATTTTAATTATTACTAAAATGGTTTAATTTTAAACACAGCAGATCTACTTCTAACTTGGTTCTCTGAGATTGCCAATTTTGAATTTTATGCTGACATAATTTGTCCCAGAATTTATATGCTTGGGTCACCGAGGGCATTCAGAGATGATTATCTTATTTTTGTATATGGAAGAAAATGGTTGGGGAGAGGAGGAATAAAAATAACAATCCCCCCCCCTCCACAAAAAAGAAAAACAAAACCAACAAGAATTTGCTTTAAAGTCATTCAGAATGATTGGCTTGTCCAGATAATGAATTTATATGATATGCTATATATTTATGACAGTTTAAAAAAATTAATCCACTTTGGTCAAATTTCTCACATTTCCCATTGCCATGGTACTCTCTTCTATCAGATTTATTTTAGAAAATTATAGTGAAAATAGAGCCTTTTCTGGGAAATAACTCAGCACTGAGAAAGACACACCATTAAGACATTTTCTGAGAAATCAAAGTTTTAAACTTCTTTTTTAAATCCTCCATTTTTATGCCAGATTGTGTGAACTGCTGAACTTCATACAGAACTTAACGAACAGTAAGTAAGAGAACAGAATCTAAGGAAGCTGTCAAGATTTATTAACCTTCTTCTTGAGGTCTTTGATTCAAAAGGTCCTCATTGAGATAGCACAGAATGAAGTTACCCAGTGAATGAAGCATTTTAGGATTTGTGAGAAAAGTTATCTTAATCAGTTTTTAATTTTTTTTTAAGATAACATATTTTCAGGATAAATCATTATGGAACACTGAATTATAATCTACAAATTAGAATATAATTGTGCAATTTGTGTTTAATTCTCTTGTTCACATTTTATATTAGGGTTATTTCTTTGCAGTCTTACAGTATTGTGAGTTTTTTGTAAACAGCTATTTAAAGGCATTCACATAATCAAAATAATATTTATAGATATTCAAAAAATGATTAATCTCAGGATTGTGGCAAAGCAGAAAACCTTACCACATGGGTTTGCCACCCTCCCCCAACAAAAAATTCAAGTTCTGGTTAAGTTCCCTGAATGAGCGTAGTGAAAATTAGTTTCCTTTGGAAAGATCATACAATTGAAAGACTAATTTAAATTAGGAGGGCACACCGGGCTTGGCAGAGGGCATTGTGAGAAAGCAAAGCGTAATTTTCTCCCAAACAAAGACAAGCTTGTTGGAGAGCATGCTTTATTGCCTGGAAATTCTATATATATGCAAAGTTGCTCATCAATTCACTGTTGGGTTTTATGTGCTCGGTTTCTCCTTTTGTTTGGAAAAATCAAATGCTGAAGAAAGTAGGCGTAACTCTGCATGCTATAGGCACAGAGAAGCCTACGCACACCAGTTCTCCTGGTGTTCCATGCTCCTGTGTGGGGAGCTGCCTGCGGGAGGGATGGTCAGACTTGGCTTCATGCAGGTAAAATCAGGGTGTATGCTTCAGCAGAGCGTACCCAGAAGTTCCAGAAAATGACTTTTCTGCATCTTTTTTCTGATCCCTCCTTCTGGCAGCCAGGTGGATATATTCAGTAGGTTAGGTGCACATTCTGAAGTCCACATGGTGTTTTCTCTTTTTTAAACAGCTTTATTGAGACATAATTCACATACCATACAATTTGCCCACTTAAAGTGTACAATTCAATAGCTTTTAGCAGGTTGTGTAACCACCACCACAATCAATTTTAGAACATTTTTATCACCCCAAAAAGACAAACCACACCCCGGTTAGTGGTCTCTTGAGAACCAGATTGGGATACATTAATTCAGCAAAACAAAGGTGAACACTCATTTCAATGGGAGGCTTTTAAATGAGAGTTATCTTTGGAATTTCCTTCTTCGCTGCATGTCTTAGCTTCCTGGAGTAGCAACTACATTCAATGCTTATAAATAGCGTGTGTACAGAACTTTGCAGTGTGCAAAGTGTCGTGTGTCATACTTCAGGTGAGAGGCTTGACTGGCAGCATGACAAGACTGAGGGTGAGAGGCCCCCAGGTGGCTGACCTCGGGGAGAGGAGCTGTGTTATTTGGCAAAATTAGAGGGCCAGGCCTACAGGCTGGAATCAGGACATCTGAGCAACCTGCACATAAGCGTGTCGGGTCTGGTCTGGGAAAGTAGATGCAAGCTGAGAAGAGGGATGTGGGTCCCAGGAGGATTCCTATCCAGGAGTTGTGGGTTTGAGGGCCAAGCATCAAGGTGGAAGATCCTCAAAGCAGGAGGCAAAGAACTGAAAGGGAGGTGGAGATCATGGTAAACATCAAGATGGGGATTAGGTCCGCTCCTGAGGAAGGAGGAGCTGGCATGGACACAGGAGAGCCAGGAAGAAGTGTCATGGAGCTGCCGAATCCTGCACTCTGTGAACGCATCCTGCTGGCCAGCACTGGTATCACCCAGACCAGCACCCCTTTGCTCTATTGGAATAGCACTGCTTCTTCCTTTCTTCTCTGCAACATCTCTCCCACCCCCTTCCCTTCCTCGGGCCTGCCTCACTCTGTGGGCCCATTTAGACAGTCTCTGGTCAACATACTCTCTTAGACTCAAATCCTTCCCTTTGGCCAGCTCCTTCCTTACACCCACAGATGAGATGAAGAGTCACTTGGCCAGACGTTTCAGTTTCCTGGGATGCAGACAGGCTGGAGCAGCCCACTTCTCCTTGAAGGAGAGAGCAGGGGACAAGCCAGAATGTCATCACTTGGAGGGGTTGGGGGGTGGGTGGAGAAGGGTTAGACAAGATCCGCCTGGGAGCTGGGGTCCAGATTTAGAGTCACTCACCTGGCTGCTTCCCTCCTGGGCTGTCCCCATGTCTGTCCTTAATGGTGTCGTTTTCAGCTTGACACTTTCACTGAAGGAAGGAGAATCCTTTTTGTCTGGATTAGCTGCATACCGTCCAGGAAAGCAGTTGGCAATATTTCCTTTCCCTGTGAGGCTGCTAAAAAAATTTTTAATAAGGTACTCCTCTACTCCCTCAAGTTTTCTCTTCTCAACATTGTTCTACCTCTCTGATGCAATATGCTATAATTTCCCCCCAAAGTTTAAACACAAAGTTTAAACAAAGTTTAATCACTATATTCAATAGATGTGATACTTAAGCTATAGATGTATTGATTTGGAGGAAAAGGTAATATTATTTTTAAAACATCAGGAATTTTATTTAAACCTGCAATAAAGTCAAGACTATCTCTGTGTGTTACAAATATTGGAAATCACACATTCATGTTTTATGGTTTGGGTTTTCATAATCATTGTACACTTGTATCATCTTGTTTAGATTTTTGTGTTGACTGATAGAAAGGTTGTTTCTTTCCTTCTAGCACCATAGAGATCATTTATAGGAAAGTCCAATGTAGGCATATTCTGACTGCAGAATTGACATTTGAAGTTCAGTTTCTAGATTGCAGAAAAATCCGTTTTGGTGTGTGATCAAAGGTTAACCTGAATGGAGCAGTTAGACTGTTCAGCTCTGTTAACATTGGAGATGAGACATCCAGTGTCCTTGGTCCTCATGGAAGCCAGAATGCACTTCCCAGAAAACCTGGTTACAAAAGCTTTAAGGGAAGTGGCCAACAATCAGAATGACTCCTAAAAGGGCTTAGAAAATTCCAATTTGATAGAGGATGGCATTGAGACCCAAGGGATCCTCTGGTCTGGTGAGTGGGGCCTGGGGAAAGTTTTGCCAACAGTGAGAGTGAAAAATATTTGTCACAGCAGGCAGTATTTCAGGCCAGAATTAGCAGTGGAAAGGACAAGAGGTAGCCCTTAGGGAAGACAGGCAGACAAGGGCAAGGCAGGCTGTGGACTGCATTGAGGGCCAGCAAAATACAAACAAACAAACATATACTCATTGAGGAGTAAAGGCCAAAGCCCAGGTATGGGGGCCATGTGAGGTGGGATTAGGGGAAGGCTGTGGCTTTGTAGCTCTGGGGTGCTGTCCTTCCACCCTCTTGCACCCCTCTCCCCACATGCCAGGTACGTGGACACATGACGCCCAGGGGCAGCGCTGGCCCTTCCCAGCCAGTGGGGACAGAGTTTCTGCTCTGATAAGGACTAGCTGCAGAAGCAGAGTTTGTTGGACCTAGGAAATGCAGGCAGAGCCTGTGAGTTGGGGAAGGCAGATGTTGACAGGATAAATGCATTAAGAGTAATCCTTTTGGGGCACCTGGGTGTCTCAGTCAGTTAAGCATCTGACTTCAGCTCAGGTCATGATCTCGTGGTTCGTGACTTCAAACCCCGCATCGGCCTCTGTGCTGACAGCTCAGAGCCTGGAGCCTGCTTGGGATTCTGTGTTTCTGTCTCTCTTTGCCCCTTCCCCCCACCAAAAGTAAATAAACACTAAAAAAAGAGAGTAATCCTTTCAAGTTTCAACTCCCAACTCCTTTTCATTTTTTGGTAACTTATAATTTTGATGTAATTTAAAGTATACCCAGAAAAGTTGGAAGGGTAATAGAAAGAACTCTCCTAGACTCGACTGCACTTCTGACTCTTGTTTTGGCATGCTCTCTCTTTCTCCCGCTCTATTTTTTTTTTTTTTTGAATCATTTGTAAGTTGAGAAGTTGTACTCCTTTACCCCTAAATACTAAATATTTCAGGGCATGTTTCTTTAGAACAAGAACAATTTCTTCTATAACCACAACACAATTGTCAAAAGCTGTAAATCTGTTTCCTTTTAACAGTAATACTCAAACACCATCTTAATATTTTACAATTTCTGTTCTATTCTTCTTAAGCTGACAGAGACTGAAATTAAATTTCTTTTTTCTTCTGACAGCGTTAGGGGAGAGAACACACACATTTTTTCTTCAGCTGTATGGGAAGCCTTTGCCAAGGTTACAGATACATAGTTGGCACTCAGTGGAGTTACAACATAATGACACCAATTAGATAAAGCCATCGGAGAGATCAAAGAAATTTTCTGAGTGATATGCTTGCATATTTGTTTGCTTGGAATTAAATTTTTACAGTGCTCTCTCATTGTCATGAATATAGCTGAAATCTCCACTTGATAACACCCTTATATATGATCTTTATCTTTTTGCTTTACATTCAGGGAAGGTATTTTGATTCAGTATATTTTCCAGATTTCCCCCAGTTGGGTTAAATGGAGAAGTGGGCAAAAAAAAATGAGGTGTCTAACAAAAAAGCAATGGGGAAATGTGTTCTGATAGCAAAGGCACCCAAAATACATTAATAGAGAAAGAGAGAAAGAAAAAGGATAAAACATCACATACCATATGATCTCATTTGTTTAAAACCAATTGATAGGAAGATAGATAGATACATGTATTGATAGATATTGGTGTGTGTGGAAACATTCTGGAAGTTACAGAAGAAGTGAGTGTCAGCAGTGATTAGCTTGACAGTGGGACTGGGTAAGTCATTAGTAGGGGGAGAGTAAGGAAGGGAGAGGATTATTTTTTTCATTTTATACACCTTGTAGTTCAGTTTTTTATCATGTGTTCTTATTTTATAGAAGTAAAATTTATTTTTGTGAATTTGTATAAAGGGAGGGAGGGTAGGATGTAAGGAGAGACAGGAAGGGAAAAAGAGAGAGAGAAGAGTAGTTAGAACAAAGCCAAAAGGCAAACTTATTAAAAAATGATAGGCCTTAGCAAGTAGCAGCAATAGGCAGAATTACGAAAAAAAATGTTGGATATGTAAAATGAATCATTTTCTACCTTCAGCTATTTATATATAGCTGCCAGTTTTTCCAGCAAGATTTATGCATGGGTCTCTTAAAACTACATTTTCACTAATGAGTGTGTTTTGGCACTAATTCTGGTGGAGCAGATGGGTCACTCTGTCCCCCTGTACTTCCTTTTAACTTACAAAATCGATCAGTATCATAGATTTTGATGAGTTAAGTTTAGGTTTTGTTTTTATCAGCATCAACATGCTCCCACTGTCCCTTCTCTGAAAGCAAGAAGCTGATTCATAAAGAGCAAACAAACATCACAGAGATATTTGACCACGTACGTCATACAATTCTAAGTGGCTTCTTTCATCATATCTTCCAGTCATTAGATTTGTTTTTGTAGATCTCCATGCATTAGACAGTTTTTTCCTCCAAGCCTTAGTTTTTTTAAATGGAAATGCACCCCTTAAGCAGAATCAGTGTGAGAAAAAAATCATGATGTAGAGGGAATAGGAACCAATATTTATTGTGTGCCCGGGCTGTGCAGAGCTTCACACGGGTTGTCTCATTCAGTCCTTCCATCAACCGTGAGGGGTATATGGTAATATGTCTGGTTTATTATTGAGGAACCGCACCTCAGAGCGGAAATTCTGTCAGTAATTCATTCACTCAACAAATATTCGCTGAAAGCCTGCTGTGTCGCAGGCCCTGTGCTCAGTTCTAAGTATGCAATGAGAGAGAACATAGATGTGGTCCCTGCCCTCCTGGTCTGTAGTGGAACAGAGGAGAATGGCATTAAGCCAGCACACATACAGTACATAACCTCACATTACTTGGGCACACCGGTAAAAGACATGATGGCAAAGACATGATGCCAGGAGAGGAGTCACAAGAGACTAACATAAACTGGGGGCTCAGGGAAGGCCATTCTGAAGAGACCATGGGTCAGCACAGGTGAGCAGATGTTGGCAGGGTCAATGGCGGGAAGCAGGAGATATAGGAGGCCTGAGGGGAAAGCTCAGTGTGCTAGAGCATCTGAAAGGAGCCAGTATGGCTGGGGAAGAGTGTGGGAGCTGAGACTGGAGGGGAGGCGGGGGCTGGCTTGTGTCAGCTCACAAGTCTGTTAGCATCAGCGGAGGTTTGCAGAACTGGGACGAAGCCCCACATTTGCCTGAATCTTAAAGCTTGTGTCCCCCCACCTCTTTCAGCCCTGCCCACTCCCATACCCCCTCAGACATATGGCATTATACTGTTCTCTTTCACCCTATTTTCCAGAATGGCTAAAGCACTGCCTCCATTATTGACACCTCCTAGTATTCCTACTAGGAGATGTGGGGCCTCATCTGTTAGGTGAGGATAGAGAGGGGACTATAGAAAGTGTGGGGCCTGGGTGAGGCCCCCGAGTTCACACTCTGTAGGAGAAACAGAGTTCAGATTATCTAAAGTAGAGAATTGATAGAAACCAGGAACCACTCAAAGGATTCAAGGCATATAATATTGCATGATGATTAGAAGCTTCCACAACCACACACCTATATGACCGTGATTCCCAGATGTGTTCAGTAGGGATATATTGGATTTGGGTTGATAAGGATGCTGTAAGGTTGTTTATGGCAGCTTGAAGCAGAAATAATAGAAATGATGATAATGAAGGGGGATGAAGAAAGTAAGTGCAAACAATGTGCAAAAGGGCGGAAGTGCTGTAGGAGTTGGGTCTGAATCAATGTAGACAGTCTCCAAAAGTCGAGAGTGGTTGAAGCTGAGAAGTACCCAACTCCAGGCTATTGAGTTCCATCAGGGTACAAAACAGATAAAAGTCACTGTCCTTGTATAGTTTCCCTTCTAGTGATCAATGTGCCTGCATATGGCAAAAGCTGGTACTAAACGCCCACTAGAGGTTATAGGGTAGGACTGAAGTTGAGGAGATAGGATAGGTGAGTTATGTATGGATGCTTCTAGAAAAACTTGCTCAGAATAGAACCAAAGAAATTCTTAGTTCCTAGGCTCCAGTGGTTTCAGATTTTGAGAGATGAAGCCAGAAACTTAAACGTCTCTAACATGGGAAGTTCAGATATCTACTTGGGGCAGAAAGTCTTCCTGCCTCCTCTTCTTAGTCCATTTGGGCTGCTATTACAAAACCGGTGTGGCTTGTAAACAACAGAAATTTATTTCTCACAGTCCTGGAAGCTGGAAGTCTGAGGTCAAAGTGCCACATGGCACTTCCCATTGTGACCTCCATTGGCAGCAGGGATGGGTGAGTCTGTGGGGCCTCAGAAGAGCATTGACCCCATTTGTGAGGGCTCCACCCTTATGACTTAAGAACCCCCACAAAGTCCCCACCATCACGTTAGGTGTTAGGATTTCAACGTAGGAATTTGGGCGGCGGGGGGATACATCCAGACCACAACACCCATTGAATTACTATTTACTATCTCCCTCTTGCTCTGTCTACTCCCCTATGTGTGGTATATTGTAGACCCAGAAAGCAAAAGCAAAATGTTGGTAGTTTGCTCTAATGGGATGACAGGCATAGGCTGTTACTGTGAAATGATCCTTTATTTTAGGTTTTTAAATGATCAGTGCATCCTAATGCTGTATGATCAACCTTTAAGCACTTTCTTGGAATTTGCATGTTTCCATGATATATGTATTACTGATAGTCTGGTTAGTTTCATAAGTGCTGGGCTTGATTGTTCTAATTCAGAGTAACTATATTAATATCCACCACCCTTAAAGAGTCATATGCTTAAATAAAATGTCAACCAACTGTTTTTTCTATCAACAAGGAGGCAGAGGCTATTTTTTCAACATGCATAGTCACACTTATACATTAGATGGAGTAGGTACAGCCTTAGTGAAAAGAGAGCTATGAGAATGGACTATGCAATAATAGCTCCACAGCAGAGTATTTTATGATTCATTTAAGTAGCCCTGACCTACTGTGTGTGTGTCTTGCTTTCAATTTGTGTTTCCCTAAGAGAAACTCACGGCTAATTTAATTACTCAAATATGCAGAGCATGCACTAACTTAAATTATAATCATTCCAGTGAGCCCCCAGAAATCCCCAAACTTTTTAGTCATATTAAAGGTATAGATGTGTTGAGACACCTGAGGGACTCAGTTGGTTAAGCATCTGGCTTCGGCTTACGTCATGATCTCATGGTTCATGGGTTCGAGTCCCACATCAGGTTCTTTGCTGACAGCCCAGAGCCTAGAGCCTGCTTCGGATTCTGTGTCTCCCTCTCTCTCTGCCCCTGCCCTGCTCTCACTCTGTCTCTCTCTCATAAATAAACATTAAAAAAAAAGATTTGGGTGGCTCAGTCGGTTAAGCGTCCAGCTTCAGCTCAGGTCATGAACCATAGCTCATGGGTTTGAGCCCCGCGTTGGGCTCTGTACTGACAGCTCAGAACCTGGAGCCTGCTTCATATTCTGTCTCTGTCTCTCTATCTGCCCCTCCCCTGCTTGTGCACTCCCTCTCTCTCTCTCAAATATAAATAAACATTTTTTAAAAATTTTTAAAAAATATTTGGAAAAAACAAAGTATAGATGTGTTGAATGTGCTTGAATAAGAAATCTGAGCCTTTAAGGTCATTGACCGTAGGTAGTTGGAGATTGCCTCACCCCTAGGAATGAAGTACCTTTACCCCCTACTTCACATCTCCTTCTCTTACCTCTCCTCCACTTTCAGGTCTGTCTCTCCCTTAAGGGCCCAATGCCTTCCTTGTTTTCCCATGAAAAACATTCTCCAGGCAGCAGCCAAAATGATCTTTTAGAGACACCTATCTGTTCTTGTCATTTCTCTACTTAAACTACTCTGTGTGGTATGAGGGTGCTGTTCAGAATCCTCACTGTGACCTGAAAGGCCTTACCTGTTCAGTCCCTGCACTGCTCAGCCTCACCGCCTTCCCCTCTCCCCAGACCCCTGTCCTGACTCTCTGTCCCACCTGGCCTGGTCTCTTAATATCACACCTGTTCCTCCTCTACCTGGAGGGCTGTTGTTTTCCATGCCCCCTGCCCCTTACCCCCAAGCCTCCTCTGCCTCAGATTCTGTGTCTGTGTCCTGACTCTGTAATCTGAATTTGCCCCACCCTCTACCATCTGCCAGTGGGAGAGAGAATTTCAAACAGGTGCGGTTTTTTTAAATTTTTTTAATGCTTATTTATTTTTGACAGAGAGAGAGAGAGAGAGATAGAGCATGAGTGGGGGAGGGGCAGAGAGAGGGAGACACAGAATCGGAAAGCACAGAATCGGAGAGCCCGACGTGGGGCTCAAACCCACAGACCGTGAGATCATGACCTGGGCCAAAGTCGGACACTCAACCAACTGAGCCATCCAGGTGCCCCCAAACAGGTGCACTTTGAGTGAGACTTTATTTGCTTGCCTGCAGGGTCATCTTGCTTGGGCTTTAGCCTAGCACTCTAAATGACTCAAGGTTGGAAATTTTCTCTATTAGGACTATCGTTGTGATTATCACACTCCAAACTACTGCTCTTGGCAGGTTAGTCATGAATTAAAAATGGCCAGGAGTTGGCAAGCAGAATTTTGCTTCCATTTAGAAATATCTATCTTAGGACCAAAGGATATAATTAAATATCATTGAAGACATGGTGATGGAAGTTATTTGAGTCCTATTATGCGAATGCTATAGAAATCGAGAAACAGGGAAACAAAATCACTTGGCATAAGAGGTAAACTCAGTCCAGCCAGTGATCTGCTGTGGGAGAAGCAATAACAGCTTTAAGAGGGTAAACAGAAAAATTCTGCTTGAAGGTTTCCATTTACAACTGCTTTGCTTTTCCCCTTCTTTCCTGTTCTTCCTATGTTTGAGAATTCTCTAGCTCTCTGAGATTTTAGAGCAATGTGCCATGGCCAGTTTCACATCACATATTGCACACAATACAGAAGTCATGAAAAATTCTTACCAAGAAACCAAAAACAGGGGGCCTAAACGTTAGATCCCTATTGTAAGCTCCTTTCCCAAATACTCCTAATGCTTTCAGAGAAAGTACAGGTAATTTGTTTGTCATTACATTTTACAAACTCGGCTTTACTGGGTTGGCAGAACCCAGTGCAGATGTAATGAGTGGGATGTTATGACAGGATATATAGCCTCAGACCCCCAGAGTGGCCCTCTTCTATTCTGCCCCAATCTTGGCCCCCTCCACACACACCTCTACCATGAGCTCGTATTAGTGCTTTCCTGTTCAGAACACATCCCCTCTCCCCCGGGTGTTCACAGCAATGCCTATCAGTCATCCTTATGACTTCCTGTTTTTAATGCTTTTCTAGCACTGATATCCCAGCCTAAGGATGCTACTTGTGCTCTCCCTGCAACCTGATGATCTCCTAGGCAGAGGGACAGGGGGACAGAGGGACTGTTGCTGAGAAAGGATGTGCCCAGCACCTCGGCCTAGCTGCTTCTGGCCAGGCAGGAGTGTAGTGACAGTCCTGTACCCCCTGGCCCCCCCGTGGGGGCTCCTGCTAGCAGCCTGGGTAGGTCGCGGCAGCAGGCAGCAGCTTGCAGACCCTCAGACAAGGCCTCACAGTGTGTCAGGAAGACCTTCACCTCCAGGGTTGGGAATCATACTCCACTAGGACCCCATTTTCTCTTGTCACAGTGGGTCCAGCTAGGGTTCAAGCTGCCAGCCTTTCTTTATTCTCTGTTAGTCCTGCTTTGTAAACTGAGACATGGCTCTGTTATGCCTCCTCCCCCAGCAGATGCCACTCCACTTTTGTATTCTGGCTCCTGGACTACAGCTGGCTCATACAGAGCCTTTGTGCAAACTAGAAAAAAAAGTTGCCCTAGCTCTGGATGGGAGCAGCACCGGCCTGGGACTCAAGGCGTACAGAGCAGAGCTGGGTTTACCCCCTGACCCCCTTCCACCGGGTGGTTCTACCTGCTTTCCAGTCAGCTTTCTTCAGTGAGGGGGCCATGAGTTGGCTGAGAGACAAACCAGAGTTTAACCTGAGACTGTCATATTTTGTGTCTTCTTCAAAATATTAGTGTAGCTTGGTGCGCCTGGGTGGCTCAGTTGGTTGAGCATCTGACTCTTGATTTCAGCTTAGGTCCTGATCCCAGTGTTGTGGGATCTAGCCCCACGTTGGGCTCCACACTGAGCATGGAGCCTGCTTGGGATTCTCTCTGTCTCCCTCTGCCCCTCTTCCCACCTTGTGCTTTCTCTCTCTTTCAAATAAAAAATTTTAAAAATACATATTCATGTAGCCTTTAGCACATCTCCACCTGGATTTAGAGACAGGCATCTGACCTCACAAGCCCCAGGATGCCATACCCCTCACACTGCCTTCCCTCTTCCCTCTGTTCTCAGCCACAGACACTGATGTGACTTCATAAACTGGCCAGTTGTAAGTTACAGATTAATTTTTTAAAAATATACTGAGAACAAACTGAGGGTTGATGGGGGTGGGGGAAAGGGGAAAATGGGTGATGGGCATTGAGGAGGGCACCTGTTGGGATGAGCACTGGGTGTTGTATGGAAACCAATTTGACAATAAATTATATTTATATAAAAAAAATAAAACACACAAAAATAAAAAATACTCTTTGACTATAAAATAGTTCTGATGGCTAAAAGGCTTTACTTATTTTTGTGAAATTATTTTTGGGCTTACTGTCTTGTGCCCTTTCTTTCTTCTTGGACACTTTTACCATGTGGGTATAAAAATAGGCAGTATACTATAAAATTATTTAAGAAAGTCTATTATTTAAATTCCTATTTCTCCACAGCCCTATTTAACAGACCAGTCAATAGATGTATTATAGGTCTTTACATTATGTACTTCCACATCCTCAGTAATGTGAAATTGTCATGAAGAGAATGTTCTTTGCTAAAGCTGAACGGTGTCTGCTTGGGAAGCATATCAAATATAGTGTGATTATCTTGATTAATCCTTGGTTGCATTGTTGTTGTCGTTGTTGTTGTTGTTGTTGTTGTTGTTGTTGTTGTTGTTGCTGTTGTCAGCAGCAGCAAGTTTTTATTAAGTGCCTAATATGCGCTGGGCACTTTTATAGATTTTATTTCATATCCTCCCAATGGTCCTGAAAGATGAGACTCTTCACCCAGGCAACTGAAGTAACCAACTTCCTCAAGTTCACACAGGTAACATGTGGTAGGATCAGAATTAAGACCTGGTTCTTGTACGATTCCGATGTCTGCGTGCTTTTCATAACATCAGAGGTTCTTGGTTTTTTCCACTGAAGTTCTCCAAATGCAGAGGAAATCAATACATACTGCCTGGGGTCTAGACCCTTTGTAGCTAGAAGTAGCCAGCAGCAAGCTCAAAATTTCTTTGAAGTCTCATGCTTTAATCTTTAAAATTTATGCAAATTTAGCTTTCTACTCCATAATATAAAAGTATAAAAGTAATCCTTTAAACTACTTGACATAGAATAAAATGTAAGCTCCAGGAAGAGCTTCTGTTAACCCCTCTCGCACTCCCTTTTGCCCTGCTGTGTTCCATTCCAGGGCTCTGTACACCTTTTGAGACGGTCCTCAATGCACTGTGGTGCATCTCTGTTAAATTCTCAGTACCAATTTTGTTGATAAACCTTTCAGGTACAGAGCAGCCTGTCACTCGGCCAATTCTCAACCATAGGAGTCTTTCTAACAGAGGGTAGAATCCTTAATACCTCGTAGACAAATCCTAAATTGGTCTTTGTTGATTCTTTATAGAGATCTTTGAGTGACATCTCTGGCTGGAAGTTCAGGGATTAGTCTTGTGATTTGTAAACTTTTATTTTTTAGAAGCGAAAGTCATCTTTCAGATGAAATTGCTTTTCGAACTCTAATTTATAAAACAGTTACAAGGGAAGACACTCTAGTTGCCATAGGGGCTGAGGTTTTGTTTGCATGGTACCCTTGCCTGAGGGTCCTCCAACCCACCAGAGTTCTTCCCAAGGAACCCTTGATCTAATTTAGAGCACCCACTTTATGGACGATATTGAAGTCAGAGAGCTCAGAAGACTTGTCAGATTGACCCAGATGACTAGTGACAAAGCCAGGAGCAGATCCTAAGAACGAGTCCTACCGAATTCTTCTAAGACCCTGGAAGACCCTTGTGGTTCTCTTGTCATGTGAATAACTGATTTCCTAACTGCCCTCAGAGTTCATGCAGGGCTAGGGAGTGGGAACTGTTGAACAGTCCTCCAGCTAGGGCCCTTACACAGTGAGGATCTGTGTCTGTGGCAGTTAAAGGTATAGCTCTTTCCCAGGTGCATGTGGTGATTTTAAAATGATTGAGTGATGGTGGAAGCCTAAAAAAATAAAATAAAATAAAATAAAATAAAATAAAATAAAATAAAATAAAATAAAATAAAATAAAATAAAATAAAATGATTGAGTGAGGGCATTTCAATTATTGATGTGTCAGAATGTGTTGGGGTCCAGGGAAAGGTTTTGCAGGGAGAGGTCAGCCGGGGCCCCAGGAGGACATTGTCAAGGGACTGAACTGGGCCACTGCACACCCCCAGCAGCCAGGGTGTGGGAGGCATGTGGGAGTGATGTTGAGTAAACACCATAAACACCATGTTCCAGAGGTGCTGGGTCACCTCTGGAGAGCTGCTGACTCAGGTTAAAGCTGACCTTGTGCTGACTTTCATATGGGAGTCTTGGTGAATTCCCTTCAGTTTCAGTCTGTTACTCAGAAAGCGTGGCATGGCTTCAAACGTCTATGAAGAGACCAACCACCCCACAATCTAGGTTTACTAATCCATTCATCTCTCGTTTTTCAGTTCATCACTTGAGCACCAATAAGTGCGATAAAAGGTAGCCCATTTCCGCACCCTGGGGAATCCTCCATTTCCCCACTCTGAAAGATTTTATAGTCAAAGCGAATTATTCCCAACTCCACATGTTTAAGAGAGAAGGGCTGTCTGCTCATTCCACTGCCGTCGTTATCCCTTTCTGTATGCCACTGCAAGCCAGCGCCGCCAGTCTGGCCCCAGGCAGACAGCCACAGTGGGTGATGAACAGGGAAAACTAAGTCCCTCTCCCATGTGACCTTCAGCCACCTAGATCTCTTTCCCAGAGGCAGTCGTTCATACTACTTTCTTGTGTATGTGTCCAGAGATAGGCTATGTATTTACAAATCCTTATAAATATTCACATATGCACATGTATTATCCTCACAAAATGATAGCGTACAGTGCTGTGGAGATCATTTTTTTTTAATGTTTATTTTTATTTATTTATTTTTTTTTTATTAAATTTTTTTTTTCAACGTTTATTTATTTTTGGGACAGAGAGAGACAGAGCATGAACGGGGGAGGGGCAGAGAGAGAGGGAGACAGAATCAGAAACAGGCTCCAGGCTCTGAGCCATAAGCCCAGAGCCCGACGCGAGGCTCGAACTCCCGGACTGCGAGATCGTGACCTGGCTGAAGTCGGACGCTTAACCGACTGCGCCACCCAGGCGCCCCTTTAATGTTTATTTTTTGAGAGGGAGAGAGACAGAGCATGAGCAAGGGAAGGACAGCAAGAGAGGGAGACACAGAATCCAAAGCAGGATCCAGGCTCTGAGCTGTTGGCACAGAGCCCGACGCGGGGCCCGAACTCACGAACTGTGAAATCATGACCTGAGCTGAAGTCAGACGCTTAACCGACTGAGCCCCCCGTGCACCCCTGGAGACTATTCTATATCAGCAGGTAGTGCTGCTTCATTCATGGCTGCATAATATTCCAACATCATCTATTCATCAGGAAATAACCCATCTTTACTTATCAGGAAGTAGCCCAGGTGCCATCTACTTGTGGACATCTGAGTTATTTTCTGTTTGAGGCTGTTATTTTGTCTGCTATTACCAACAGATATGCCTGTCTGCCTATGTATTCAGGTATTTCAGGAGGTCCTATTTCTGCCCTCTAAGGGAGGGTCTTTCCTCAAAGGAGATACAGATTTTTAAATGTGATGGATGCTTCCAAACTGCCTTCCTCTGAGGTTGCATCATTTTACATTCCCGTAAGCAATGTCTGAGATCACCAATTGTACGTTAGTAAATTTTTTGAAGCTTTGCCAAGTCTGACAAGTAAAAAAGGACATGGCACTCTATAGTTTTAATGTGTCTTTCTGTCGTGAATGAGGTTCAGCATCTTTTCAGACGACAGGTTCTTTTGTAGACTGTTTTTTAAGTGGTGCTTGGAAGATGACATGCTGCCCGAAGACCAAGCTGTATGCAGATTATATGTAAATCATTTAGGAGTCTCAATTTTCTGACACAGGTTTTATTTCCGTGAGCTGTTTTTATCCTGATTGGTATAGAGTGCTCTGCACTGTGCTACACAAGAAATCAATTTCCCTGATTATGCAGATGTTTTCTAAAAAGTGTCCCATCAATTTTGAAAGGCTGGTTTCTTATGTGTAGGTATTAATATCTCAACCCTGTTTTTGCAATCTCCACTATGCCAAAAGTTGTTCTACTAAGACCGATGTTGTCTTATTAAAGTACTTTATGGGGCGCCTGGGTGGCGCAGTCGGTTAAGCGTCCTGAAGTCGGACACAATGTGACCTGAAGCCAGGTCACAATCTCGCAGTCCGTGAGTTCGAGCCCCGCGTCGGGCTCTGGGCTGATGGCTCGGAGCCTGGAGCCTGTTTCCGATTCTGTGTCTCCCTCTCTCTCTGCCCCTCCCCCGTTCATGCTCTGTCTCTCTCTGTCCCAAAAATAAATAAACGTTGAAAAAAAAAAATTAAAAAAAAAAGTACTTTATAAATTCAATTCAGCAATGACATTTATGAAACATAAATTTGAACATCAAATGGATATTATGGAAATGTTACATTTCTTAGTTGTGATAGTGACATTGTAGTTTTGTTTGATGTATCTGAAATATTTATGGATCAAATGATATGATATCTGGGATTTGCTTCAAAATAATTCTGGAAAGGGTGGGTGGATAGGAGTGTAGAGGAAACAACATTGGTCATGAGTTAATAATTATTGAGGCTAGATGTTAGGTATGTGTTATTCTGTTTTTATATATGTTTGAAATTCTCCATAAAATTTCTAAAATTCGACAGATAAGTGTTTAGTTCATATTAGGCGTAAGCCATGGTGCTCTATGTTACAGGAGATAGACACTTCATAAGTGCAAAGGGCCCATCTGCTTATTTTCTGCAGGAAGTCCAGTGCCTGGGACATTGTCTGCATATAGTAGGTGTTTAATGCATGCATGTCCTGAAAACTAGCCCACCTTCTGCTCTCCAGAGGGTTGCTCTATTTTCTGTTACCAGGAGCAACAGCCATAGTGATGTGCTCCATGAACGAACAAGCAACAGACCAAGTGCTATGAAAGAAGGCAAAGGCCTGTTCACTTAGGGGTCAGGGGGTGCTTCCGTGGAGCTCATGGGAACTGGCATAGAGGTGCCTGAGACAAAGAACATCCGCTGCATCCGAAACAACATTTATAAGCAAAGCAGATTGCTCCTTTAACTTAACATGGATTATTTCTTTTAAGAGCCTGGTAAGGAGTTGCTAACAATAAGAAGAACTCAAAAGGCTGGGGGGGGGGGGGTCACAAAACCTTCTTAGAACATATACCAGTCCCCATCTGCTCTCTGTGAGCCTGTTTTGTTCAGAGTCCAGCATAATATCATGCCTAGAAATGTGTTTAATCAGTGCTCTCTCAGGAGGAAGAAGAGTGGATGGTGTCATAAGAAAGAAGAGAATCAGAACTGAGAAGCTATCAAAGGAAATGTCAGGAATTCAGGGTGATAGATTAGTCCTGTGGGTATGTTTGAGTGATTAGTTAACTCAGAGGCAGGGAAAATCGTGATTTTTAATGTTTGCATGCAGGTGTTAGTATAGTTGCTTCAGAGTGAGAAGAAAAAAGGATTAAAAAAAAGAAAAAAAGCTAGTCACATCTTGACTAGAAGAAGGCTCTTTTGAGAAATCATCAATGTTACATTACAAACACCATTCACATCTACCAAATGGGCCAGATGGTTGCTCAAACACTGCATGTCGCCAGCTGCCCATTGCTACAGATGAAGCCTTTTCTGCTGACGTCTGTGTAACCCACAAACACATTATAGAGTGTTGATTCTTTTGATGCCATTTAACACTTATGTGTCATCATAATTATAAACCATAAATATACATGACACCATGCAATAAATAAAATTGCCTGGCTTTCATTCTGAGAGGGGAGGAGGCTGTATTTATTACCTGAGAAGACAGGATGTCTAATGTCTATTTTCCATTCTTTGTAAATGTCATCCCTCTCTCAGTGGATGGTCTAAAAGGCTTTCTGCTCACCAAGCCTTATTCCTTCAAAACAGCACAGACTCTGGGGGCTCATCGATGTCACTGAGCCCCAGGTTTTAAGGCATGCCTGGCCCAAAAGCCAGGGGATTCAATTCAGAGGAATCCAAATAGTCCTAAATGAAGTCAAACCATTCTATTTGACAACATACCGAAAGTTCTGTAGGGGTCACGTAACGGGCAGGTGTACAGAGTAAAAGAAGCAGGTAAATGGAAGCGAATCAGCTTCTTTCAAAACTGACGTTTTTCCAGAGATGCATTTCTTTTTACTTTGAAAGAAAGCTGATTCAGTACCATTCACCTATTAAGAAGGCAGCACAATTATTTGTATCTGCATCTATAAAAACCAAGTGTCTGTGCCTTCCACAAAAACCCAAGCATGTGTTTGCTGGAGTGAGAAGCAGGGCAAGAGGTAGAGGGAGGGTAGAAGCCCATGCAGTTGGGTTAGTCAGTAACGAGTACTTAAATGAACTGGCTGGGATGGTACCCCTGCCTGGGCGGGGGCAGGGGGCACTTTCTGTCTCATCCAGGAAGACCTCTTATAACACAGCATCTTTATTTTAGACCACGGATCCCAGACAGCACGTTTCATGACTCTATAAATACTCGAGTCAGATGCTTCCTGACACCCAACATTTCTGCTTTTTATTGTGTAAATAAATGAATGCCCCACGTGAGTCAATATCTGTGCATTGAGTTGACAATTTTGTCTTTCAGAAATATCGACAGTACATGGCAGGACTGCTGGCTCCTCCTTATGGTGTTATGGAAACGGGCTCTAACAATGACAGTAAGTGAAAAATGTGAACATTTTGCCTCTAAAAGTCCGTTGTGCGTTATGCGTTTTTATGTGACAAAAAATATGTCCTACACCAGCATGACAGAGTAAGTCATCAGACTCTTGTGTGGCTAAACAGACTTGCCAGCCTACACTTGAGTCATTTTTAAAAACTGTTAATATAGTATTATTTTGTGGTCTGACCTGCCAGAAGGAGGTGTGCTTTGGTACCAGATGGAACTTCATACTTCAAACGCTTTCCCAAAATCTCTTCATTTTCTGGTGAATTCTAGTGTTTCTGTGCTCTTTGTAAAACGGGATTTATTAATTGTGTTTGTCTCAGCCACATCTAGACACCTGAGAGCCCCACCTCTTTTTGTTTTGATGCTCTTGGTCAAGGAGAGAAACAGCGTGAGTCATTATTTATTCTTTGTAAATCACGGCCTCTTTAAATTCCAGGCCTTTGATGCGACCAGTCTCTGGCTGATCACAAAAAACAGGAAGTTTTTCTCTGTGGTACTTTCTTCTCATGAGTGTCCACTAGACTCAAAGAAGTCCTGAGTCTGTCTGTTCCCGCGTGTCGGGAGCACGTCTTGAGCGCTTGTTACTGGCCCTGGGAGTTGCTCGTTGCCGAGTCCCCTTATTCGAACAGCCCTTGAACCTGTACGGGTGGCAAGGTGGCCAGGGCTGAGGTTTTTGGAGCTGTGGTACTTCAACAGCTAGACGGCGAGATGAACCAGGCAGAGCCTCCACGCCGCGGTCTTCTTTGTTGTTGTTGTTGTTGTTGTTGTTGTTGTTGTTGAAGTAGGCTTCACACACCCAGTGCAGAGCCCAACGTGGGGCTTGAACTTAAGACCCTGAAATCAAGACCTGAGCTGGGATCAAAAGCCGGACACTTAACCGACTGAGCGGCCCAGGCGCCCCCCACACCAGGGTCTTCTGAGCGACAGTCACCCTTCAAATCCTCTCTGTAGCTCCTCCAGTCTCCACTGACTGCCAGCCTTGTCACTCTCAGGTGATCCCCCTCCCCGCTTGACCAAGATCATAAGGGAACTTCCTCACACTCCTAGCCCTCCATGTCATAGTTCCTGTGTAGCCTCTGCCCTGTCTTTGTTTCTCTTTTGTCCTTGGGGTGGGGAGCAAGCAGGAAGACAAGGTCTCTCTTTCCTTTCCTTTCCTCCCCTGTGCTTGATTTTTCTTTCCTGGCTGAGGTAAGGATGACTGGCTCATGAGGAGTCCTCCAGTTGAAATCCTAGCTGTGCTGTCTCCTATCTGTGTGACCTCAGGCAAGGCACTCTGTGCCTCAGTTTCCTCACAAGATTGCTGGGAGGATTAAAGGAAGCAAAACACATCAGGTGTTTAGCGGGTGCCAGGCATAGAGTAAGCACCCAAGTGATATGAGCTATTGTTTCCTCACCCCCAGTCACTCTTCAGCCCCTAGATTCTGGCTTCTGCCCCACACCTCTGGACTCAAACCATCTAAAATCTCCAGCGACCAGCCAACACCAGACTCCATCATTAACATTCCCCATCGCTCTGACTTTGAGTAAGACTTTCCCTGTTCAGATTCCATTCTCCCTCGGTCCCCAGGCTCCACCACATCATCCTGGTTTTCTGGTATCTTGCTGGCCACTTGGCATCTTGTCTCTTTCACAGGTACTTCTTCCTCTCAGCTAGAAGTTTGGGTCCCACCCAAGAGTCCACCCTTGACTGTTTTTCTCTTTTGTTCTCTATACTTTCCCCATGACCATCCTTTCTTACAGTGGATACAGACTTCCCGAGCCAATACCTCTGCTTGATTGTTTCTGTGGTGGCCTAGCTTTCCAAACGACTGCTGGTTCCCTTTCCACCTGGATGTTCTGCTGGCCTCTTAATGTCACAGTGTCAGTAACAAAACACATCCTGATTCCCACAAAACCCATCCCTTGTCCTGAAAGCCACATTTCCATTCCCATCTTCACTGTTCTCCTCCCATTCCAGGCTCTGAACCTCAACCATTTTGGGGTCCTCCCTTCTGTCACCTGTATGCACTGAGGTTAATCACCCATCCTGTCCTTTGCTCCTTCCTTTGCAGGGTTCATGTTTTTTCCTTTCTGTTCCCTCTGCAGCCACCTGGCCAAGGGCCTCATCATTTTTGATCTGAGGGCAAGAATGACTCAACTGACTCTGAAGCTTCAGTATCTCGCCCTTGGTCTACCCTACACCTGACTTATACCTGACTTCCACAGAACTTTTTAAATTTACTTTTTCTTGTGAAAAATTTCAAACATTTGGAATGATGTAGTTAATATCCGTATCTTCATCACTTTAATATTTTAATACTTAAATATGGGTTTATTAATTGCTATATACACTTTAATATTTTAATATTAATATTTGTCTTATTTCCTTCTAATCACATACACACATTTCACCCCAAAATCTTTGGCAGGTATTTTTGAAAATAAAGACTTTTCCATGCACAACTACAACACCATTATCACACCTAATAACTGGTATGACTTTCCTTAATAACATCATCTGCTGAGTTCATATTCAGATTTTTCCCACTGAATGTCTTTATAGTTCTTTGTTCAAATTGGACTTCAAGGACCACACTCTTGTATCTGATTTTTATGTTGTAAGTGTCTTTTCAGTTTGAGCAGACCCTTCCCTCCTTTTTCCTCTGTTCAAAACACTTTTTTAATGTTTGAGAGAGAAAGAGCATAAGTTGGGGAGGAGCAGAGAGGGAGAGAGGGAGACACAGAATCCAAAGCAGGCTCCAGGCTCTGAGCTGTTAGCTCAGAGCCCGACGTGGGCCTCAAACCCACAAACCGTGAGATCATGACCCGAGCTGAAGTCGGATGCTTAACCGACTGAACCACCCAGGAGCCCCTTGAAACATTTTAATGATTGCCCACCGCTTGCCGCAGAAGGTCAAATTCCAAGATTCCTCATGTCTTAGCCCGACTTTCAAGTTCCTGCATGGCCCCAAATCATTTTTTCAGGATTATTTCTCTACAGATACCCTAATTTCTAGTCACTCAGATAGGGTGATTTGTGCAACTGTGTATCTTATTGAAACTCCTAGAAAGGAAGTTTCTGTTATACCCCTGTATCTCCTCATACAATCAACTCCAGTCTTTTCAAAGGGTTGTTGAACACATGGATGGAATAATGAATGGATGGCTGGGATTCAAAGTTTCAAAGTGCTGACATTAGGCCACCCTTACTCCTTCTGACAGACTTGGGAACTGATGGCAAACATGCCCCTTAATACTCTCTCTGTCCCCCTGCTCCTGCCTGGGCTTTGATGTCCTGGTACTATCTCAGTTTGGGGGCTCAAAGTTTAGTTAGGGAGAGTTTCCAGAATGTCTCTTCCACCCTTACCCATTCTGTGTACTTTACTGCTGCCTATTAAATTTTTTTAATTTTTAGAGAGAGAGAGAGTACACGTGTGAGCAGGGGAGAGGGACAGAGGGGGGAGAGAGAGGGAGAGAGAGAAAGAGGGAGAGAGGGAGAGAGGGAGGGAGAGAATCCTAAGCAAGCTCCATGGTCTCTGCGAAGCCCAATATGGGGCTCGATCCCATGACTCTGGGATCATGACCTGAGCTTAAAGCAAGAGTCAGGTGCTCAACTGACTGAGCCACCCAGGCGCTCCTGCTGCTGCCTATTAAAGTGGGCACTCAGTTCTTTTAAAGCCAATTGTGTAAACCCTGTGCACTCCTTTATTAAACATAGAATGTGCTGTTTACTCAGAATTTGGATGTACTGTATTTTTACATCGCAGACCACCTCAGACTGGCCCAGGGGCAAGCCACACATACAAACCACCTGTGGTTCCATCTCCCAATATAAAGCCACTTGGAAGCATTAAGCTCTGCTGGGGCTGTGGACCTTCCGGTCTGGCTACCCTTATCATATGAGCCAGTGTTAACAGCCCCAAAGGAAGTGCAAAGGACCAGGGCCTGCCTGTGGCTCATGAAATGCTTGTAAATGAATGAACAAATGTGTAAATGGATGGATGATTAACTTTTTCACTGAGAAAACTGGGTTACCCCTGGAAACAGACACTGCCATGCTCAGACCTGACTTGGAGGCAGCAGGAATTTGCTTTGCCCCAAATGGAAGTTGTGTTCTGTGGTTTTTATGTAGGACTTGAAGCTAGGTTGAAGTCCTTGGAGCATTGTGAGATAGTTTGAAAAGTAAAAATACAGTATGTGCAACCTTGAGAGTTGACATGTCTGTCCCAGATTCCGAGTGTTCTGGTACCTAACACAGAGGAATTAGTTGTTTGTATAGTATAAATGAATCAGAGATGGATTTTTACCTGTGATTTTTATGAGATTTTGTTGTTTGGCACAAAGCCCCGCTCCTGATTCATTGATTTATGTATGTTACAGATTTTGGTGGGTGCTGCTATTTTTCTAAGCAGCACGATGTAAGTTTTGACGGAAACACAAATTGGAACCACCAAAATTTTACTTGGTTTGATTCAGCAAAGAATTTCAGTTCCATTTTACAGATTCGTCTTACAATTCATGCTCTCTCTCTTTCTCTCTCTCTCTTTCTCTCTCTTTCTTCTAGGGATTCCTGACAAGGAGAACGTGAGTAGCACCCTCTCTGCCTAGCTTCTAAACACTATCATAAGGTAAAAAAATAATTATAGTAACCCTAACAACAAAGAGAACTCTTCCATCCACATTCAACAGAGCAATAAATATTTTTCTAATCTTACTCTGGCATCTTGGGTGAGTCACTTTGAAATATGAGGGAGGAGAAGGTCGATTGCTCTGACATGGTCATCACATGTCCTTGATATTAACTAGTCTGAAGAAAGGTTATTCTAGGGGCAAACAGTATAATTGCTGAGTGTTTTTCCTTTTCCCACGATGTATCCATGGCAGTAGACCAAATCATTACTTGAACAACATACAGAAAATTAGTTGTTTTTCCTTAGTAGTAATACAAAATATGAAATTCAGTGTCAGTTGATTTTTTTAATCGTATTCAAGTACACGAATTCCAATCCTTCTCTTTGGAAGCTGCAAATAAGTAAATGCTCTAATTGTTTAAGATAGACAGGTAAGAGAACAAGTTTAGGACAATCTCTTCAAGAACCAGTACCAGGTGCACATTTCAAGGATGGTAGTGGTGCAATGGCTTTGGCTTTGCATGTAAATAATAATAATATTAATTATATATTAACTAGAATCTAAATTTATTCAGCAACATGGAAGGGTTAATGATGGAAGTGTGTAGTGATTAACTTGAAGCCATGCTTGGTGGCTCTCTTAGATGTATCATTGTGTTCCTTGATTGCTCTACCCAAGTGGCAACATTACGGAATCATAACAGAACCTTTTCTTTTCCTTTCCCTGCTTTTGATCCTGTGTCTGTGGACAAAGATATCATCTTAATTCAATTCAAATTATTTGTATCCCTTTTCTGAGATCTTACTCTAGCTTTCCTTAGGTCTTCTTTTCATAATGTTAGTTTCAAGGGCTGGTTGGGAATTCTGGCCCACTGTTGTACCACCACAGATTTGGGTTCCAGACCCAGCAACGTCACTTAAAATGTCACACCAAAATTTCACTTGGTGTGGTTCAGCAGAGAATTTCAATTCCTAACTGTGGGCCTTACACAAGCTACTTGACTTCTCTAAACATCTTTGCTTCATCTTTATTTATTTTTTAAAGTTTATTATTTATCTTAAGACAGAGAGAGAGGGGCGCCTGGGTGGCCGCAGTCGGTTAAGCGTCCGACTTCAGCCAGGTCACGATCTCGTGGTCTGTGAGTTCGAGCCCCACGTCAGGCTCTGGGCTGATGGCTCAGAGCCTGGAGCCTGTTTCCGATTCTGTGTCTCCCTCTCTCTCTGCCCCTCCCCCGTTCATGCTCTGTCTCTCTCTGTCCCAAAAATAAATAAAAAACGTTGAAAAAAAAATTAAAAAAAAAAAAAAAAGACAGAGAGAGAGTGGGAGAGGGGCAGAAAGAGAGGGAGAGAGAACATCCCAAGGAGGCTCCATGCTGTCAGCGCAGAGCCCAACGCAGGGCTCAAACTCACACAAACCATGAGATCACAACCTAAGCCAAAATCAAGAGTTGGGCACTTACCTGACTGAGCCGACCTGGCACCCCTCTTCACCTCATCCTTAAATGTGGATGTTAGTTGTGACCACCTTAAAGGCCATTATGAATATTGAATGGGATAATCTGTGGAGAGCATAGAGACGAGTCCAATAGAGCTCAGTAAATGTTAAGACTATTACTGTAATTATTATTTTCTCAAGACTTGTATCATTTTCTCAAGATCTTTCTCCACTGAAAAATATCCTATTCTATATGAAGTAACTGTTCTTTTGCCTTTTATGGTTCTCCTTAAAATTCCTTCTGCAATGAGTCTTTCTGTTGATCTTTTGCTATTAAAATATATACATATATTCAAAAATATATATATAACATATATATTATATATAACATATGTATCTTTGTAGGTTGAGCAAAGCTCTAGATAATCAGGTTCATGGAAAGCCAAAGCACGAGCCTTTAGAGTCTAAACTAACAAACTCATCCTGCCACAATTTTGGATACGGATGTCCCAAAGCACTCCAAAACAAGTAATACACAGATCACTAGCCAAGTAAAGAAGATGAAAGAGTCTGGTGCTTCCTCATCAAGGAACCATCAGTGATGTGGAGGCCAGAGACAGAATGGCCAAGCCATAGGAGGTCTAAGATGTTCTAAGCTTCAAAAGGAAGCTCTGTCTCTCTTAGGCCCCTCGTGACCTTTAGGTTGGACCTCCCTGCAGTGGGACAACAGGCACAATGTTCTAAGCAGAGGCGTACCAGCTGTCATCATGTAGCTCACTTCGTGACAAAATAGGAATTTGAAGTTTATAGGAAGTCGGATACATTGAATTGTTACCAGTATATTGCCCTTGAAGATTTAGGGGCTAGGCTGTCTCCCCAATATCAGTTGTAGTGGATGTTTATTTGTATTTACGTGGGTAATTCATTCTATGTCAAATTCTCTAACAAACAGAAAAGCACCCTTTTTCTCCATCAGCAAATTGAGTGGATGTAATGTCACCATATGCTTTTAAGAAAGCTCTTCAATGCCATCAGTCAAAGTAAGGCAAATGAGATGAAAGACATTCATGAATAGAGTCAAAGCTCTAGAAAGATAAAAAGAAGCTTAAGAGCCTTAAAGTGGTGTTAATTGAAATTTTTCCTTTATAAGAGACAAGTTGTGTTATGATGATTTCTTTTATCCTTTACCTCTGTTAACTACACGTGGGGTGATCTTATATTCCCTTTATGTTTCTAAATAGCAATAACATGCCTGTGGACCGAAATAAAAGCACTTAGACTATTATTGTTTCGGTGTCCAGCAGCTTCTTTGTGGAGAGAATATAGTCTCCTTTTCAGTTCCTACTCTTGATTTCATTAATCATCATGTTTAACTTTAACCAAATACTTAGGCGTCAGTAAGTGGTGTTTTAGCTGCCTCTCAGCTCTATTTTATTTCCAGACACAGTCTCACCTTGCATAAAAAGAACTTTCTTTTCATCAATTGCACTTTCATAGAAACAAATGGGCTAGCAGTTAACTTGCTGGATTATTTTGTTTACTGCTTACTGTAATTGATAGGGACATCATTTAACTTTAGATGACACAGGGTACTGGAACCTATAAAATAATTAATAAAATATTAGAAAAATGAGGGGCACCTGGGTGGCTCAGTTGATTAAGTGTCTGACTTCAGCTCAGGTCATGATCTCGTGGTTCATGAGTTCAGGCCCTGTGTCCTGCTCTGTGTTGACAGCTCAGAGCCTGGAGCCTGCTTTAGATTCTGTGTCTCCCTCTTTCTCTCTGCCCCCTCCTGCTCATGCTCTGTCTCTCTCTCAAAAATAAATAAACATTTAAAAAAGATTAAAAAGAAAAAGAAAAATGACCCTTTGGCCAATAAAGTAGACTATTTTGATAGGGTTATGATTGTTTGGGGCTGTTGGTTTTATAAATAAATTCTCTTTGATCTGTTTAAGTTGTAATTTTTCCATCTTCTGTATGTGCCCTGTTGAATGACCATGTTTAACACAGAAGCTAAAACTCACAACTACAAGAAAGCTTTATAGTTGAAAGTTACAGTTGCCCTTTGGAGGAATGTACTTGTCTAAAATTTTCTGCTACTTATGTAGATTTTGTTCCTTATTGTGCTCCATCCTTTTGACAGGCGATTGCTATGGAGTTATGTAATTTTAGAAGTTTATCCTTTTCTTCCTCAAAGTAGAAGGAGCCAGAAAATAGACTCAGGAAGATATCACAAAGTAATCCCATTTCCTTATTTATAAACATCTAGTTTCCAAAAGGATCATCTGAGGTCCCATTTTTTTTAAGGCAGTTACAGTGTTGACAGTGTGATTAGTGAGGTTCCTACTAAATATGGAAGAGTACTTTCCCAATATAAAACACTAATCAGTTCAATAATTCAGTCAGTTATGGAAACAGCCCAAGTGCCCATCGACTGATGAATGCAAAAAGAAGATGTGGTGTTATATATATACACACTGGAATATTACTCAGCCATTAAACGGAATCTTGCCATTTGCAATATACATGAATCTAAGAGTATAATGCTAAGCGAAATATGTCTGTCAGAAAAAGACAAATGCCATACAATTTCACTCATATGTGTACTTTAAGAAAGAAAACAAACAACAAAGGGGTAAAACGAGAGACAGAGAGAGAGAGACAGACAGAAACCAAGATACAGACTCTTAACTATAGTGAGCAAATTCACAGTTAGCAGAGGGGAGGTGGGTAGGGGGATGGGTGAAATAGGTGATGGGGATTAAGGGGCGCACTTGCTGTGATGACCACTGGGGGTTGTATGGAAGTGTTGAATCACTATAGTGTACGCCTGAAACTAATATTCCACTGTATGCTAACTGGAATTTAAATAAAATATTAAAAAAAGCAAACCATGAATCAATTTAGAGCTCAATGGTTTCCTCAGCACTAGAAGAACTGGACGCTACCAGTTAGTAACGAGCAAGCTTGGGGGTCTTATAAAACTATTTGGTAGGTCTTATTTTAAGAAGATGACTGAAATCAGGAGTTTGTCAAACTTTAAAAAATCATGGGTCATTTATATAAAGAATCATTTTTGGCATCTATTATAAAGAGATAGGTTTTAAGTGGCAAATAGGGAAGATATAATTTACACAGCCTGAAAATTCTCATTAAGGTGACAACAATAAGAAGAAAATAGCTATTAGGGTCAAAAGGATAGGAATTTCAGGCATTTTTTGGGAATATAATAACATTTATTGCTGCTCTTTTTTAAGGTTAAAGAAAACCAAAATATTTCCCACTTATTAAATAACAACATCTTATTGTACCATTATAGATGGGCTATGATTCTGGGCCAGATGAAGAAAAGGGAAACTGTGTATCCTCATACAAACTTAAAATATAAAAACAACAACAACAACTTAGATAACCCCCTAAAAACCCTGTAAAACCTTTCAACTCCAGCTTTAGAACACCTGCTGAATTCAAACCAACATTTTCTGTGAAACCATTTTTAAAGTCCTGCTTTAAAACGTGACTGATACACGTCCAGAGCTTATCAAGACATCTTGGCCAGAGTTCACAGGTTTACTGCCAGCAGCCAGTTCTCTCTGTTCTGGGGTGAGGATGGCTAGCTAGTGCTGTCACCGCCATGCAATGACACATCCGTTAACTGGCCAAAGGCGGGAGGCTCTGCAAAGGAGGGTACACCAACCACATGCAAAGGACAGAAAACCCTAAGCCTGTTCATTTTGATTTGAAAGGACAAACCGCTTATCACTCAAGTGAAGATTAGATGTGACAGTGTTGCTGGCTCCGTCCCTCCCGTTGAGCGTAAATATTCATTTCTCTAGCTGGCCTATTGGAACACATAGCTCAGGGAGCCAACACTTTCTTTGCCCCGCCTCCTGCAAAAACACCAGTGACTTAATGTCCAAGGTGCCAAGGACAGCATCAGCTCTCGGTCTCTGAAGAAATGTTTGTGTTTGTGTTTGTGAGTTATGCATTTTATGGGGCAGAATGCCCTCGCTGAATCTCTTCCTGCTTTTGTCTCATCTGGTCCTCTGCCCTGTTATAAAAGCTGACGGTGCCTTCTCTGTCTCTAGCTCCTGCAGAGGTATATTGATTGAATTTTTAAGATGATGTATAATTGCCCTTTATCCAGATAGTGAACGGTAAATGTGGGTAACACTCTAAAAACCTGATCCCCCTCTTGCCAGTTAAGCTATGGGTTTGTGACCTCTGAATGTTCTCAGCAATGTTCACAAGACCGGCTTACCGTGAGTTTCCTGGATGAAAGGGCACTTATTGGGGTGCATTGGGGTGGTGGTTCATTCATATAGTTTAGAGTTATTTTTATAATATTATGAACTTGCTGGATATTTCGGTGCTCTCATTTTAGTTTCTCTACGGTGCTTAGATTTCTTTAATGGAATAGAACTTTTTAATGTTGCTGCGATGCTTGTGGTTTCCTAGGGTTGCCACTGAGCTTTACCACATTTCACCCTGCTTGGAGTACATCCCCTCAGGCTTTTGTGTAATCAGAATTTGACTTGGGCAAGATATCACAGAGAACATCCAAGTGTTTAACTGTTTAAAATAGTGATAATACAAGAAACGAGATTCCCCAGTCTCTGAAGCCAACAGCGTCTTCCCTGCTCTCACGTTAAAAAATGGCATGGCCTTCAGATGAGGCCCATATTGGCCGTGGTGCTGAGAATCAGTTCCATTAGCAGCAGGGGCAAGGAACACAATGTCATGTTGATAGTAATATACTATACTGCTGATTTCAAAGTCACGGGAGAGTATATTGCTGTCTCCAGAAATATTTTATCCTGTGCTACAGGCAATTATGTTCATCACCAGTAACTTTGGGCTGCTAGCACGTTATCTCAATTGATGGTGAGAATAAATTAGATGGTATCATTTTTGTTTGATGTATCTGAATTTTTATTGTTCTTGTTTTGAGAAATTGAAACCAAATTATTTGCTAAATATGTCTTATGTTTAGGAGAGAAAAGTCTTTAGTGTTCTCAGATTGGGTAAATTAATATAGTGATTACATGTCATTTAGGATTTGGATCCTTTTCTAATAACAATTCTGTGTCAAATAGATATTAAAATATTCTGTAGTCATTCTCTTTACCTTTAAGTAAAATTACGTGGAAGATAGATGATTGATAGATGCACATATACACATACGTACATATATAAATACATACATATGTATGTATGCATATATTTAGCTATTTTCATTCTTTAAAATTTCCAGAAAATGAAATTGTAAAACTACCTTTTCTAATATGATGTCATTGTTCATAATTCTAGTTGCCAGTTTTTATAAATGTTTAAATTGTGTTCACTTCAACTTAGTTTTATTTTTTATTTTCCCTCAAAGAATGACTCAGGGGGCGCCTGGGTGGCGCAGTCGGTTAAGCGTCCGACTTCAGCCAGGTCACGATCTCGCGGTCTGTGAGTTCGAGCCCCGCGTCGGGCTCTGGGCTGATGGCTCAGAGCCTGGAGCCTGTTTCCGATTCTGTGTCTCCCTCTCTCTCTCTGCCCCTTCCCCATTCATGCTCTGTCTCTCTCTGTCCCAAAAATAAATAAACGTTGAAAAAAAAAATTAAAAAAAAAAAAAAAAAAGAATGACTCAGAAATACCCACAGAATGTGCCATCTGTTTTCTTGAAAATCTTTAACAAGCATGTAGTGATCAATCCCAAGCCCCATGTGGGGCTATGAAAATAAATAAAGCATGGTCCCCTCCTTCAGGGAGTTAGAGCCAGTGTGAACACATAAGTACATAAGTACAAGTCATGGGACCTGTGGTCGGGAGAGCGTGGCATGAGGACGTGAGCTTAGGAGCTCTTCAGGCTTGAGTTACGGTCACAACTCTGCCACATACTAACCGTGTGAAGGTGCACAGGTCAGTTACTTCTCTGTTTCCATCTACAGTGGAAATAATAGCAGTGTCTTACCCCAGGGGGCTTCCAGAAGGATTAATGAAATGATTTATTCCAAGTGGTTAGCCAGTGCTGGCGCCCGATATGTACTTTCAGGAGACTCATGGGAGACACATTCTGTGCAGTTCTTGGGGAGAGGGGGAGGGGTTCAGAGCAGACTTCACAGAAGAAGAAATGCCTGTGTCCACTCTTGATGGAAAGTAGATGTTACTCAGGTGGAAGGGAAAGAATATTCCAGGCCAAGAGCATTGCATAAATAAAGGAACAGAGATCCAGAATTTTCTCTTTTGAGGCTAATTTCATCAGATCTAAAATAAAAACTTTCCATTATTTTAAACACTGTACTTTGTAGTATCCCTTTCAAAGTCATCAAGACCTGGTTTCCAAGCTCCAGGTATTTCAGGGTCCCAAGCAAACACACTTTTATCCCTAAAACTTGGTCTATTTTAGAAGTGTGAATGGGGATTCACTTTGAATTTCCCCCTAGTTGTACTTCCCAATAAAAATGACAGATCCAGGTTGCTGATATCTTTGGAACCTATTGTTCACTCTAATCTCCAACTCCTTTTCTTCTGTAATTGCCCAGGCAGTGCTCCCTTATTTCTGTGGTTCTCCTTTGTTTCTCCCCAAGCCCCCACCCCTGCCCTCCACACACCCTTCTTTCAAATGAATCACTCTGCAGTGTTGCCTATTGAATTTTGTCCTTTAACTTTTTCATTTGTCAAGGCCACTTTAAATTTTATTCCACTTCTCCTAAGGGCCAGCCACCCCCACCCAATTGGGTATCATTGTCAAATTTAGTAAGAATGCTTTTGAGCATTAATAAGCATGTTAAATCCAGCAGCATTCAGCAAAGCATCTAATCTTGTGGCATTTAATTTGTTTGTGCTAATTTATTTGCATATGTGATAAAATTATCCCATCCAGACATGAAAAAACTACTTAGGAAAACATACCATGGAAATACTGGGTAAAACAAGTGCTAAGTCACTAAATTCATGTCTGTGATGCTTTTCACTCACTTGTAACATGAGGGAAAAGGAAGGTGATAATTTTCTATCCCAGAAGACATGAATATGACTGAATTAATACCTGTTCATTGTTATAGTCTGTGTCCCCAGAAATGCGTCAGTTTCTGTCCTTGACGCTTAACAGGGGCGACACTAAACAAGTAAGTTACTTACTTCCCTGAGCTACAGTTTTCTCATCAACAAAATGGCGATCCCTTACCTATCAGAGTAAAAGGATTATTGGGAGATCAAATAAGATAAGGCATGGGAAAATTCCAAAACTCCATACAGCTCAAATTTAGAACTTATTAAACCTTCCTGGTGCTTAATTCTAAACAAGATCACACCCCTGTCTGTAGCCTCAACCCCAGGCCATCTCTCCAACCTGGATAGGGGATCACTGAGGTTGGCCAGTGGGTTCGATTTAAGTGGAGATTGGTTCTGGGGAAGCCATATAGAGGTTCTCTTGAATCCTGTTAGGACTTGGTCCAGTTCTCTGTTCTAGGAAGACTGCAGGATGCCAAATGGAAAGTCGTTCATCTTAATGTCCATGTAATTTGGCTCAGCCAGGAGAATGAAAAATTCCCATGTCATACCAAGTGCTCACTCAGTGCTGTAATTTGATAGCCCAGTTCCAAACAAAGTGAGGAAACCACACCCAGAGTTGACTACAAAGATGGACCAGGATAGAATAAGAACAGGAACATGAAGATAAGCTGGAGAAGGGGCCTGGCTTGTTTGGGGGCACAGCAGAACATTATGGATGTTTTCACGGCAGTCTACCCTGGACCTTCTAGTTTTAGGGTATGTGAGATTTTTAAATATATGTTTAACCAATTCTCCTAAAAGTGTCAAAGCATTGCAATGTACAACCGCCTACTAAAAGAATTTGTAACATAAATGCAAAAATAGCTATGTCATTCAACAAGAAATTCTTTTAAGTGACTGAAACAGGTAATAGTGGGCCTTCCCGCCCCTCTCCTTCCTTTATGGTTTCTATTTTCTTTTCTCTCTTTGGTGTGTGGTTTATTCAGAAAAACACTTGGGCTCCCTCTGGTGGCCATCCCCGTGTTTCTGCATGTCTAATCTTAAAGCTGAAGTTTCAGTTACATGGCACGAAATGCTTGCATGAAAGTGGAAGTGGAAATATTAATAGTAAATGTTATTTTCTTTTGTAAAATACCTACTACTTGGAAACTTTCAAATTAGACAGAATATCCATCTCATTCGTTCCTCTATTTATGTCTTCTAATCTAATATGTTGATATTTGACTTTCCTGAAAGAAGGGGTATCTGGTTTGCAAGTCCATAGAAAGATACTGAGTTCCAATCCTGTAAATCAAACAGATTTTCCCAAGAAGTGATTCTATGAATCAGCAAATTTTTATAGAATGTTTACTGTGTATTATACCAGAGTTAGGCATTACGAGAAACAATTTGCTAGTCACCATTTTTAAAAACTGTAAACACGCTCTTCTTTAACGATTAGCAATATTATGTTATTTCTTTTCCTCCTTTAAATCATGTTCCTGCTCTATTTCCCCCACAGAATTTATTGTAATGTATTTTTTCCAGAACAAATTACCTTTTAATTGTGTCAATGCATTAGTTAACATACAGAGTCAACAGCAAAAACAAAGGCTCAAACATAACAGTGTCTTAAAATAGAAGATAATTTTTCTTCATGTTGACTGTTCAAATGTAACCTGTCCAGGGTTAAATGGCACCTCCATGTTGTGATGCATTTTTGATTGAAAGTTTCTTCTTGATTACCCTTTTATACTTTCATGTATCAAAAAGAAGTATGTAAATTTTAATTTTTCTTATGACTATAGCTGTCTGTGAAAATTTTTCTTCTGGCCTGAGTTATGACAGTAGTAGTACACAACTGTCAAAGTAAAATAAATATTTTATAGATTTTTATAAACAATTACTAAATATTAAAGTAAATTATTATTGGAAATGCTTCATTGAATGCCTTGGATGCTTTCTAAAAATGAATTCGTTATATATCTGCAATGGGTTTAACATCAATTCTGTTCTTCTTCTTAGATATTATATGGGTAAGTGCTGTGAAATCTCATTCACACAAACCAGCAGATGAGAAGGAAATAGTTTTAAATAGCAAGGTCATTGAATTCTTTGACTCCTAGGCAGCTAGTGTGGTACCTCCTGGAGAGAGAGTGACGATGGTGTGCTTGCAGGAGAGGTGTGGGAAGTGTTGCATTCTGGATGGATTTGAAAGTAAGAGTGATGGATGAAATGTGAGGTGAGAGAGTAGGAGAGGAGTTAAAGACGCCTTCAGGGTTTGGGCCCTGACCACATGGAAGTATGCAGTTGCCAACAACTGTAAAAGGGAAAGCTGAGGGTTAGGGGAGTTTGGAGACCTGGTTTGAAGGTCACTGTACTAGAAAGCATCCAGGAATATAATTAGGCTTTTGTACTCTCCCTCTGTCCAGCCGATAGTTAATGATAATAAACATCAGAGAGTGAAAATGAGATTAAATGTTGGGTATTTATACTAAGTAGCAAATGCCTGGGGCATGAATAAAATTAGAATGTGTCTGAAAAAAATAAAAATAATGAGACAAAAATCAGCAAGGATTTTATTAAGTTCATCCCCCCCCACATTACATTTTGTAGATTTTTAAGATAATTTATGTTTGTAAGTAAACTCTGTATACAACTGCAGATATCACCTTTCAAATTAATAAAAGGTTGATTTATGGAATATATCAAGTACAAATAGTAAATGAATCAAGCTAACAAAGCGTTGCTCAATAGACATCCTCAGGGACCTAATTTAATGAATAGGTAGAGGGATGGTTTTTGTAACTGAGCCCACAAATTATTTCTATATGAATCAGTGATTTTAAATGGCTATGGCCTGCTTGAAACAATTTGCTTTCTTAATTAGCTTATAATCATTCTCTTTTATAGTTTCTTATACTACTAAATGGGCTAATAACCCCCTTTTTTAAAATAAATTAATTTTTCCAGCCTAGCCACAAACTTCCAATTAATAAAGTTTGAAGAAAAGAAATAATTCCATAATAGGATGAAAAGTGATCATATTTTATGTAATCCTTTTAAAATCAACTAACATTTATTAAGTGCCTACTATGTGCCATGCAGCCACATGCTTTGGCTCTAGAGATGTCAAGTCCAATAAAACTAATTCTTGACTTCAAAGAGCAAACAGCCTAACAGCCTAAACAGCTTAGGAGGGAAGTAGGTAAACAGATAATTATATCAGAATGCAACTGACAGAGATTGGAGTTAAGTGTTAACGTTGTCTGTGCATTGTAAGAGCCATGTCACTTGAATGCAAAGGATTTCCAAGAAAATGTTGTATTATTCACCCCCCGACATTCTCCCTCTTCATAAGAATGCAGTTACTAAGTTACTGTATAACGCCAGACTACATAAATTACAGGTGACAGAAATCCATATCAGGCCTCCTCAAAAGCAAACAAGAGGGGAAGCTGAAGACTCACATCCCCAGTCCACAGGAAGAGCAGGTGTGGAGCTGGCCCTCTGCTAACAGAAGCCAAAGCCTCTACTTCTTTCTACTTCTCTGCAAGCCTGTAAACATGGCCACCACCAGTCCCTGGTTCTTCCCCAGCAACTACAGTTAGAAAACCTTGGGGAAAGACACTGACTGAGATCTAGTGTGCATAGGGTGGCCCCTTCAGTCCAACTCTAAGCCAGTGTGGGTGAGATACCACTGTGGGCTCAGGTCTGAAGATGGGGAGAAAGTCTGTGCCCTAATGAAGGGGGAACAGGAAATAGTACCTGTTCACTCCTTCTCCTCAGGGAGGCACATTTAGCTGACTGCTAAAAAATCAGTCCCCTTCCTCTGGTGTACTCAGATAACATCATAATGCAATCAATATCTCATTTAGGGTTAGTCTTCATCTCTTGTTTATGAAGAAATAGGACAGAAGACTTATGAGAATAATGTTGACATCACATTTTGCAATGGCTTTGATTGCAATACGCATTGTGCTTTAGAAATTCCATGCATTCCATTCAGTCGGAATCATAGTTTCTTTTTCACTGTCTTAACATGTATGATGTGGAAATTAACAAGATTTGATCTTGTTAGATCTTTTGAGCTACTTAGATGTGGGTTCTGAACCAGTAGATGACATAAGCAATCCTATTTGTCCTAGAATGTTACAGGAATTCTTCTTTTTTATCTATTTGATTTTAAGTCTTTAAACCCAATGAGCCAAATTTACATTCAGATGAATCATTGAAGCTTATATTGTGTGCCCAAAAGGAAATGTTTATGCTAAGAGTCTCAAATGAAGTCTAGTGAGACAGTGAATTTTTTAAATAATGGTTATCTCTTACGGATCATAAATGTAATAATGCTTATGGTGAATATTTGGAAACATAAAAGTATTTTTAAAAATCTCTCATAGATGCCACCACCCAGAGTTCTGTGTGTTTCTGTTTTTAACATATAGAAACAAAATTTAGTTCATACTGCATGTATAGTTTAATATTCTACTTTTTTTCAATCAAGTTTTTTAAAATACTTTTTTATTATTTAATATTGTCTCAGCCATATCTTGTCAAGGCTAGGTTTTTCACACAATCCCCTTCCTGTTTCTGGGATTAATTTTGGTCACTTCGCTGTTGTTCTTCCTTCATTTTTGATGTTCTAAGATTCCCTGTGGTATTATTTCCTTTCTGTCTGAAGAACTTCCTTTAGAAATTCTTGTAGAACAGGTCTGCTGGATATGAATTCTACTGAATTTTCCTTCATCTGAAAATGTCTCTATTTTACCTTAATTCCTAAAGGATATTTTCACTGGACAGAGAATTATGGGTTGGAAGTTTTTCATGTTTCAGCATTGTTTTTATGAACCAATTTGCTACATTATCATTAGCTGAAGACCATTGTTTACAAATCTCCTTTGTTTTTATGTGGTATCCTTTTTCTGTTCCACTATCCCATCCACAATATCACTTTACATTTAGTGACCATGTGTCCTTAGGCTCTTTTTTGGCTACTACAGTTTCGCAGACTTTCCTTGCTTTGATGACTTTGACAGATTTGAGGGATAGTGATCAGGCATTTTAGAGAATGTTCCTCAGTTGTGATTTGTCTGATATTTTTTTTCCAAGATTAGCCTCAGATTATGGATTTTGGGGGAAAGACACAAAGTTATAGTCCACTTTCATCACATCACATTAAGAATACATACTATCAGGGCGCCTGGGTGGCTCAGTCGGTTGAGCGTCCGACTTGGTCTCAGGTCATGATCTCACAGATTGTGAGTTCGAGCCCCACGTCAGGCTCTGTACTGACAGCTCGGAGCCTGGAGCCTGCTTCATATTCTGTGTCTCCCCCTCTCTCTGCCCCTCCCCTGCTCATGCTCTGTCTCTCTCTGTCTCAAAAATAAATAAAAACATTTAAAAAAAGAAAAGAATACATACTATCAATATGATTTACCATTGACTATGATTACCTAGCTAAGGTAGTATTTTCAAATTTTCTCAACGTAAAGGCACTCTTCCCTCACCCCTCTTTCCATACTGAACTCTTCAGAAGGTAGTCACTATGCATAGCTCACACTGTAGTATAAGGAGTCAACATTGACATTATGTCAACAATTCAAGCATGCTATGCCAGCCTCTGTTCTCAGCACTGGGGAATAAAACAGAGATGACCTTCCCTCTGGTAAAAAAAAAAAAAAAAAAAAAAAAAAACCAGAAAGTCAAGAAGTTATTACAACTAAAAGGAAGTACAAGATGCCCTAAAGAAGCACGGTCTGATAAAAAATATAATGCTGGTCACACGTGTAATTTAAAATGTTCTAACAGCCACATTTTCAAAAGTAAAAATAAACAGGTGAAATTAGTTTTAATAATATATTTTGTTTAGCCCAAGGTACTTGAAAGATTCCCTTTTCAACATGTAACCAATGTAAAACATTATTACCAAAATATTTTACACTCCTTTTCTTGTATCTGCTCTTCAAACTTAAGCAAGTACTGCACACTCACACCTGGATCCAGACTAGTCACATTTCAAGGGCTCAGTGGTCACATGTGGGAGCAGCTACAAGCTCTGGAAGCACCTAATAGAGGGCCTGGCACATCTTCCTGAGACTGAAGGTGAGGAAGTCAGGAAAAGGGAAGAGAATGCAGGTTAAAGGCAGAGGGAACAGATTGCACAAAACCTCCAGAACGGAAGAGTTTGGTGTTTTTGAGGGACTGGAAAACATTCCGAGCAATTGGAGCAAGGGGGAGAATGGTGGAAACGAGGCTGGAGAGGTAGGCAAGGGGTGAAATTAGGAAGAGGCTTTTAGACAGCATTGAGAAGTCTGGATTTGTTTCAAGAAGAAAGGGGAACCGTTGAAGGGTTTTAAATAGAAAAGGACGTGATCAAGATGGGCTCTTTTTAAAAATCGCCGTTACTTCACAAGGAAGATGGCCAAGGACATTTTCTGCAGCAGGCAGTATAGGGTAGTGGCTAACCAGAGGGTTCATGTGCCAGACTTGCCACCTGCCAGCCATATGACCCTGAGTCTCAGTTTCATTATCTGTGAAATGGGAATAAGAGTACCTTCTTTAAGGATCGTTGTGAGTATTCAGTAAGATAATTCACGTGACTGACTTATTTCACCCATAATACTCTCTAGCTCCTTCCATGTGTTGCAATAAGCAAGATTTCCTAAGTCAGTCAGAGAAAGACAAATGCCATATGATTTCACTCATATGTGGGATTTAACAAACTAAACAAATGAGCAAAGGGGGGAAAAAGAGAGAGAGACCAAGAAACAAGACTCTTAACTATAGAGAAAAAACTGAGGGGTACCAGGGGGGACGTGGAAAGGGGAATTGGTAAAAACTTAAAAAACTTACTATTATAGGGGCGCCTGGGTGGCTCAGTCGGTTAGGCGGCCGACTTCGGCTCAGGTCATGATCTCGCGGTCCGTGAGTTCGAGCCCCGCGTCAGGCTCTGGGCTGACGGCCCAGAGCCTGGAGCCTGCTTCCGATTCTGTGTCTCCCTCTCTCTCTGCCCCTCCCCCGTTCATGCTCTGTCTCTCTCTGTCTCAAAAATAAATAAACGTTTAAAAAAAAAAAGAAAAGAGAAAAATCCTTACTATTATATATTATATGACCTCCCCCCCACCACCAAAAGATAATTCATGTGAAACACTTAGCACATAGCACTCAATAAATATTTGTTCTTATTCTCCCCTTAGATTGGAACAGTCTCTTATAGGATGAATCCACAAACCTTCCTTCTTCCTCTTCTTTTCTGTATTCCTATTCTGGAAGGCCCTAAGCAGATGAGATGAGAAAAGAATGGAGCCCTATCCCACAACCCCAAATCAGATAAGAAAACCACTTTCATGATCTCCCCTTCACCCCGGTTTATGATTACATTTATATCCTGAGACCAGTTTTCATATGAATTATATAGTCTCAGAGTTTTCTCTGCTCTGTATCTTTCTAAAGATTCCCATGGGCTCCTTATTTAAAAAAAAAAATTAATGTTTATTTATTTATTTTTGAGAGAGAGAGAGAGAGAGAGAGAGAGATCAGGGGAGGGGTGGAAAGAGAAGGAGACAGAATCCCAAGCAGGCTCCACAATGTTGGCACAGGGCCAGATATAGGGCTTGAACCCACGAATTACGAGATCATGACCTGATCTGAAACCGAGCTGGACACTTAACCGACTGAGCCACCCAGGTACCCCTCATGGGCTTCTTCTTTAAAAATTTTCTAAGATCACTGAGGTTTAAACTCCTAATGATAGTTAGAAGTAGTTTTCAAAATGGCTATCTAAGTAAGAAAAAGCAATGATATTACCAACTAATAACTAACAGATCAATAATTTATGGTGTTTTCAGGCATACTGAACCACCCAGGGCATTTTACTTACAAAGTTTTGAAATAAGATAATTTAGTACAAAATTAAATCACATGGAGATTGTTTCCCTCACTTCTAGCTAAGACATGTGAACAGCTGAGGCTGTCCCCTCCCTCTGTCCCTCCCTCCTTCCTTCCCTCCTTCCCTCCCTCCCTCCCTCTTTTCTTCCTTCCCTCCCTCCTTCCATCCCTCCTTCCCTCCTTCCCTTCCCTCCTTCCCTTCCTTCCTTCCCTCCCTCCTTCCTTCCCTCCTTCCCTCCCTCCCTCCTTCCTTCCCTCCCTCCTTTCTTCCTTCCTTCCCTCCCTCCTTTCTTCCTTCCCTCCCTCCCTCCCTCCTTCCCTCCCTCCCTCCCTCCCTCCTTCCTTCCTTCCTTCCCTCCCTCCCTCCTTCCTTCCTTCCCTCCCTCCTTCCCTTCCTTCCTTCCCTCCTTCCCTTTCTTTTCTTCCTTCCTTCCTTCCTTCCTTCCTTCCTTCCTTCCTTCCTTCCCTCCTTTCCCTCCCTCCCTCCTTCCCTCCCTCCCTCCCTCCTTCCTTCCTTCCTTCCCTCCCTCCATCCTTCCTTCCTTCCTCCCTCCTTCCCTTTCTTCCTTCCCTCCCTCCTTCCCTTCCTTCCTTCCTTCCCTCCCTCCTTCCTGCCTTCCTTCCCTCCCTCCCTCTCTCCGTCCCTCTTTCCTTCCTTCCTTCCTTCCTTCCTTCCTTCCTTCCTTCCTTCCTTCCAGTAATGGAGTCCTCTCTTACTGTCTTGGGTGGATGCCCAGAGCAGGTCTGTGTTCACCTTACAGCCAGTCATGACTACCTTCCCACATTAGGCGGTTCTGTTTCATAGCTGCAAAAATAACCCTTCCAGAATCTGGAGCCTCATGTACTGGTGGCAGATGGGAATGAGACACTTGGTGTTTTCTCTAGAAACAGCCTGTAAATCAGCAAATCTTTTAATCATTAACCCCAGTCTGGCTGAAAGCTTTAATCAAGGGGCTTCAATAGCTTTGCTGTATATGCACCGGAACATTTCACCTTCCAAGAGACCCTGTGAAAATAAGTCCACAGAGGGAGCTGTAATTCTCATCTTACTTAAAAAGGAAAAAAAAAAAAAATCATGTCCACAGTTTAAGTTTCTAGTCAATAAAAGAACAATAACATTTGATTCCTTCTCATTGTACTCGCAGATGTTTCAAGTATTTCTAAAGCCTTTCAAATTACTTTGAATAAAAAGCTGCCGACCCTGAGGTAGAAATGCCAGGTTTCTAAAGTATGATTAAGGCTCCATAAGCTTATTATTTCTCCAGTAATAGTAAGGCTTTAAAATTTGGGTTTCTTCTTCTTCTATATACTCCAGAAAATTAGAAAAATACAGAAAGGGAGAGGAAGAAAACTATGAGTGTAATCAAATTTTATTTCATAGATCACGTTTCATATATCACTCTACTTATTTCTTTGGCCTTTTAAGATACACAGTTTGCGTATCTCATGACACCAGCATCTGCACTAGTGCCACTTGATGATTAAAAGAGAAAAAGAGGGGCGCCTGGGTGGCGCAGTCGGTTAAGCGTCCGACTTCAGCCAGGTCACGATCTCGCGGTCCGTGAGTTTGAGCCCCGCGTCAGGCTCTGGGCTGATGGCTCAGAGCCTGGAGCCTGTTTCCGATTCTGTGTCTCCCTCTCTCTCTGCCCCTCCCCCGTTCATGCTCTGTCTCTCTCTGTCCCAAAAATAAATTAAAAACATTGAAAAAAAAAATTTTAAAAAATAAAAGAGAAAAAGAAAGAAGACTGTGTTTAGGGGCCCTGGTGTAGAAGCCAGCTGTGAAATGAACTGGGATCTTAAGGTAGTATATATGCTTTCCTGCCTTGTTTTCACACTTTGTATGATACGCTCTCTCGGACTTTGATATTTTTTGTTTTGATGAGCTTTGTAAAGGCTCAAAAGGTTTCTTGAAAACATTAATAGGTTTTTGCTATTCCAGGAATTTTATATGACGTAAATCAAATGCTACTATCAGGTTCCCGAGCCCGTACAGGTTATCGAAATCATTTGTGTGTTCCTGTCCTGTATGGGTACTAAAATTGTGCTTATTATTATAGCTTTAACCTACTGGGTTGCCTGAGACAGACAACGAAGTCTTTTAAAATTTCCAATCAATACAGACAAATACACCTACATGCAGAAGATTGTATAAAAGTCCATTTAGTGGATGATTTTCAATTCATGGACAAAGAAGTCTGTTTTTTCATGGTAATTATTTTACCTTTCCCAATTGGGAGTTACTATGCTATTAAAATAATGGCTTCGGGCATTTTGCAAAGCATGCATTTAAAAGCTAGGAAAATGTATTTGTGTTTTCCTGTTGGAAAGTTTTATCTTAATTAATTTGTTCCACATTAATATTTATTAGTTTTAATACAGAAACCAATGGCTATATTCATTTCCCTAGGACAATCTGCTTTCTAGAACTTCCTTGATCTAAAGGAAATACAAGGTCAACTTGAAATTAATGTTTCTCTCTTCCAACCTGAAACACCTTACTTTAGATTTGAACTGAGGAGAAATGTTACTCCCAGGAAGGAAGAAGCAAAAAGAAAATAGTCCATAAATTGATTGCTAACAGCCAATAAGCTTAATCTTTACATATCCAACCCTGAAGAGCAAAACTGGAACTTGAGAAATGAAAAGAGGAAAAATTCTTTCCATTCTTTTCATACCACTGCCAGGGGAAAGCTCCAGAGATTTCTCCATGTATTAAATAAATATTTAATGAATAATCTCTATGAACAAAGCACCACAGGGATTCCAAGATAACAAGGACACAATTTTTTTTGTTATTTATTTATTTATTTATTTATTTATTTATTTATTTACATTTTTTTAGAGAGAGAGGACATGCAGGCACACAAGTGCTAAGGGGAGGGACAGAGAGAGAGAGAATCCCAAGCAGGCTCTGTGTCCAGCACAGAGCCCGAGCCCAGCGCAGGGCTCGATCTCAAGACCCTGAGACCATGACCTGAGCTGAAATCAAGAGTTAGAGGCTTAACCAACTGACCCATGCAGGCACACCACAATTTTTTAGTTTAAGGAGCTCATGCTGTACTTGGAGAAATAGATATGTGCATAACCGTGGCACAAGCCGTGAGATATTTGTAGTCATGGAGACTGAAGAAATGCAGAAGGGCCCAAAGGTCAACTCAGGACACAATGTTGATGTCTATAGAAAATATAGTCCATAGATTCCCTAAAAATCAAGAAATTTAGGAATACTTACACCTGATCCCTAATCTCCCCAGATGGCCATTTAAATTGTTTCATCTAACAGCACTGATTATGAAACTTCAAAGCACAGAGAATGAGAAAAATCACCTGTAGTGGGCTGATATTTTTTAAGTGGTTTCTGTGCCGTCCCCAATTGTATCAGAGTGTGTCTCTAATTAGGCCGATCTCATTTTTAAACATTTTGTAATCCAAATCTAGCATTATAACCAAACAGCATAATTTACCAGAATAATCCCCTTTGGGATTCCTATGAGTCACATTAGCATAGTACAGAGGACATTCTCAAATATCCATTGAATAAACTGATATTTACACAGTTTTTACTGTGAAAAAACTGAATTATAGAACTCAGAATTATAGAACATGGTGGTTCGTTACGTTATATGTCATTATATGTGTGTTAACTATGTTACATAATTTATACTAAATGGGTTTGTAAGAATTTTTGTTTGAAAATACTTCCAAATTTTTAAGAGATAGGAAGTTTGGCTGTTTTTCAGGATAGGTAAGATAGATGCAATTTTGATTATATATTATATAAATAGTTTTTACAAGTTTGGCACCACAGTTAAAACACAACTGTGTGACCCAAACTCTGCCAGTCTTTGCAGAATCCATTTCTTTGGGTGAGGGTAGCAGGGGGAAAGGCTGGGTTTTAGGGTGAGCAGCGACAGAGTTTCTGGGATCCATCATGTACACTTGGTGAGTCTCAGTGATGCCCCATGGCAGAGGCCATGAGGCTGGTCCAAGGGAAACTGCAGTGTGGTTTGGGCCTTGGTCCTGGCTGGCTCATCACTCAGCCTGTCTCTGTAGCTTTTCCAGAGAGTCTGTGAATGTTTTACTGTCCATTAATACATTCCTTCTCTGCCTCATCCACCTACAATAAGGACAGAGACTGAGATACATAGCAAATCCTGAAACTACTTTATGCCATTGATATTTAGATTCATATTGTAAACACTCCTTCATTTTCGAATACTAATTACATAAATATTGAATGCGATTACTTTTCCCCTTAATCCCTGAGGAGGGGAGTATAAGAATTATGCTGGGTTACACCTATGCTTGGAAACCTTATTAAGTGTTTATGTAATGAATTTGGTTGAGATGAATTATTTGTAATTTAGAAGTTTTAAAGTGTGTTATTTGTGAATGTTAAGTATATATTAGTCAAATACTCCTAAAGGCCAAATACATTTCCTTCAATAAATTGTAAGCATTTAATTTTCCTGTAAGGTCCTTGAGTATTTAAAAAAATAAATAAAAATGGTTTGGAAGTTATTCCTTTAACTAGAAAACATACTGATTTATTTGGGTCATATAAATGTTGTTAGGGTGATGACCTTATAGTCGCATCAACTAAACCCAATGTTTAGGAAACACTCACACTTTAGTAAGGGATTATGACATTATGGATTCAAAGGGTGCTGCTGGTAGTCCTCTAATTCCTGGATGCTCAAAGTGTGGATCACAGAGCAGTGATCCACAAAATGAAGATCATTTTGCAGAAATGGACAATTTCAGGTCTCGCCCCAGACCAGTAGAATTAAAATCTATATTTTAGTGAGACCCTCATGTGATTCATACAGACATTAAAATTTGAGCAGCACTGATTTTTTTCCTCATGTTAACAGACACAAAACCCAGCCCATTAAAAAGCCAAAAGCTGGGGGGAAACGGCATAACTTAATAGTCCTCTCTATCAGGAAGTTTCTACTCAATTGCAAGTCATTGAACCCGCTTCTTTACAGCACAGTGGCAAAGGAAACAGTGAGTTTCTTCTCACCACTCCGTCGTATACCTGAACACATAAGGTCCCCTTTACCAACTCCTCGCAAACCCCTCAACTGAACATAAACTGCCCATTGCCAACTCTCACAGAGTTTCCTCTTCACTCACCTACAAACAAAACCTGCTAGAAAGAATGAATCAATGAAGAAATTCTTCCATTCATTCAGTAAATATTTGTTGAGTAGCTGCCAAGAGCCGGGGGTAGAACAGTGAGTAAAACCAAGTTCTTGTCCTTATGGAGCTAACATTACCATGGAGAATTCAGTTCAGAAACAAGTCTATAAAATGCCAAGTACAATAAGCACTATAGGAAGAGGGACAGAGAGTGCCAGATGTGGGGCAGGGATGCATGTGTACTGCTGTAGGATTGGCAGAGTATGACAAGATGGCCCAGGCTCATCTTAGATATTCCTTGCCCCTGGAATCAGCCATTTCTCCCAAGAAGCCTTGATTTCAAAACTCAAGATGTTCATTGCTATTGGTTTGGTCATTGATTTGAAGCCTAACATCGATCTCTCTTCCGCAGTGAAAATTCTGGGTTTTCAAGGACACAGGGATGATAGATTTAGATATCTCATAATTTCTTGTGTGCTTTATGCTTCATCATGCATACAGTAAATTCAGGGTTAACAATGCTACATGTCTGTCAATAAATGATTGTTAAATAAGTTATCTATCATATCTGTACAATGGCATTCCCAAAAGTGCATGTAGAAACACCAGAAAAAGGATGAGGTAGCACTTTATGTTCTGATTTGAAATGATCTCTAAGATACATTAAAAAAGCAAGGTTAGGTCAACGTATATTCCTCTTGTATGGGAGAGGAGTAGGGGACAGAATATATATGTATATTGGCTTGTATATGTCAATTCATTTAGCATCTTCAGCACGAGATACTTTTCCAAAATGTGTGATGAACACTATTCTCTTGCCTTTGGATTGTACCCAGCAAAAGCCTGACCCCCTGGCTTCAGGGAAAGTAGAACTTCAAACATAGCGTTTCTATATTCATTCTATTTTAAACTATTAAATAAATGTTAACTTCCGTATGTACCATGCCCAGATTTAAATTTGAAGTTATAAAAGGAAATGTGAGGGTGTTCTAGTTCTTTGATTAAGAAGCACTAATCCTACAAAAGTTTTGAAAATTGAACACTGTCTCTTGAGTCTTACATTCACTTTCTATTTCCCAAAAGTGCTCAACAAACTATTCCCAAATTTGGAATAGGCAGATTCGCAGTGCTTAATTCTGGCTCTGTGGACAGAATTCTTGTAATGGAAGAGAGGGCAAATGATGAATATGAGGCTGAAATTTGTAGAAAGAGAAAGAAAAGGATATTTAATAATCCATAAGTTTATATTTGCATGAAAATCATAGTTGTGAGGGTTAAACATGTCACAATAGACAGTGACTGCTGTGGAATATTACAGTTGGCTTATTTTGCATCTCTTAGCCCCTATTCCTGAAATAAAGATTTACTAGTAATATGTTGCTATTATCATTATATGAATATCTGAGCCTAATCAGGCCAATTCATAAGGGGAAAAAAATGAACGAGTTTCTGTCTGACCTCAAATAGAACAATTCCAACTGATAAAAATGGGTGCCTCTCCAGAAAGTTAGCATCTTATTTTTGCGTCTAAATATCTGGCTTAGGGGTATCTAATAGACATTTAGACACACCTCCTGGAAAGCAAACACTCAAAAGATCCTATATGTGAAAAGAAAGATTAGTAGCTAATTGAGGTTCTCTCCCACAACTAGAAGAAATCAGAAGCAATCTTTATTGTAGATTAGGGCTTGACAGAATCTTTCTAAAAACATGTCATCTTGCCGCATTGCATTAGAATATGCTGGAGAGAAGTTTGAACCATTTGCTAGCACCTGCTAGAGAAGCAGACTTCCCACACCAGAAGCTTCTGGGCAACCTTTTCCTGTAGGCACTTCTTTGTTCCAGTTTCATGGACTCACCACGCAGCCTTCAGTACACTTTAAGTCTCTTCTGATCTATAAGCCTGACCAAACAGACTACAACCTATGGCTAAAAACTACAGACTTCAGTTCCCACAACTTAAAAGCCACTTTCTAAAAATATGAACTTGTATATTGATTTGGTTGGATTGAGGAGTCTCAACTCAGTGACATGAAATAATCCCCTCTCTCCAATAATCACTCTTAACCACATTGAGTTGAATACTTTCTTTCTCACTGATACATGGCAACCATAAAAATACCTCAGTCTTAATCCATAAATGTTTTTGTTTCTTTGGTCCCTAAAGATATATTTCAGTTATTATGGATTAGTCATGTCCATTTTTTATATTAAGAGCTTATATTTTAGGGCAGTTTAAGGTTCATGGAAGAATTGAGGGGAAGGCACAGAGATTTCCCATATACCCTCTGCCTCTACACATGCATAGGCTCCCCCAAAATCAACATCCCCCCTCAGAGGGGTGCATTTGTTACAATGGATGAACCTGCGTTGATACATCATAATCACCCAAAGTCCCTAGCATATATTATGGTTCCCTCTTGATATTGTACATTCTGTGGTTTTGAACCCATAGCTATATATATATGTATAATGACATATACTCATCGTTATGGTATCATACAAAGTATTTTCACTGATCCTTTTTTTTTTCTAAGTAATCTCTGTGCCCAATGTGGGGCTTGTACTCCCAACCTCAAGTTTAAGAGTTGTGTGCTCTAACAGCCAAGCACCCCTGATCTTTTTAACATGGCCTCCATAATTTTGCCTTTCCAGAATGTCATATAGTTGGAATTATATATCATATAACTTTTTCTTAGTTCACTTTCTGTGTATGTGGACATAAGCTTTCAATTTCTTTGGGTAATCACCAAGGAGCATGATTGCTAGATCACATGGTAAGACTATGTTTAGTTTTGTAAGAAAATGCCAAACTTTCAAAGTGGCTACACCATTTTGCATTCCCACCAGCAGTGAATGAGAGTTCCTGTTGCTCCACGTCCTTGCTGGCATTTGGTGTTGTCAGTGTTTTGGATTTTGTCCATTCTAATAGGTATATAGTGGTATCTCATTGTTTTTATTTGCATTTCCCTGATGACATAAGATAGGGAACATCTTTTCTTATGCTTATTTGCTATCTGTATATCTTCTTTAGTGAGGTTTCTGTTAAAGTCTTTGGTACATTTTTAAATCAGGTTGTTTATTTTCTTATGGCTCAGTTTTAAGAGTTCTTTGTCCATTTTGGATAATAGTCCTTTATCAGACATATCTTTTGCAAATATTTTCTCCCAGTCTGTGGCTTGTTTTCTCATTCTTAACATTGTCAGAAGTCTTTAATTTTAATGAAATCCAGCTTATTAATTATTTCTTTCATTGATTGTGCCTTTGGTGTTGTGTTCTAAAAAGTCATCACTGTACCCAAGGTCACCTAGGTTTTCTCCGGGGTTGTCTTCTGCGAGGTTTACAGTTTTGCACTTTACATTTAGAGTGGGTGATCCATTTTGAGTTAATTTTTGCGTAGGGTTAAAGGTCTGTATCCACATTTTTTTTTTTTGCACGTGGTTGTCCAGTTGTTCCAGCACGGTTTGTGGAAAAGACTGTCTTTGCTCCTTTGTATTGCCTTTACTCCTTTGTCAAAAATCAATTGACTATATTTATTTGGATCTAGTTCTGAGCTAACTATTCTATTCCATTGACCTATTTGTCTATTGCTTACCAATACCACACTGTGTTGATTACTGTAGCTTCATAGTAAGTCTTGTGAAATCAGACAGTGTGAGTCCTCCAGCTTTGTTCCTCTTCTTCAATATTGTGTTGGCTATGCTGAGTCTTCTGCCTTCCCACATAAACTTTAAGATCAGCTTGTCAATATATTCCACAAAATAACTTACTGGATTCGTTTCTAAAACCTCCAGCTTTTGCTGATGTCTAGTGTCTGAAGAAACATGGCTGGTGGGTTGAGAGGTATGATCTGCCTTCTCCCACATCCACCCCATTCTGCTCTACCTTCTTTGTTGCTGGTCAGTGGAGGAAAAAGGAAGGAAGAGGTTCCTTTCTTGAAGTTTCTATCTCTCTGTTTATATTACCCAATCCACTATTTCATATTATCTGCTTTCTTATTAGTATTATTAGTGGAATACAACTCCATTGTTAATGTATTAATCATAGTTAATTTAAATTTTCTGCTTGACAATTCTAAAACCTGTGTCATACTTGAGTCTGATTCTGATGCTTACTTTGTCTCTTCAGACTCTGTTTTTTCCTTGCTTTTAGTATGCCTTTTACTTTTTAGTTGAAAGCCAGATATGATATGCTGAGTAATAGGAGCTAAGATAAATAGGTCGTTAGTGTGACTTTTGTGTTAATCAGCCTGGGAGTTGGGCATTGTTTAATGTTTGTTGTAGCTATAGATGCCAAAGTCTTCAAATTCCTCTAGTGCCCTGTTTTTGTCTCTGTTGTGTTTGGGCTTCCCTAAGAACTCCTCCTTAGATAGAGTCTGCATGTTGCAACTCTTTTGGCTGTGATCCACTGCTTTTATACTGGTATGGTAGGGGCATATAGGGGAAGGGAAATGTCCTGTAATCTTATCATTAAGGCTCAGGCATTTAGTGGGTCTGTGCCCCTGCATTGTGACCTTCCCAGCAGTTTCTTAGCTTCTTTTTCCTCCTTGGGTGAAAGAGAAAGACTAGAGGGGGCTACAATTAGAGAAATGCCCTTCCCCCATGTAAGATAAGGTTCTAGTAAAGTCTTCTCCCTGGACAGTAGGCCTTTGGTATGGAGAATGCTCTGGGTGTATTTCACAATACACTCTCTTCCCTTCTCCTGCCAGAGCCACTAGGAGATCTTTTTCGGCTCCTCACCAAGAGGACCTGGTCAGGTTCCAGGAGGTAAAACCCACAAAAGTGTAGGGGCCCACCTAAGACTGCCCCCGCCCCCAGGAGTTTCTCACTCTCAAGTCACTTCAGCAATTCATCAGAATTACCACTGTTAAAACATACACCGAGGAATATGAAAAGGTTTTTTTGACCAAAAATTGATTTGAATCTGGCATCCCCAAACTGGAAGTGGTCAGGAGCACTCCACTGACAGGATTTCAGGGAGATACTTTTATACTCAAAAGATGGAAGCCAAGTAAAGAAATTACTGACTTGCTATGGCTTCAAACCTAGTTGGCCATTTGTGATTGTACAGGCTTAGATTTTAGTTTCCTTAATTAAGCAGGCTGCCATGATGTTAGAGACACAACAGTCTAAAGCTTTCTCATTTAATTAACTGCACACCATTTAAGGGCACCTACCAGTCTGTGGCCTCTGTTCCAGGTGGGCAGATCCCAGGTGTGACCCCAGATTCCCTTGTCTCTCCCAATTCTGGGGTGGTGGTTTGCCCTGTAATCTCAGTCCTCTGATGGGCCCCAGAAAAGTCATTATTTTCACTTTGTTTGGCTCTTTCTTGTTGTATGGACACAGTAGTAACTTTTAATCTTTCTACATGTGGAAGCTGAAACTGGGAATCTATAACCCAATTTTGAACTAAGAACTTTAAAAAAGAAAAAAAAAGGCCTACCCAAGAAACCAAAAAGGTCTATAGATGATTTATTTTTCCATTATTTAACAAGTGGAAAACTTAGGTAGTCATTTCAGAGTGGTGAAATCTGTTTATAAGTCTGACTTAGGCCCTTAATTTCATACCGTTAACCAAAGAGTGCTGACACAAATGACAATTCTCATGAGACATATATTTCTAAGGCCTTAGTTGTATTATTTTAAAATGCCAAGGAATGTAACTCCTAAAAGTATAGCATTTCCACTAAAAAATAGAATATGATTCTCCCCACTTTTTTTTTATTTTTTTTATTTTTTTTATTTTTTTTAAACGTTTATTTATTTTTGAGACAGAGAGAGACAGAGCATGAACGGGGGAGGGGCAGAGGGAGAGGGAGACACAGAATCGGAAGTGTGCTCCAGGCTCCGAGCCATCAGCCCAGAGCCCGACGCGGGGCTCGAACCCACGGACTGTGAGATCGTGACCTGAGCTGAAGTCGGACGCTCAACCGACTGAGCCACCCAGGCGCCCCAATTCTCCCCACTTTCTAGCGATTTCCTCACTTCAAGTTGGAAAGGGGAAATTTGAAATCTAGAATGTCGTCGCTTTTGTTTGTTGACTCCTATTGTCTCCCTAATTGTTTAACCCCCAGAAGTTTTGCCTTCCCATCAGGATCAAGAGCTCATGCAGACCGGGTACTTTATCAGGCTTCTGCTTTAGCTTAGCACGTTGTTCTGCACACAACACAACTTTAGTAAATACTTGCATTACACTGGATGTAGACTTACAAGACTTTTTCTTGCACTGAGTTGCCAGAGTTCTGCCATGAGTTTTGGTCCCAATCTAGCTTGTTATTCTTATCTCTTGGCTTAAAATGTTGTGCCTTGCAAAAGGCTTCTGTGAGCAAACACTCGAGTCAAATGAATTACCCCCTTTCAAAAGGGCCTGAATATGGTTTTTCATAAGACCTATTACCGTGCCTTATACCTCATTATAACCTACTGGGGAGTTATTGTGCATTTTGTAATAGAGGCTAAATTCCTATTTTTCATCACCTGATTAGTATTTCTGAATTGGCTCCGGTGCCAAAAGGAATATTTTCCCTCACTGTTTCTCCTTTTCAGTAGTAATATAAATATAATAAAAAGCAGTAGAATGCATCCCCTCTCCAGAAACAAACAAAAACCAATTACGGTCAATCCTGAGGGAAGTCTTTGGTGGAGAAAGCCAAGAAAAGCCGAGAGAAAGCTGAATACCTCTGCCTTTATCTGTTCTCTCTGCCTAGCTTTTTAGGATCATATTTTCACAGACCAATTTGGATTCTTTCATGCCAAGGTGGGGAAGAAGAATTTTTATCCTCAGCACATGATTGATGTGCTGAAATGTATGCAGTTTAATCAGGGAGGGGTCTGTTCCTTTTTGGGCTTATTTGTGATGTGTGTTTTCTGGCTATAGGACAAAACATTGGGCAGCCCTAGGAAACACACCAAAGAGGCATTAATGAAGCCTCACCCTGCTAGCTCACTGTCCACCTTCCTTGCCCGTGGTGCAACAGGAAGAATGCCCGGGAGGACGTGGAATCGTGAAAGGGTGACAGGACTGGCATGTGGCAGCCCTGTCCCCATTCTGTGGCCACTGCCACCACCCTGCTGTGCAGGTCCTGGGTCTGCTTGTCCTTAAAGTAGTTCTTGCCCTTCCTGCACTCAGCTGTGTATCACAAGGAGACCAACTTCTGCAGAGAGTATTTCCCAGGCTCCTCTGGCCACAGCTCTGCTTTTAGGACTGGTTTTCTTACTCGGATCATCTCACTAATACCACCACGCTACCTTTTTCTCTCTTCTGCGTAACTTAATCATTTATAAGTGAAATTCTTTTCCTTACTTCTCTGGCCCCTGGTTGGAGGGAGATTGAAAGCAAGAGGGTTTTTGCCTCCCTCTTGGCCCTGGGAGGGCAGGCAGCATCCCTAGCAGCACCTCTACAGCTAGGACCTGGGGGCCCCCCCCCCGGGGTTCCGGCTTCTGCCAGGATGCCCAATTCAGTCTCCCGTCCCTCTGTCCCCCACTGGAGGGCTTCCTGCTCTGCTGACATCTGGATTTGGCATCTCTGTTACCCATTTGCCTTTGCAGGTCCTCCACCATCCATAAAGCCAGTTCCCAGCATTAAATTACCCCTGTGAGAAGTATTGAGTGGCTTCATTATCCTGCTTACCCTTTGACTGCTACCCATGTCCTTGGTATATTTGTCTTAGCCCTGGTGGGACAGCTCCTCCTCAATACCAAATGTTCTATCGTAACAAACACGCTTTTTAAAAAGTTAATTCAGACCAAGCATGATGCATCAGTGCTAATGTGTCATCTCAGTGGGTCACAGTGAATACTTATTGCTAAAGATTCTTAAAGTCAGGTCTGATACCTGAGAACTTAGAAGGGCTTAGATGCACTTTTCTCAATGGACTTGAAGTAAGCAGAACATTAACTCATCCATAGGGTGAGCAAAAATGTCTGTCAAAGAAAAATGCAGGTGGTATGGGGTTGTTGTATCTGCAGCATAGATACTGGAGTGGGATAGACCCGGATTCAACCCCCAGCTCTTCCAGGTATTAGCTGAATGAACTCAGTCCCTATATTTCTCTGGCTCTAGTTCTCGATAAAAAATGAGATAGCAGATATAAAGGTGCATGTGTAGACAGCGTGTATAAAAAGCCTGACACAGGAAATGCTTAGTCTTGCCCTTAGGGCTGCTTTTCTTGTTTTAATTCTCACCAATATTATTATCCTGCTTTTTTCCCTCCCCCATTTAATCTAATCATTTGTGAAATGACATTCCTTTCCTCATTTCTCTAAGGCACAGCTAAGGTGAAATTCCTAAAAGGAGCTTTACTTTGAAAGCTAAGGGAACCCAAAAAGGAGATAAGCAGATACAAAAGCAATAAAGCCACACTCATAATGGAGGGGTCTCTGAGCAGGCATTGGACAGTGATTTTGTTTCTCAGGGACCCGGTCTGCCTGTCACAGATGCCCTCTGTCTCACCACCTATGGCTGCTAGACACCACTGTAGTTCTTACAACATGGATTCTTGCCTCACTGGATATAGTTTCCCTTTCAAAGACAAATTTTTATTCCCCCAAAATAAAACTTTCCCTGCTTTCACCCTGCATGTGTTCCTTGGAGGTTTTATTTAAATAAAAAGACTGTCCCCTTCTCAAAGCATCCATTCATTGCATTACCCCTAAACCTAAAATCTTTGAGCCAAGGAAGGTTCTGAGAACGATGCCTTTCAACAGATTAAATAGCCTCTTGGTCCTGGAACTGGTACCAGGATTATGAGGCTGAATGGCAATGTTGCCTACATTTTACCTCTTCAGAAGTTACAAATCAAAGGAACAATTCTGGTTGAAGCCTGATGGTTCCTTTGCTTTCGTAATACTTTCAAAGGAATCAAAAAGTGAACTATCCAGATTAACTGACCTAGGGACCATTTTTAGCATTTTGTTCAAATATAGCCATCTCTGTAGAAACAAATGAAAAGATCCACTCTTCAAATAATGTTTCATTGCACCATCAAAGAATAAATACTCATCAGTAGTCCTCAAGCATGGGCATCTTCTTGACCTCTAGCTCAGCCAGCCTCTCAAATACTACTGCAAAGGAGAGTCAACTTTTTCCTGGGGAAGAAAAGATCGCCTCAGAAGCTAATCTCACATCCATCTACTCTAGACCACGTATGCCTGTACCTCTTCTAAGATGGGAAGAAGAAATGGGTTTCTATTTTCAAGAATAACCAGAAGCTTCTACAATTTACATATACAACCAGGCATAGTCCTGGACATATAAACCAACCCATGCAATGTAAAGAGGTCGGATGCATGACTGCTGGGAACTCACAACTCGGAAATAATCAGCATGTTTTAACTGCACACATTTCCAGAGCCCTGATGCATGCTGGTCTGGTGCTTTTGAACATTTTTTCAGGTGACTTGGGATCACACAGCTCTGTCTTCTTTGAGGAAGTAGTACAAACACAGGGCACGGTAGCTCTCCCATCTAGAGGTCTGCCCTAAGGGAATGTGGGCTATTTCCGGGCAAAGTCAGTCTCTGTTTAAAGCTCCTGTTGAATTGGACCACGCTGACGTTCCTTGGTCTAGATTCTTTGCTGGTTGTAAACATTATGCTGCTTAAATACTATAATATTGCTTGACACCTGTGCTCTAGTGATTTCCAGAGGGAGCAAAAAGTCTCCTTGATGCCAGGGAGGTGATGAAAATGTTTAAGTAAGTCAGTGAGATTTCATTCATTCTAAGTAAATCTGCATCTCACCTATGCTTTTCTTAAAGCTTTCCATTCTGTCCCTCGTTTCCTTAATTCTATTATAATGTCCAAAGCAGCAACTCATCTGAAATTTATTGTTGATAAAAAGGAAGGTATATGTTTATACATGCATATTTGTATTTAGGTACATAAAGTATTTTAAATTAATATTGACTTTTATTTCCTCCATTGGTTGTATTTTTTAAATTAGGACTAGAGGGAAAATCTACTGATTCATTTTCAGTGTAATGGCTTCAGTTTGCAAAAAGTAGAGTTTTCATTATAAAGTATAATAATGTCCGTTTTAGTTTTTTGCTTTTTGTTTGTTTACTGCTATAACAAATTACCACAGGGTTAGTGGCTTAAAACAACACAAATTAATAATTTTACAATGCTGTAGGTTAGAAGTCTGAAATGGGTCTCACTGGGCTAACAATGAAGGTGTTGGCAGCCAAGTCCTTCTGGAGGTTCTAGGGGAAGAGCCATATATTGCTTCGCCTTTTCCATCTTCTAGAAGCTGCCTTCCATCCTTGACTCTTGGTCTCTTCCATCAGCAGAGCCAGCAAAATCAGGCCAAGTCCAACTCACACTGCTGTCTCTCTAGTTCTAATGCTTTGCCCTCCCTCTTCCATCTTTTAAGAGCTCATATGATCACACTGGGCCCACCAGGAAACACCAGGATAATCTCCCTATTTTGAGCCTTAACTTAACCACATCTACAGAATCCCTTTTGCCACGTAATCTACTATAGTCACAGGTTCTGGAGATAAGGATATGGACATCTTTGGGGGGGGAGGCATTGTTTCTGCCTATCACAATCTCATAACTAAACCTATCATCATTTGAAACCTTCTGGAAGTGACATAAATAGCATTGTGTTAATGGTCCTACCGCCATCTTTAACACAAATCTTTCTCTTCCGTTTGGAAATGCCATTGCCAGACATCACAGAGAACTAGAGGGAAGGGTTTGGCAGGACTAAGGGACCTACCTGTGTAGCTGTGTAGCAAGTCATTTTCCTGGGATCGCAATTCAGCACCTTCATCTGAAGAATGTGGATAATAGTGGCAGCTTAATCTGTATCCTAGAGCTGTTCTTTCAGTCACGGAATCCTGAAAACTGTATACCACTTTGCAAATGACAGAGATGGTGCCCTAGCTGCCCCAGTGGGTCCTCGGAACTTGAGTACATAAAACCACCAAGAAGTATCATTTAGAAATTACAACTTTTTTTCCAAAAATACAAATTGAGGGAAAAGAATCTTAACTACATGACAGAGGATGAAATTGCTCATTTCCATTCTAATTCAGTACTTTATCCCTATCTCCCGAGATAGGTCATTTTAATCTCCATACATGTTTATCTTGTTTTGCTTTTTCTTCTGCTCTGATGTTTGTTATGCTTTGAGTAGATATTGATTCCCTTCTCATTAAGCCTGCAAACATCTAATCATTCCTATCTGTTTGGTTTTTTTCGTTTTTAATAATTTATATTTAAATTTTGGCAAATTGAAGGTCTAATTTTGCCCTTTGAATGCATCTGCATTCAAGTTATTCAGGCAGATTTTATCTCTTGTTTTTTTTTTAATTCTATTTTGAGTTTTATAAAAATGGATGTTTCTTATTATCCCCCAACCCATAATTTTCTTTAGTGTACTTTTTGTTTAATTTTCTTTTGCCTTAACATTTTATTTTTCAGACACCTCTCATTGAACCTCACGTTCCTCTTCGTCCTGCTAACACCATTACCAAGGTAATGGGATGTAGGTGGGTTGATGAACCTTCAGAGCCAACTTCTTAGGTAACCACTGGAGGCGGCCAGTATGTCAGAGCATCACATCAGGAGACCTCGGGTGCATTTTCTAGACATAACGACTATTCAGTGTGTATCAGTTCTCAAATAAAAGGGACATGTCATACAAGTGAACAATGTAAATATGTGAATGTGTTGTATTTTTCAAGCCAGAGTCAGAAAGTGATTTAAGTATTCATCTGGTTTGTTTTCCTTCTATAAATTCTCCCTCTTCCTCTTTCCCTCCTTTCACCTGATTAAAATGTAGGTTCCTTCAGAGAAGATCCTCAGGGCTGGAAAAATTTTACGAAATGCCATTCTCTCTCGAGCACCTCACATGATAAGAGATAGAAAATACCACCTAAAGACATACAGGTATGTGCAATAATTCTAAAGGCTGTGGCCTCCCTCAGATTCATGTTTAGTGACATTGGAACAAACTTGTGTTTTCTTGTTTTCCATCTATGGGTAGCATGTTTTATAATCCTCCAGGTTTTGGAAGATCTAAGTTTGTCTTAGATCCCTTCTTAGCTTTAATTATCCTTAATATTCCCAGCAGTTACTCCTAAACTAATTTGCTTGGACATTGGTTTAATTGTGATAAACAAAGAGAAGAAAACTTTTCCATTTCTGTTCGCTAGTGTTTTTTTAGGGGAACTATTAGATTTAGATGAGATTAAACTAACATTTACTTAGCATTTATTTCTGCTTGAAGCCCTCCACCAGGCCATTTTCCCTGTTATCCTATTTCATCCTCACCACAGCCCTGCTAGGTAGGTGTTAGGCCATTTTTCAGATGATAAAAGTGAGGCTCAGAGAGAGTAAATAGTTTTCCTTGTCCAAGTCACAAGTCTAGTGAGTGGCAGAGCCAGGGCTTAAGCCAACCAACCTTGGTTGATTTCCAAGTTCAGTGATCTTTTCATCCATTCTACCATTCATTCGTTCCACAAATGTGTTAAATACCTACTGGGCACCAGATGCTATTGTGTTCTAAGCCCCAAGGATACAGGAGTGAATAAAATATACAATGTTCTTTACGGAGTTTACTTTCTACTGTAGGATTTCATCCTAGTGTGCGTATAGTGAGTATACAACTCTATCACGTCTATAATTATTTAGAATAAGGAGTCATTATAGCTGTCACTAGAGTTAAGGAATTATGTAGTTGAATCTTCTGGGATGACTGAACACTGGTGGGTCAACTGAGGATTCATGTCTGATCTTTTAGCTTTTGATTTTTTTTCACTTCACCATGGGTTTAGGAACTGGAATGGCCTATGCATGGCACACAAGCTTTCACTTTTCTCCTTGCACCCGTGGTTTACCCTCATAGCCCTTTTTTAGCAGTCACTCAACTCTCCCATTTAGTCTAGACATGACCTCAGAACCCATCAGACTTGGCGTGAGTCAAAACCTATTCGATTCACATGAACCAAATTCATAAGACACAGTGAAAGCCAGGATACACATTTTAAAGTTAGCATGAAGGATAAATGTATTTCTATGACTGTCAACTATGATAGAACCTGTAAAATTAGACCTCATTCACCGTATAGGAAACCTTTGAGTACATGTGCCTCAAGATCCAGTCTGTTTCCCAAGGACAGAGATGGCAAAACAGGCAAATTCCTCCTCTTTGGATCACTTTTTCTGCACTCCTCGAAAACAAACACTCTTCCACTTGTGCTTGTCATGAACATGTTTATAAGACTAAAACTGACAGGATATTTGTTACATTAATTGACCTCGTCTTGAAGAGAATTTTGGAAATGAGATGGGATTTGAGAAACACTTTAGTCTTATCACGAAGACACATTCCATTTCTTAAGACAGACTATTCATCCAGCCCTTTTTTAAAGTTTACTTATTTATTTTGAGAAAGAGAGAGCATGCATGCCCACAAGTAGGGGAGGGGCAAAGAGAGAGAGAGAGAGACAGAGACAGAGAGAGACAGAGAGAATATCCCAAGCAGGCTCTGTGCTGACAGCACAATATTCTCTCTCTCTCTCTGTCTCTCTCTCTTCCTCAAAATAAATAAATAAACTTTATTTTTTTTAATGTTTATTTATTTTTGAGAGAGAAAGACAGACAGAACACGAGTGGGGGAGGGGCAGAGAGAGAGGGAGACACAGAATCAGAAGCAGGCTCCAGGCTCTGAGCTGTCAGCACAGAGCCCGACGCGGGGCTCGAACTCACAGACCGTGAGATCATGACCTGAGCCCAAGTCGGATGCTTAGCCGACTGAGCCACCCAGGTACCCCCAAACTTTAAAAAAAAAAATAACAAAAAATCATGTGTTACATATTCCCGGAGAGAGTTAAAGCACTTTAACTCCTCAAGTGAATCTCAAAATCTCATATGGCTAAAGGACCTTTTTCTTTTTAAGTCTTTGTTATTTTTTCCCCTGACTTAAGATGTGACTATGCTTTTCCAAGTGTGGACTTGCATTAGGGAAATTCTGTTAAAATATGTCATCTTTATGACAAAATGGAAACTAGAAGTCAGAAGCCGTAAACTCTTTCTTGCTCCATCATACTAACATTTTCAATCCCTGAAATACAGGTGTCATGTGTATTCCACACCCTATGACACAAATTAATGATCTGTTGGTAATAACCCATGGACTCATTTGGAAGCCAAAGGCATGATTTCTCTTTTCTGCACCCCAGTTTAAGTTCCTTGCCCCACATCTTGTACTTTCTAGTTCCATCTCTCTCCTCCTGCCCACCTGCTTATATCATGGCTGCAGTCTCCCCAGACACGGTATCCCCGCAAGTCATCACCATGCTAAGGTCTGCTGTCGATTCTAAAGTGGCTAGAGATCTTTAATGGAGAGGAAACTCAGTGATTCTATCAGCTGCAAGTGGCACAGCTGTGGGTCTTTGTTCTGTATGCTGACTGCAGGATTCTCATACCCTGAGCAAGGACCCAGGTGCTCTGAGATCATCTCAGAGTTCCTCTTAGTAAAGAGAATCGTTGAATTAAAAGCCACATGGAATCGATTAGTTTATACTTTTATGACACTTTTCCCGTTGATAAATTCTGAAATTAGAAGAGCCATGTTTTGACAGTTCCTGTGTTCGGAATGAATAGTTACTAGGTGCCCCCTTTGCTCATTGAAGCTCTTTTTGTGGGTGTAGACTGTTTTCAGAGTAGCCCTGGAAATCCGACGGCCTCCTCAGTACATCTTGCTTGCGAAATGTTCTAGGATTGGACCTGAATCAGGGCATCCCAGGAGCTTAGACAGATTTCAGAGTTCCTAGAACATTAGGGGCCATCTTTTCGTCCTCGTTTTTTGATAGATGAGAAAACTGAAAACCAGTGAGTTGAAACGACATGGCCAGACTCACACAGCTAATGTCTAGCAGACACAGTGCTGTATCTAATGACTCCTGCCAGGCTAAGCCTCTTCCTAAAGTGGCACAGCACCAGGAAACTCCCAGTTTAAAATAGAGAGGAGCTCCTGAGCTCAACCCCCCAGAGATGGTGCCATCCTTAGCCTGGGATGGGAGGCCACCAGTAGCAAAGACCCCAGCTGCTCTGTGACTTCCTGTGTTGGCCCTTGGGATTCATTCCTAGGGCTTCAAGATTCCATTTCCTCCTCTGAACCATCATGCCACAAACACCTGCCCTTCTCCCTCACCCCACTGAAGGTCTCAGTATTTCCTAATTATATGTTTCCTAACTAATGCACGCAGTTCACCCATCCTGACGAACTTACCACAGAGGGGCAACTTAGGGGTGAATGTGTGACTACGCAGAAAGCATGTGGAGCTCCTCAGATGACAAGCTCTGCAGAAGTGCTGATGCTCATTACATAGGACTTTTTTCAGAGAGATTTGCATCGCTAATTGCTTGTTTCTCCCAACACCCCTCTGGGGAAGATCAGTAGTATTACTTGAAAATATAAAGTGCTATATAATTTTGCACTTATACACCGCCTTTCGTGGAGCACCTCCAAGTGCCTCACAAACATTAACTCGTTCCTCACAGGCTCGGGTGAAGGAAGTCAGATGTCACTTTGCCCTCGTTTTGCACTGAGATTTTCCGGGACCAGCGAGACAAGAGAGTTCCTGGCCCCGGGCTTAGCTTGCTAGACAACACTCCCCATCTAGTGGCCCTTCGGTACCCCCTGGTGCTGCAGTGTGTAATGCTCTTTCATTGCTTGGAAGGTTCCCTCATGAGCTGAGTGGTTTTGTTGGTTTGTACAAAAGTTTGAGAACCTGAGGCCACGCCATGCCGTGCTTTGTTTGCAGTGAGACGTCTTATGGTGGAGGAGCACAAGCGTTTCGGGAAGGTCTTTCAGAAGCCATCTCCCAGCCTTCCTCCGCGAGGGCGTGCCTTCCCATCCTTTGTGTTCCCCTCTCCTTAGGCAATGCTGTGTGGGAACCGAGCTGGTGGACTGGATGCTGCAGCAGACTCCCTGTGTCCACTCCCGAACTCAGGCTGTTGGCATGTGGCAAGTGCTGGTAGAAGACGGCGTGCTCAACCACGGTAAGATGAGCCCTAGGCCCTGGAAAACCCTTTCCCTGGGTAAGTTGTTGCTGCGCTCCCAAATGGGCCAAAAAGGAATTATGGTCCCTTTAGGGGCCTAGAGAGCCGGCATCTTCATTTAGCAATACGAGTGCGGCGAGCGGATGCTATTGATTGCTATGTTCCGCCATCGTGCCCCCCTAACATGGGAGAATGTATGAAGGGAAAATGAAATTGCGACCCAAGTGCATCAGTTCCAATTATGTTTATTAGTTTGCATTCACGGTTCATTGGTAGTGTGATTATACTCTGAGCATAGCAATCCTGATGCAGGGGCAGAATGAAGAGCAATGCGATGTGCGGCGGGGCTGGTGGCAGGCAAAGGAAGTAATGAATTCAGAAGCTGCCTTTTAACAATGGCGTTATCTGGGAGAGCCAATTTGTATCCACACGGGATGACCATCTTTAAAATCAGGAATGTGCTCGACTGTTGCAGCCCCTGACACCCTCAGGGGCTATTGTGGGGCAGGGTAGCTGTTCAGGACTGGAGTGTGACTGTGGTTGATCTGCTCATGCCATTTGCTTTAACGACCACTTTTCCAAACTGACAAACCATTAAAATCGTTCATTTAATTTACCAAGGCCTGAGAATCTAATGATGGCTTCACCTGTGTTTCTCAGACTTTAATGTGCATTCAAGCCATCTGGGACTCTTGTTAAAATGCAGATTCTGACTCAGCAGGTTTGGGATGGATCCTGAGGGTCTGCGTCTCTAAGACATAGAAATGAGAGATCCTGAGCCAAGTTCACTGACTGTCCTACCAAGATCTAAGTCTTTTTCTTTAAAAGGAACAAGGGGAAAACAAAACTTTTAAAATCAGAACTGGATGGAAATTACCCTAAGTTACTTCTAGGGTTATATGACCTAGAAGCTCGGTCTCGTCAGTTTTGTTCAAACAATTAATTTTATTCTAAACTTTTTTTTATTTAAAAAAAAATTTTTTTAGCGTTTGTTTTTATTTTTGAGACAGAGAGAGACAGAGCATGAACGGGGGAGGGTCAGAGAGAGAGGGAGACACAGAATCCGAAACAGGCTCCAGGCTCTGAGCTGTCAGCACAGAGCCCGACGTGGGGCTCGAACTCACGGACCGCGAGATCATGACCTGAGCCGAAGTCGGCTGCTTAACCGACTGAGCCACCCAGGCGCCCCTCTAAACTTTTTTTTAAAGTGCAGACATGTTAACAAACAGTACATATGGAAAGAAAAATACGAATCCTGATCCCTATAGAGTAAGATTGTTTTAAGTCTGTGCTCGAAAACCATTATAGAGCATGATCTGGCAGTTGGTTATTTTCCTGTTTGGGACACATGTCCCACATGCCAGAAGATGTCACCAAGGCAATTTTTGCTGGTCAGAGTGCTCATCTCAGAAAAGCTGGCAGGTTCTCATAAGAACGTGGTGGGGCCAGCCAGTGGCGGGTGGGTCAGAGAGAGCCTGCATGACCGCAGTTGGGAAGTCATGTCTTCCAGCTGCACGGCCCTGGGCGAGGCAGGGTCAGAGGGCTGAGGAGTCTCACCGCTTTGCTGCCACTTGGCTCTCTTGCCCGACACCAGCCATTTGCTTCTGGTAAACGGGGCTGTGAGGCAGAGGGACAACAGCTGATCCTTGCCTTCATGTTTCACGTAGTGGACCAGGAACACCATTTCCAAGACAAATATTTATTTTATCGATTTCTGGATGACGAGCACGAGGATGCCCCTTTGCCTACTGAGGAGGAGAAGAAGGAGTGTGATGAGGAGCTGCAGGACACCATGCTGCTGCTGTCGCAGATGGGCCCAGACGCCCACATGAGGATGACCCTCCGCAAACCGTGAGTAAGAGCGCAGTGCGCACCCTGTGCCAGTCCCCTGGGGCCAGGGGCATGCGGAAGCACGACGCTCACCTGGGCCACAGGGAAGCAGGCTGATTTCCCAGGTCCTGGCCTGCACTCAGGGCCAAAGGGGAGGCTCTGGAGGTGGGACACAGCAGTGTTTGTCTCTTTTCTATTTTACTTTTGAGCCAGATAAATCCATTTCCCTTTTGCATGAGTTAAAACTGTACAGAATTTTAGTGGTTGGTTCGGGATGTCAAAACTAAGTCCACATATTAAAAAACCTTTAGGGGGCTCCTGGGTGGCTCAGTTGGTTAAGTGTCCGACTTCAGCTCAGGTCGTGATCCCACGGTTTGTGGGTGCGAGCCCCGTGTCGGGCTCTGTGCTGACAGCTCAGAGCCTGGAGCCTGTTCTGGATTCTGTCTCCCTTTCTCTCTGCCCCTCCCCCTCTCACACTTTGTCTCTGTCTCTCTCAAAAATAAATAAACATTAAAAAAAAACCTTTGGGCAATGACCAACAGAAACTGCTCTGTTTCCATGCCAGAATGTGACAGCCCCTGTCTTTCTAATGCAATAGGGCGGAGGTCATCAGAACCATAGACATCATGCCTGTGCCTTTGTTTGTTCATTCATTCAACACATCCTTTCACACCATTTTGAACCTTCTGCTTGTTAGCTTAAAGGCACGTTCCTAAGAGAATACCACTGCTGCATTAGTGCTTCAAGACCTCCTCCCACTAGTAAGATGCTCTCTCCCTTCCATCTCAACTGAAACCCACCTCACCTTCAGTAACAACCTATCAGCTAAACTGGAGGATTCTGAAGTGTTTAATCAGATGGATTCAAGAAGAATGTACTGAGCCCCTGTTGTACTTAGAGAACTCTCCCAGTTGCTGTGAGACATATAAAGAAGCATATGCCACAGTCCCAATCTTGGGGAAACCTTTTTAATAAGGCATGACTTGGCACTTGGTGTTAAGGCCACCATGCACAGGCTTATGATTTTCTTCTGGGAATGAAACAGCCCTCCACCCTGTGGCCAGTGCCAGCAGCTGTGGATGTCGATTCTGAGTCACAGGCATGGCCAACCTCCATTTATTCATGGGTCTCAACAAGTGCATTAAACTTCACATGTCTTTCCAAAAGTGCCATGCCCCTTAGGCCAACTTCCTCAATATCTGCCCCTCATGCCAACTTATAGTACTTCTTAGTGCTTCTCTGTTTCCTTTCTTCAACATATTTCACTTGTTGTCATGCGATGTCTCCTTTGTCAGGACTTTCTCTTGGGTCTTAATGTCCACCTCCATGTGTTTCATAGGCCTGCCCTTATCCTAGTTAGCACCACCATGTTTAACTCTAGAACACTGGTTAGGTTCTGGTCCTTTATCCTCAAAACCCTTTCTTCAAACAAAAATTGTATGGGAAAATCCAAACTATCAAACAGAAAAGCCAGAACTTCACTGACCTAATTATGGGTAGTATCCAAGAACCTTGCCCAGCTGATTTATGCTCTGTCTGTCCTGAAACATCACAGGGGTGGGTGGCTAAGGGGACACAAGGCAATCATCAAGGCATGGAGAACTCAAATGAACACCGTTCCAAACTGTGCTTTCTTTCATGTGAGTCCACTTCCTCTCTCCCTTCCCCACACACCTATGTCCCATTGTCCATCATTTTTACTTTCTCATCATTTCCTAGATCCATCCCCTTCTTGCTCTTCTTGCCTCTTTCATTCAAGTTAAAGCCATACAGTGGTTCTGAATCAGAAGTGGGACAGAATCAGAATCAGAAGTGGTTCTGAATCAGTGGGGCATTTGCAAGTGTGGGAGGATGTTTTGGTTGCCTCAGTACATGTGGGGGCACACTTCTGCCATTCACTGGGCAGTGGTTAGGACCAAGGGTTGCCAAATACACCCAACAATACCTAGGACCCTGCAAAATAAGGAGCTGTCCTGAAAATAATGCTCCTATTGAGAAACATTGCTTTAAACTGAGTTTCTGAAAGGCAAAGACATATCCCATTTCTTTTTTCATTTATTTGTTCACTTCACCAATATTTGATAAACACCTATTTTGTCCTAGATACTATGCTAGTTGCTAAGGCTAAAACATCGAACAAGAGGGTTGCACCTCCTTTCTGGAGCTTTCTGCGTAGTCCAAGAGACAGACCTTAAATAGTTAGGCAAGGAATCATTTTGTCATAGCTGCAGTACATGCTACAAAGGAAAATGTAGTGTACATTAATAGAGTATAATATGGAGAGGGGGGATTTAATCTGGCATAGAAGTTAGAAAAGGCCATATTCCTAGCTCTGTGCATTCCACTAAATAGACCACCAATAAACTTTTGCTGAGCGAACGAATGAACAAATGAATGTCTGCTGGCAGCTAATGTTCCTGCAGCTCTTAGTTGCTTCAAGGGAAGCAGAAATGCCATTTGATTCACAAAGATTTTTGAGCATGTACCAAGAGGTTTTCTTTAAAAAATAATAATAATAAAATGGTTCCTGCCTTTGGAGAATTTATAATCCAGGAGGTGAGGCACTCTCAAATTAGGATCTGGTGCAACAAACACACTTATTGAGTGCCTATTGTGTGCTAGAAACATTCATGCTATTGTCTTGATTCACCCTCACAAGACCCTGAGAGCTGGTTTCTTGAGTCACCCTTAGAAAGAGAGCCTGTGCTTGTGCTTTTTTTCTTCCATACAGCACTGAATTGCATGATCCTTGGCAGCCCAAAGATTCTTCAGAGAAAACTATATTCCAAAGGTTGGATTTTTCCAGTCTATCACTAGAACATACAGGTTATACTAGTATTCCAAGACATATCATTTTGAGTTCCTTTGGGATTTTCTTTCCTTTCCAGGTTTTATCAAACTACAAAATTGGAATCGAACTGGTAGTTCTTCTGACTCAATACTCTTAGATTTTCTTTCTATTGGAATGACAGCTCCCAAGAGATGAGAAAGTGAAAAAGAAGGAATCTAATTTTTTTGAGACCGACTTTCAAACCTATGCACATGCACACACACGCACACTCACACACACATACACCTTTTTTGGGGTGGAGGGAGTCTGATAATAACCTTTGTAGCATCTAATTTATTTAAGTGGAAAGAAAATATGCTTAGGTGATCAAGAATTTCCAGTATCACTGCTGTCCTTAAAGAGACCCCTGAGCACTTTGCTCCTAGAAACCCGAGGGCATGTGTAAAGGTCCTGGAAATGTTGACGCTTTACTGCCCAGACAGCCAAGTCATTAGGAAATGTGGAGGCATGAGATGCATTGGCTCCATGTCGACCAGGGCAGGAACCCCCAATTTTTCAACTCAGCACAGCTGCATTTTATAATAGTCACCACTGCCAGAGAGGCTGCAGAACTCTGATAATTACTGGGAAAGAAATAACACAATATTCTTTGATGAGAAGATTACTTTGAGAATTTGATTGTATAATGAAGATGTTGCTTTGAAAGGTACTTCCCATTGTTCTGAATCTGAGACTCGCTAGCAAAAAAAAAAAAAGTGTCACTTGTTTTGACAGGCTACTTAGAAAAATTCTCTGTTTATTACATTAACTGCAGCATTTTAACTGTCAAACTATGAAAGAATGTTCTGTAGTTTAAAAAACAGAATAGAGCTTCAGGGGAAATTTTTTGGCATACTCTTGTTGCTATTGGTATTGAAAAAAAAACATACATCCCGAATGTGAAATTAGCTTTTTATGTGGTGGCAGGCAGAGTGACTCACAATGCCCATCCTGGTTTCACAGGTGCAAACCTGGATGGCACTGGGGGCAAGTGCTATAGAACAATGAAAGTTGATGGTGCTGTTGTTGCAGCTCACAGACAGAGCCATCAAACCTAAAATGAGCTCTTGGAGCTAATTGTTTTGATTTTGCTTTGTTTATAAGTCTAAAAGCAAGAGGTTACCCAACAGCGAGTAGATACAGTGGAGATCCTTGCCAATAGAAATGTTCCTTCTGCTTACCTTTGAGCAGATATTTTGGATAGGGGGCCATGGGCAAAAAGATGTGGAGTGACCAGATAAGCAGAATGTTATAAACTTGCAGCTAGCTGGATAAAAAGAGACAAAGAAGGTTCTTGCTGTACATGCCTCTCAACCTCTTCTTCCAAGAAAAGTGAGACATGATGTCCCGCTCTTTAGCATAGTCCATCAGAAACCAGCTTAGAAGTGGGAGGGAAATGAAGTAGATGCCATTTGCCAAATCTAGTTCTAGGTAGATCTGCAATTCGGGAATTCCCTTAAAGCCTAGAAGCTTAAGTAGTTCAGAAAGAGGTTAGTTGGCTTGACCAGAAGGAAAAAAAATATATATATATACTTACATATATATTTACATATATATAATATGTAAATACATATATATAATACATATATATATACACATATATAATATAATATAATATATATATTATATGTATAAATAATAATATATAAACATGTAAAATATATATAGCTAAGGGAAAGAGAATCAACAAAAAGAAATCTTGGCAGATTCTGGAATCTTCCCAATAAGCCAGAAACTTGAGTTCATTTATTTCATATGATAAACTAATATTTTCTAACACATGCTATGGGGCATAAGTTTAAAAGGAAACAATTCAGATGATCAAATGATAGGAGAAAATGCCAGGTGGGAGTGGGGGTGTTAGTTGGCTGCATTAAGATAGCTCCCACCTGCTGTTCCACACATTTGCTCTAGAGGGCATATGAGAGGCTATGTATTTCTTTCTAAATTAGAGCCTCTTTTAATAGGGTCTTATTCTGTCCAAGCTGTTTTTGAGGGTGTGAAATTTGAAATCCTGATAAATATAGGGAAAGTTGTTTACTCAAGGGAACCCAGATTAGCAAGCCTAAAGTCAGTGGTTCCTAGGGTTTTGATTTCTGTTGGGATGTGCTAAGAAATGTTCAAAGTTATGAAATTCATCCTCAAATGCAAATCAGATGAAAAGAGAAATATGAAAAAAAAAAGAGAGAAACATGACTTAAAGATCCTAATCTCTATGAAATAAGAAATTTACTGTGAATCGTTTCTTTCACTGCATGACAAAACTTGGCCTTTTTTGGTTTTTTTTGTTTTTGTTTTTTTTTTTTTTTTTTTTAATTTTTTTTTTTTTTCAACGTTTATTTATTTTTTTTGGGACAGAGAGAGACAGAACATGAACGGGGGAGGGGCAGAGAGAGAGGGAGACACAGAATCGGAAACAGGCTCCAGGCTCTGAGCTATCAGCCCAGAGCCTGACGCGGGGCTCGAACTCACGGACCGCGAGATCGTGACCTGGCTGAAGTCGGACGCTTAACCGACTGCGCCACCCAGGCGCCCCATGTTTTTGTTTTTTTTTGTTTTTGGTTTGTTGTTGTTGTTTTTGTTTGTTTTTTTTTTTCTGGAAAGATTGCTGTGCCCTAAATGAAAGCTTATAGAATTTACCAGAAGAAATGATTGCATTAAGAGGTCCATTTCTTAGGTTTGGGTTTATTGCCTCTCCTCTCTAAAGACAATTTACTACTTATCCCTCATGCTTACATGAAGCCAGCCATTGGATCACTGCCATTGAGATTCAGATTTGGGAGAGAAGAAGATGGATACAGCTGCCCATTTACAGTGTAGGGTTCATTATAAGATTTTACTGACTTTTTATTGTTAAAGTCAATATGTTCATTGTAGAAAATTTGGGAACTACTGAAAAGAGTTAAAGAAAAATAAATAACACCTGCAATTACATCTCCCAGAGATAATTGTTAACATTTTGGTGCCTGTCCTTCTTATTATTTTTAAATTCCTAACTTTTTACACTTAGTAATATATTGTGGGGTTTTTTTCAATATATGAAATTTATTGTCAAATTAGTTTCCATACAACACCCAGTGCTCATCCTAAAAGATGCCCTCTTCAATGCCTATCACCCACCCTCCCCTCCCTCCCACCCCCCATCAACCCTCAGTTTGTTCTCAGTTTTTAAGAGTCTCTTATGCTTTGGCTCTCTCCCACTCTAACCTCTCTTTATTTTTTTTTCCTTCCCCTCCCCCATGGGTTCCTGCTAAGTTTCTCAGGATCCACATAAGAGTGAAAACATATGGTATCTGTCTTTCTCTGTATGGCTTATTTCACTTAGCATAATACTCTCCAGTTCCATCCACGTTGCTACAAAGGGCCATATATTGTGGGTTTTTTCTCTTAATCTTAAATGTTCTTCAAGGATGGGATTTTTAAGAGGTGTATAATAGGCTATCCTCTGAATGTCTCTAATACATTCAGTTAGTCCTTGTTGGATGTTTAAATTCATTCTCAAGCCCTTTCATAACAGCAGCAAAAATAATATTTTAGTGTTCTTCTTGCCAGAACAAAGAAAGAAAACAGCCTGACAGGAGTGCAGAGGTGGGATTGGGGCCAGAAAGATGTCAGGAAAGTTCCAGCAGGGAACAATAAGCTGTTTCAGAGTGAATGAATGCCCAGACCAAGAGTGCTAGTAAATGTGGCTGGGGAGGTAGGCCCAGGTCTAATTGAGGGGGGTCAGCTATGCACTCTGTATGCACTGGCTATTATTTTATAGACATTTGGGGCACCATTGAAGAACATTAAAGAGAGGTGTGGATGGTCCGCTTTGCAATTGGCAGGTTTCTCTGCTGTCTGTAGAGAATGCTGAGACTAAAGACACAATGCAAGATATTGAGTTCTGTGAGGTTAAAATTAATTATTTTTTGGGAATTTAATGACAGCATTTGAAATACATGCATTTGACCCAAGAAACTGCCAAATAAAGTGAAAGCAAGACTGGGCTCCAGAACCTTGGATTCTCATCTTACCAAATCACTAATAAGAACCTAACATCTCCAGATGACAAATCTCTTAAACTATAAAGTGAGTTTAGTAATACCGGCTTGCCCTCTCCCAGCTTCACAAGGAGATTGTAAAGAGAAAAACAAATACGATTATATTTAATCACAGCCAACATTTATTGAGCTTACCTATGCTAGGCACTATGCTCAACAATTATCTCATTCAGTTCTTGCAACAGAACTGTGAGGTAGTTATTAATACCACCCCCATCTTATGGATTAGGAAACAGGCATAGGTTAAATCACCTGCCTGTGTTTATCCCACAAGTGTTGGACTCAGGATCCGGTGCAGGTCTGTCTGACTCTGGAGTCTGTATTCTTTACTGTGGCCTATCACCTTTCCCAAGCCAAACAGGATTCAAAATGGCCTGCTGGGTTTATTCTTAGAGCGTTGGTGAGGAAAGACATCATGGGTATTTGATTTAAAAATAATAATTACAGGGGCGCCTGGGTGGCTCAGTCGGTTAAGCATCCGACTCTTGATCTTGGCTCAGTCATGATGTCACAGTTTGTGAGTTCGAGCCCCGCATCGGGCTCTGCACTGACCGCGCAGAGACTGCTTCCGATTCTATCTCTCCTTCTCTCTGCCCCTCCCCTGCTTGTGCGTGCTCTCTCTCTCTCTGTCTCTCTCCGTCAAAATAAATAAATAATCTTAAAAAAATATAATAATTATGACAGACTAATCTCATCTTACTCAATTCCGACCTCATGGACCTGAGTGGAGTACAAGCGTTGTCATCTACTTAGAAAAATGTTCACATCAACCCACTGGCCAGAATTACGAATAAAACTTAATAATTAATGTATGAATCACACTGTGTAGTTTACATAGTGACCTTATATACATCATGTCCTTGAACCTCAAAACCACTCTATGGAATGAGTAGGACTTATGTTATTATCCACGATTTACATTTGAAGAAATTGAGTTTAGTAGATGTCAAGTGCTTTCCTTGACATCACACGGAAGTATGTGTGGCTGAACCAGGATCCGAGTCCATGTCTGCTTACTCCAAAGCCAATTTCATTCTGTTTTTTTTTTCATGGAGAATATTCAGTCTTCTCTATTAGGTTGCAACTTCACCCTCTCTAGTGTGTTTATTAAATAAGAAGTGAAATCCAAAGAAATATAGGTAGTCCATCTGTCCCTGATTAAGAATTAATTTTTGCAAAAAGAAAAAAAAGTAAGAATGAATTTTTGCAAGGAAAAAGTAATAATGCGTATACATAGCACCTCCTCAAAAACTGTTTGCATTTTCTATCTGATTATCTATATGCATCATACACGAAGGCAGGTAGCTATACTCTCTGATGCCATCTAAATGTGTTGTTTTCTCAACTTGCTGCTTAGATGTTTTGCAGGAAAATATTTGTACTTGCACCTTTTAACAGGTTTAATATTAAACTTCTAGTGTGTCCCCATAGTAACCACTTTTGCTGGAAGTATGTTGGGCATATTCAATTTCTAAACATGAAAAACCTTAAATTACTTTGTCCTAAAAACACTTAGCACTCAGGGGCCTTAATTATGGCTCCTTACCCATGTCCTGATGAGGGTGACTTCATTTCTCACAAATATTCATAAAGCATCTGCCCTTTACTGCAATGGTGGACAATGTTCATTTCTAACCTCACAAATAAAGGAAAGAATGTACATAGGGATGTACAGGCTTTGCTATCAGAACTAAAAAAATGCCTAATTGCATCTGATAAACCTAAAATGTTCTTTTCTGGGTTAAAGATAAGGCGAAGGGGTGGTGGTGTGGCAGAGAAGTGAGCAGAGAGATCTGGACAGGACGCTGCAAATGTCCAGTCACCAGGTTCCTGGAATGTCTCTAACATGGAAGATGTAACTCTTAAGAAGCAAGGATCCTGGGAGGTAAAGAAAAGAAACACGTTTTGTTGGTTTATTACACAAGAGGGTGGGAAATAAAACCAAACTTCCTTTAAGGGAAGCAGAAAGAGGTGAGCTCTCACAATCTTAAGGGTGTTGGAAAATGACCACGTTTGAGAAATGACTTATAAGCAGGACAGTGAGGTGGGATGAGGTGGAGTGTTGCAAGAAAAATAAAGCATTCGTACCCCCACCCCTCAGAAAAAAAATAATAAAGCATTTCCTTTATTTTGAAGCATGACCATGGCTTACTAGATATTTATAACATTGACTTTTCTGGGTATTTTTCCCATGCACCAGAGAATAGGTCTACTAGACAACAGGTCTAGAAGAATGGCTTATTTATTCTCTCACCTGCATATTTTACCACTGGCCATGCCCACGTGCTGCTTGGTGTCTGGACGAATCCCTCATTTTATCCACGTTCCAATAACTGAGGAGCTCAGTCTCTGACCTTGATAAATTCCTTGATAAAACTGTATTTACCAGCAGCTTCCAATATCACCTGAGCCCTCCCATCCTTTAATGTATAAACTGCTTCTCCATCCATCCCCGTTTATTATCTTGTCTGTAACTAGACATTGCTGCCAGAATGCATCCCCTGCAGAAACTAGGCCTTTCCACAGCAGGATCCGACAAATCCACATCAATGTGGCACCACGCAGATTTGTAAAGAAGCAGGGATGCCTAATATCTCTCCCTGTGACATCTGGAGAAGGACAAGTAAAGACCAGGTACATTCACCGGCTGCCACTCAGAGCAGCCAGAGAGTCAATTCACTTCCCCAGCCTCATAGGTTACTCTGTGAAGGTGCATGGGGTTCCCTCCTCCCGCTTGGGGCACAGTGTTCCCTTGACTCTTGAAAGCCAAATTGCCTTCAGTCCTTGGGACCCTTTCATTACTGTTTGAACAGGCTGGGGTCTGATTTGCAGGACCTCTTCTCCATTTTTTCCCTGTCACCCCCGTAAAGACCAAAGCGTGAGAGGTGCTTAATGCCACTGTTTGCCATGAGAAACCCGCTTTTAAAATGTGACTTTGTTCAGTGATTGTGGTGGGGAAGGCTTACTTTTAGTTGTTATCAGGTGCCCTTTGGCGGGGGGGTTGGGGAAAGCTGCAGATCAAGATTGAGTAGAGAGGGGAATCTTCTCTGAGACACTAGATGGCACAGCAGCTCCGAGCTGGCGGCCTTGGGAGAGGCTGGGCTGCCTTTCCGTCATCGCTGCCACAATCCGGAAGATCCACCTGGGGTAGGAGAGGGGCTTGGATTGTGATCCACCTTCGTGGGCATAGGCTGGCCGCCCGTGCTCCGTCTGACCTTCTCCCTGGGACTTCCCTCAACTTTCAGTCCTAGCGACAAGTCAAGGCCCCCTGAAACATCAGTGAGTTTGCTTGTGGCAAACCTCTCACAAATGCTTTTATTGCTTTGTTGACTGTGAATATACTCGTTTTTTAGAGTAAGTCCCCTCACACCTTGCAGTCCTAGCTTCTCTCACCTCATTAAAACATTGGCTGTAAACAGAACCAAAAAGTTCACTGCTACCTGGGTGGATTGCCAAATAACTGTGGCCTGCCCCGTGATTACATTGACCGCTTTAGACCACAGGATTGTAGCTTTCTTTTCTTTTTTTTCCTTTCATTTTGAATGCTATTTAGGACTCGGAGACTAAACTGTTTTTAAGCTTTGTTCCATCCTGTTTCAAACAGCTGCCATGGGTTTCTCCACAGCACCCAGCAAGTCCCCAGGGAAGTGTTCACTTCTCCGGAGTGGCTTTTGCTGAATGGGGGACCAGGGGGTAGAATAAGCCGCCGCATGGATTTCTGTGTAGGTGTGGTCTGCATCCCCATCAGAGCTGCCCCTGAAGGCAGCGGAGGCCATGTTTCCTGGCAGGCTTTGCTTTGTGAGAGGCACGTGGGGGAGCAGGCAAGCCGAAGCCACCCCTCTTCCTCCCACTAGTTGCCAAACTAAGGAGGATTTCCCAGGAATGGGGCCTTTCTGGGTATTTTGCTCCTGGGAGAGCTGCTACTCCTTTTCCTCCTCTGTGTCCGGCAGGAGGGCCCAGGGCTTCTCTCTCGGGCTTCTCCCCGGGCATGTTTTAGAGAGCAGGTCTCAAGGTTTAGCCTGGCAGTAAACTCTGCCACTGCCCACTGCTCACTGTGGGGCCTGGGAAAAGAGGCCACTGACCCGAAAGAAGCAGTCTTTTGATGAACCACTCTGACCCTGTCCTGCCCTTATCGCATCTGCTGTCTTCCTCCTGTGGTGGTTTTCTGTGAATATTGAGCTGTGGCCACTTCCAGTCATCTCTCACACGTTTTATCCCTATCTGTTCTCTGTCACCCAAGAATTCCTAAAACTCTGTCTGCCCATAGTACTATTATGTGGTTTGTGGTGATGGTGATGCTTGTTTGTTTTCAGTGCTGTTTTGGATTTTAAAATACCTTTCCAGGGGTGCCTGGTGGCTCAGTCGGTTGAGCGTCCGACTTCGGCTCAGGTCATGATCTCACAGTTTGTGGGTTCAAGACCTGCATCAGGCTTTGCGCTGCTGGTGCGGAGCCTGCTTGGGATTCTGTCTCCCTCTCTCCTGCCCATGCTGTCTCTCATTCTCTCTCAAAAATGAACAAACATTTAAAATTTTTATAAAATACCTTTCCAATCAGATCGTTAGCATGGTAAATAAAAATAAGGCCATAAAAGGGCTGAGCCCCACAGGTGCTACTTGGTCTTGGGTGGTCACCTCTGTCCAAGCTGCCACTGATCTTGATTTAGTTCTACTGAGTGACTTCAGCTGGTCTAACGTGGTAATTTCTTCCTCACAGCTGGATGAATAAAATCTATAATCCTATAGAAAATATGTCTTTTCTATCATTTTATGGGATTTGGAGTAAGAGATGAGGTTCAATATTTTCACCCTATCTCCTTCCTTCATTATTGATGAACTATTTGCCATGACACAAACGTGTGCCATATCAAAAGTGAGTTGTGTCATGGGCACGTCATCTTACTTGACCTTTGATAGGAAGGATGGCAGAGCATAAGCCCCCATTTCCCTTGGGCACAGAACAAGAACTGGTCCATAATACTGCTGCCTTCTCCCTTGGGTAGACCCTCAGTTCAGCATGAATTGTAGGAACGTGTGTCTTCACTCATATTGAACATCCACCCTGGTGATAATGCCATCCTGCACTTGTGCTCTATTTCCAATATATCAATACTTTGCGTATATTAACTCCTGTGATCTTTATGACAATCCTATTAATTATTCCCATTTTACAGATGCAGAAACAAGGCATTACACCAATCACATACCTAGGAAGTTCCTGATTTAGATCTCCAGTCCAGTTTCTGCTTCCAATCCAGTGCCCTTTGCACTACCAGATGCTGCTTCTCTTGAGAAGAGCAGACTAGAGTTATGGATATTTAAACAAAGAGCATTCTTAACAGTATGTTGTAATCACCACAGCAGCAGGACCATGTGCCATGGAAGAATAAGGGTTGAACAACCAATTTTAGCTGGGAGAGATGACATCTGAGTTGGGCTTGCAGCAGAAAAAGACATAGCAAAGAAAAGAGCATGTGGAAAGTCTTGGAGACACGAGAAAGCCTAGCATTTTGGAGGGATACAGAGATGTCTGGTATGGCTGGAGCAGAGAGCAGAGCCATGAGGTAAGGTGTGAAGAGAGGGGAGATGAATGTGTCTGGAAGATGTGGGAGATTGAGATCTGGCTTCACAGATCCTTGTGTGATGATGAGGGAGCACTTGTAGTGCGTATGGCTTATCTAGGAAGAGATGGAGGTGGCCAGAAAACTCTGGGAGCTCAGGAACGAAGTCTGTTTGGAGATAAAGATTTAGGTGTCAGCATTACATAGATGAAAGGTGGGGTTTTTTGTCTTTTTCCCCAGGGAGAGAAGGTAGAACACACTGAGCACAGAGCTAATGGCAGTAAACAAAAGAATAACAGACCAGAGAAGACACTGGGAAATAATTGGGGGGGGGGGGGACGGGGGTGGTAAGTGGCGGGGAGGGGAAGGGGTAAGTGGAGTTCCAGGCAGTGCTCAGTTGTGTGGGGCAGCAGGGCGGTGAAGAGATTTCAGAAATTCTTCAGAGTCACTGTCTTCACTTCTCCTCTCCCACACTCTGATGTAGGTCCTAAGACGACCTAGCGTGACTCACAGGGCAACCTTGAACCACTGCGTCAAATTTGCAATATGCTGCATTGAGGACTGGACAGCTCTTCATTATATGTTTTAACTCTTGGATGAAATATAATCATTTTCATTTTTTTTTTTTCATCTTAGAGAACATGAACGGGAGAGAGGGGTGGAGGGAGAGAAAGAATCCTAAGACATAGGGCTCGATCCCACAACCCTGGGATCATGACGTGACCCAAAGTCAAGAGTCAGACGCTCAAACGACTGAGCCCAGGAGCCCCTTCATTTTATTTTTTATCAAAGTATAGTTGGCATACACAATCAGTTTTAATATAATAGGATTTATAGATTCTAATGCCATAAGAGTTGATCAGAATGGATTTCACATTGATTTGGATTTCCACAATGAATGGATTTCCAACTTTGAATCTGTCAAGATTTTAGAGATAAATTCTAACCTTTTCTTTTCGCAGCTGAGTTTTCTTCCTCCCCATGGAGGTGAGAATGAGACTTGGCAACTGTTTTCCCTTTTAGCCAAGCTTCTAGGAGGGTCCATGCTATTTGCAGCTGATGTCAAGTAGCAAGAACAGCAGGGCCGCTCCTCATGCTGAAGAGCCATAATCCTATTATGCCTACCTGAGACTTTCACATTAGCTGCCTCTATCATGGTAGATCAGCTGGGGTGATTCAATTGACTTTTAAATCTCCAAGGGTCCCAGTTTCAAAATCCCCATGTCTAAGTCAAGTAGTAGATTAGGCCCCTTACTAAGAAGGGCTGGCTCCTTTAGAGCCCCCATGGCCATAGTTTTTTCTTTGGTATCTTTGGGTCCCATACTGTCTGAGATCTGCCCTGAAGCACTGGATTGGTGCACAGCTGTGTCCTTCAGTGGTGATCCTTCACAGGAGGTAAAGCTGGCTGGCAATCCCCCTGGGTCACGGATTTAGTACGTGTCCCTTTGAATAGTCAGGATTAGGAAACATCCTCTGTTGATGCTACAAGAGAAAGATACCATATTCTTTTGTTCGCATCAAAGCTGCCCTTGAGAAGGTAATGTGCAAGGTATGCATAGAGCTTTCTTCCTCCAGTTAGTCCCACTCAATCAACTCCCTACATGATATATAATATGGCAGCAAAATTATTTAACCCAATCAACTATTTCAGGATATTCACAATTCAGTTTTGATTGCTCAAACTGCTTATCCAATGACTTAGTTTTAGATGTAATTTGCTGGCCCACATGTTATACTTTATCTGTGATAGTATATATACTTTATCTGTTTGTTTACCTTATTTTTTTAAATTTTTTTTAATGGTCATTTTTGAGAGAGAGAGAGAGACAGAGCGTGAGTGGGGGAGGGAAAGAGAGAGAAGGAGACACAGAATCCAAAGCAGGCTCCAGGCTCTGAGCTGTCAGCTGAGAGCCCAATGCAGAGCTCGAACCCACCAACCGTGAGATCATGACCTGAGCTGAAGTCAGACACTTAACTGACTGAGCCACCCAGGTGCCCCTGTTTAAAACTTCTTAAACAAGGGTTTGAGCTTTGAGAATCACTTTGCTATTTTTTTCCCACTTAAATATGCAAACACCTTCACATTCGCTACTTCCTTGGCTCTCACGTCTCTCTCAGGAAGGTATCGTCCTCAGTTTGCAGATGAGACTGAGACTGATGCCGCATAGCTGCTGAGTGGTTGCACTGAGGTTAAAACTTGATCTGCATACTCAGAATCCAGTGCTGTGTTCAGTACTCCAACACACCCAAATTTATCCGACCAAGGAACACTTTTTAAAATGTAATGCAATTAAGGATGAAATACCATCAGTAGCTCATTAAGGTTTAAATGTTTAACATACAGTAACATTGAGTAATGTCATAAATTGTTGGAATTTCAGGACAAAATACAGAAAACAGACTGATGGTTACAGAATAGGTAACATACATGATTGCAACAGTTAGCGGAAAGTAAATGCTGCCTGTCCTTCCACATAGCTCTTTGAGATTTGATCACCCCTTTGTTTGTTTTGAAGTTTCAAAAACACATTAGCCAGGGTTCCTTATATTGCAGGGAGCAATAGAACACCCAAATTACTGATCAATCGTATTGATTATCATTGGTGTGTAATCGAACACTACTAGTGATTCCAGAATAGTCACACACATTAAAGATGGTTAGGAATCCACTCAGTCCTCCCATGCCAAAAAGTCCATAACACTTCCATATTCTATCCTCAAAGGCAGGCTGTTGGATACTAGTTTAAACCAATTTAAATAAAAAAAATAATTTCTAGAAAAAAAACCCATACACTGATTGACATCTCACGAAAGAGCTGTCATCCATGGAACAGATTTGGGGAAATGAGAGTGTGTACCTTCCTTCTTTCCCTTTAGTACTAATACTAGACACTGCTGTTTGCTTTCTGCTCATCTCATGCCCTCACTTCTTCAGGGATAAGTAAGAAAATGTTGAGTCTACATTAATCCTCTATTTGAGTCCTGTCTAGAAACATATTACATCATCTGAAACAATAGTAACAGCAGCATTATTCTGTTAGGCTAAGACATCACACAGGATCCCAAGGAATTTGGATCAGTCATCCAGCTAATGAAATCAATCGTTCCTAGTTGCGTTAAAAGACAAGTTTTGCAGTTACTGATTCTGATGGTAATGACAAGCAATTTTTTAGAGCAATCATCTACAGAGTGAGAGATAAGTTAGCCAACTACAATGTGAGTGGAGATGTTCCTCCCTCAGATTGGAAGGGAAGAGGACTATGCACATTCTTCCATCAAGGAACACATTCAATTCAAAAATCCCTTTAGGGGTTCTAATGGCAGGATCTTTTCTTCTGTCAAAGTCTTTTCATAGAGATTTCTCCTAGGAAATCCCTAAACACATTACTGAATCCATTTCTATATCTCAAGCTTTTGTGATGACTTTTTTTTCTTTGTTTTCTTCTTACTTTTTTCTTTGTAGACCTGGCCAGAGGACTGTGGATGACCTAGAGATTATCTATGAAGAGCTCATTCACATTAAGGCCTTATCCCATCTTTCTACAACAGTAGGTCGTCTCCTTGTTGAGCATGCTCGGGAGGGGGAGGTGTTGCACTGTTAGCAATGAAGGAGTGTATTTTGGCATGGGGGTGGTGGTGAAGGAATGCCTGAATTCTTCATAAATCATACCTACTCTCTCTCATGAGACATAAAGGAAGTTACACTCAAGAATAGTCCCCAAATGGGATCAAGTGTTACCATGTTGTTAGTAGTTGTTCATGTGCCCTAAACCCTGAAGCAGTATGAGCGAGTGAGTAAGACTGGAAAATGTACTTCATTCTTCAAAACCTGAATCTTGGAATCTGTACACTTTGACAAGAGATCCAGACCTTAAGGGGAACTCTGAGACCCTTCCATGAAATATAGAGGAAGGAGAAAAATCAAGATGGCCTGTCTTGGCCCACAGGGCTGGCATTGCCCAGGTTTGCTGCCCTATGGAGAAGGAAGCAGAAGGTTCAAGGAAACATTGCCTCAGATATGTTAGGACACAGTAGCAGGGCCCATTAGTGAAAAATGGCCCAATGGCTATGTCTGACTCTGAACTTTTACGTGATGAAGTTATTTAGGAAGGCAGTGGACAGAAATTTGGCTCTGAATAGGGACAGAAATACATCCTCCTGTAGAAGAAATAGAGGAATGTGTTTTCCAGGTAGCACAAGTCTCCTATATGTTAATAATTCAATAATAATAGTAAATAGAAGTTGTTTCAATATTCACAGATCATATTCTGAGGCCCCTCAGCAATATCTACATACCTAATTTGCCTATCATTCCCAGCTTACTTGCTGGCATTATGCTACCACATGCATGGTAGCAATGTCTGTGGTCCTTTCTCTGGGGGCAGAGGTCAGGTCTCTGCCGAGAGCAATGAGGCACTTGCCACAGCCCCAAGCAGAAGGGCTCCAAACCCCTCCCCCTTCAACTCAGATGGAGCTGCCTTCCTATTCTTCTCCTGCTGCACTACTGTGGGTCCAGAAGCTTGCTCACCTACCCACATAGGGCATTCAGGGGTGTAGTCTAGCCCAGCCACCCTTCCCACATACCACTGCCCTTGTCATCCTCACTCTGTCCGTGGGAGGTGGGGATAGGTCTAGTGCCTGGGCGCCTCAGCTGGGGTGCCCCTGCACCTTGTAGGTATCATGAGCTCATGCCGTAGACAGAAGTGAGGGGAGACTCCTTTTCCCTGCCTGCACTCCAGGTCCCCAGCACGCCCCTGCTGTGACTTGCTCGGCGTGGTGGAATTGAAAGGACTATGGGGAGTCTCCTCTTCTAGCTCACACCCCAGGTACCCAGGCACTGGGGGAAATTCTGAGGTCACTTTGTTCTTAGGGAATTAGAGCCAAGATTTGCAACCATAATTTAGGATTTTAAAACAATTAGCTATGTAGGAATATAGATCTGCCTGCACATTGAAGTTTCATTTGAATTTTCCAGTGTGTGTGTGGTGATGTATTATGTGTGATGCAAGGAAGAGCCTCTCATAGCAGCAGGGTCCGATGATATTCTCACCCAAGATGGAAGACTGGCAGAGAAATTAGCTAGTTCATACATGTGAAGCCACGTTTTAAATGGTTTCTGAGGAGACTGTTTTGAATGAATTAGCTTATAAGATAGCTTTTGTCAGAGCCTTATGAATCTAGTGGTAGGGGCACCTGGGTGGCTCAGTCAGTTGAGCGTCCGACTTCAGCTTAGGTCATGATCTCACAGTTGATGAGTTTGAGCCCCGCATCAAGCTGTCAGCCTATCAGTGCAGAGCCTGCTTTGGATCCTCTGTCCCCCTCTCTCTGCCCCTCCCCTGCTTATGCTCTCCCAAAAATAAGTGAATCTAGTGGCAAATTTGGCGAAAGTGGTTCTAGACGAGACTAGCAGCTAGTGAAGTGGGAAATGGCTGTGTGAACAGAAGGGTACATTCAGCACTGCTCAGGAGAACAAGTCCCACCCCGCCCCCCAATCTGGCCTTTCCCAATTCTTTCTCTTTTTCTTCTAGGTGAAACGAGAGTTAGCAGGTGTTCTCATTTTTGAGTCTCATGCCAAAGGAGGAACCGTGTGTAAGTGAACGTAATGGGACATTGTGCCTGGCGAGCTTCTCAAGAGCATATGCCATGGGAACCTAACAGCAAATGCTTTCCTTCTTGGGGGGCCAGGTCAGACCTGGAAGGACATGATGTGGCAGTTCGGTTTCTCGAGCCTCGCGACTATTCCCAGCCTGTGCCTGTTATTATGCTGCCCTAGGGTTTTCTGGTACCAGCTTGGTAGCAGTTGGCAGCCTGAGTCTCCACTGGCTCCCTGCTGACTCAAGGCAGTATTTAAAGAGGGTGGGGGTATGGGGCGCCTGGGTGGCGCAGTCGGTTAAGCGTCCGACTTCAGCCAGGTCACAATCTCGCGGTCCGTGAGCTCGAGCCCCACGTCAGGCTCTGGGCTGATGGCCCAGAGCCTGGAGCCTGCTTCCGATTCTGTGTCTCCCTCTCTCTCTGCCCCTCCCCCGTTCATGCTCTGTCTCTCTCTGTCCCAAAAATAAATAAACGTTAAAAATTTTTTTTTTTTAAATAAAGAGGGTGCGGTGAAGTCACTGCTCTTCAGGAAGGACCCTGCAGGGACCTTTTCACGCAGCTTCACTTCAATTTGATTTTCAGAGAACAAGTCTGTCTCTCCAGATCCCTAGTTAGAGTGACAAATCGCCCTGCTTGGTTTTTCTTCTCTCACTTGCTCTACCAGTTCTGAGCCCGAGAGAAACTCTTTGCCCCAAATACCAATGCAGGGCTAATATATTCTTATCTCTTCAGAACCCAACTTGTTTAGTTCTGTGAGGGCATTTGGAAGCAAGACGTTCCAATCTGATATTAGTAAATGTGAACAGAATCGTTTAAGCCATCCTTTTCCTCAAGTTCTACAAAATCCTTCTTGGTAAATGTGGCTCCTGGTCTACTCAAGGCAGGAAAGGCCGCTTTCTCTAATCTCCCTTGGAGAGTCAGAAGACACCTGAGCATACTAAGGTTCTCAAAGTTCTGCAATAAAGAAAAACGTCTGTTCCATTTAAACTGACACTTTTTAAATTGAGTGAAACATAAGATGCTTTTTTATTTTTTTTTATTTTTTTTAAAAAACCATACATTTTAATGGCAATTTACAAGCCCAGATATTTGCTCATTCTAAATTTTTTTTTTTTTTTTAACATTTGTTTTTGAGAGACAGAGCACAAGTGGGGGAAGGGCAGAGAGAGAAGGAGACACAGAATCTGAAGCAGGCTCCAGGCTCTGAGCTGTCAGCACAGAGCCCGACGCGGGGCTCGAACTCACAAACCGTGAGATCGTGACCTGAGCCGAAGTCAGACACTTAACCGACTGAGCCACCCAGGCGCCCCATAAGACGCTTTTTTTAAATGGACACCTGTTAACTTTTCAAGAGAGGTTCTTTGGAAAATCTTGTTCTTTCTTCAGACTGTGTTAGTCAAAGAAGCAGGCACATGAATCGTAAAAGCAAAAAGTGTCATAAAGATTACATTTCAAAATGTTTTACTTCCAGTCATCAAGTGGTATTTCTTTTTTTTTTTTTTAATTTTTTTTTCAACATTTTTTTTTCAACATTTTTTTTTTCAACGTTTATTTATTTTTGGGACAGAGAGAGACAGAGCATGAACGGGGGAGGGGCAGAGAGAGAGGGAGACACAGAATCGGAAACAGGCTCCAGGCTCTGAGCCATCAGCCCAGAGCCTGACGCGGGGCTCGAACTCACGGACCGCGAGATCGTGACCTGGCTGAAGTCGGACGCTTAACCGACTGCGCCACCCAGGCGCCCCAATAGTGGTATTTCTAACATGGATATTAATTTTAGGAAGAATGTTTTCTCTTTACATTTTAATGGTTCACTTTAAGATTTTTAATTTTTATCATCACTGATGACTTAACTTCTCATTTATTTTTTTTCATTCAGACTTACTGATTGTTTTCATTTTATTAGAGATATTTAAGTATTTCCAACAAAAAAATAGAGATTATTACCAGCACCTTTTTTTTTATCTTCATCAAACACAGACATGATACTATCTTTTCATATTTTCTTTTTTATTAAATTTTTTTTTTCAACGTTTATTTATTTTTGGGACAGAGAGACACAGATCATGAACGGGGAGGGGCAGAGAGAGAGGGGGACACAGAATCGGAAACAGGCTCCAGGCTCTGAGCCATCAGCCCAGAGCCTGATGCGGGGCTCGAACTCACCGACCGCCAGATCGTGACCTGGCTGAAGTCGGACGCTTAACCGACTGCGCCACCCAGGCGCCCCTATCTTTTCATATTTTCTAAAGAATGAAATTATAGATACAAACGAAGCCCTCTTGTTCTTTCCTTTATCTCATTGTTTTCTTTCCCTCCCCAAGGTAATTCCTACCCTATGTGCAGTGAGTGTTATCACAACTCATTTTTTAGTAACATATAGACACGTATCCATAAACAGTATGTAGTGCTGATTTGCACGTTTTCAAACTTCACACAATAGCGTGAAGATTACTTTTAAAAACTATTTTCTTTTTTTTTTTTATTTTTTTTTCAACGTTTTTATTTATTTTTGGGACAGAGAGAGACAGAGCATGAACGGGGGAGGGGCAGAGAGAGAGGGAGACACAGAATCGGAAACAGGCTCCAGGCTCCGAGCCATCAGCCCAGAGCCCGACGCGGGGCTCGAACTCACGGACCGCGAGATCGTGACCTGGCTGAAGTCGGACGCTCAACCGACTGCGCCACCCAGGCGCCCCTAAAATCTATTCTCAATAGCGTAATAAGTTTTGATGGACTGTGGGGGAAAGTGTATTTATCGCTTTAAGAAATGGATTGCTGGCACATGGCTCAATAGTAAATCCGTACCTTTTAGAGCCTAGCAAGTAGCGTGGTATCTATGTTCCTTTCGTGTTCTATAGAAAAGGAAATACCATTCCACCTGAATAAGTTAGTATTTGCCAGTGACTTTTTTTTTCCTTCTGGAGTAAATGTATAATTCTGGGGACTTAAAAATGATGATTTGATAAGCTGTAATTTATATTGATGTGCTTCTATTCTTGTCATAAGTCTTTTCATCTTTTTGTGTCTAGTGTTTAACCAGGGGGAAGAAGGCACCTCCTGGTACATTATTCTAAAAGGATCAGTGAATGTAGTCATTTATGGCAAGGTATATATATCTTTTTCTTTGTGAAACTTTATTATGCTCCATTTACTAGTGTGGCTCTAAGTATGGAAGTGCTACAATTAAACCTGCAACAACATTGTTACTCGGTGTAGAAAAGACATTACAGCATCTCCAGTCACAGATTATCTAAATTATTATACTCATTCGAATTGAACTTTCTGGGGCTCATCTCCTTATAGACGTATCAATTTAAAATAAATACATTAAATGTGTACATTTTAGTTAGGCCATAGCCCATATTACTAAATGAAAGAAAAATAAAACATTATAATCTAATTCTGCAACTCTCCTTTGGCATCCCTGGCGCAGTCCATTTATATATACAGTGTTTTGGGTAAAGGGGGTCTTGTGGCATGAGGTGAGTGGCTGTCTGCTCAGATTCAGGGATCTTGTTCATCTGAATGTTCTGCTCCCTCCAGGGTGTGGTCTGTACCCTGCATGAGGGGGATGACTTTGGCAAGTTAGCACTAGTGAACGATGCCCCAAGAGCTGCTTCTATCGTCTTGCGAGAAGATAATTGCCATTTCTTAAGAGTGGACAAGGAGGATTTCAACCGGATCCTGAGGGTGAGTCCAAGGCAGTGTGGCTGAGAAGTATCCCACTTTTCCTTTTGCCAGACCAGCAAAGATCAGAGTGTGGTGTTAACTGAGCGGTACTGTGACTACGGAATGCTCCAAGAACAAAGAGCCTTGGTTCTAAACCTGGTATGTTCAATGTGCTGGTGTGCGTTCTGGGATCCAAGGGTGATATTCCAGTAAAGCTGCCAATATGGCACGTGTGCCACACCACATAATTGGACACACCCATACTGGCCCATGGGAATTAAAAAAAAAAAAATCTAGGGACTGCCTTGTCCAAATGCCAAAGTCTGAGCCATTTCTCTTTGGCAATTCTAGGCTTGCCCTTTTGTGTCCTTTCCTACCTCACTCCCCAGGTCTTTCTCCATCCTAGACTTTCTTAGTCTCCACCTCCTATGTCTTCCCAAATCTGAAGCTTTCCTGTATCATCACATCCTCTCCTCACTTATTGAGTGATTACATTTTAGTGGGAATTAACGTCACCCATGGTTACTCCGATCAAGCATTTTCAAGTGCTTCATGTCAATTTGATTCATACTAAAGGAATTTCAGACTTTAGCGGGTAGGCGAAGAATAACTGGGGTGACAGAGACGTGAAATTGCATTTAAAGTTGGCTCTGCAGATGGGCCTACTCAAAGCTTGTTCAATAAAGTATTTGTGAGAGTGGGTGAGGATGAGAAGAGATGGTCCCTGGTCTTCCCACACACACAACCCCTAGAAAGACTGTCTGTGGACTACTGGGGAAGATGACAGTGTCCCGTCAGCCCTGACCTCTCAGGTGGCCTGCAGTCCAGCCTGCCCCAGCTTGAGTTCACTCTGGGAGACTGTTTCCTCTAGGGTCATTTTGCTCTTTTCCTACACTGAGCACACTCTCTTCTCTGTCTCTCCCAGCCTTACCATCTTTCTCTATCCTACCCTGAAGTTCTAAATGCAGTTACTGGTACGTTCAGCCTTACTTAAGGATGCTTCACAATGTCATTCTCCGTTCCTTATGTATGAACACCTATTCTCACAGGGCCTTAAGCCTTTGCCTTTGGGGACAAGATTCTGACAACAAAGTTTGTCTTAGAAATGTGTTCCCTTAATGCAAAAAAGTTAAATTTAAAATTATACCATTGAATAATATAGAAAAAAAGATGCCTCACGGAATTTGACTTGTTATCTCTTTTAAAATGGGGACCAAGCGATGAAAAAAAGTCTGTCAAGATTTTTAATTTAATTGTTCAAGTGACATTGAAATTTAGAGGTAAACTTTAGTAACTCTTTGAAGTTTACACACATGGAGTTTACACTTAGCCAAAAAAAAATTCTTGGAAAGAATCAGGTTAGGATCATTATCATTGATACGGTTTATAAAATTATTCAAAATAACTGAAAAATGTTTTTAACACATTTCAAACTGATTTTTTTTATGTTTATTTATTTTTGAGAGAGACAGAGACAGAGCATGAGTGGGAAAGGGGCAGAGAGAGAGGGAGACACAGAATCCGAAGCAGGCTCCAGGCTCTGAGCTGTCAGCACAGAGCCCAATGTGGGGCTCGAACTCATGAACCATGAGACGAGGACCTGAGCCAAAGTCAGACGCTTAACCAACTGAACCACCCAGATGCCCCTCGAGCTGATTTTTTTAAAAAAACAAACAGAATCTTTTGATGAGAGAGAAAGGTGCATGCCTATGAAAATGACACGCCCTCAGAAGAAAGTCACATATTTTTCTAAGGATAAGTGTACTTGCTCCCCTCTCTTCCTGTTATGCCACCCTCTCTGAAAGGTTTCTCACAGTACAACCACACTCCTCTCTACTCGGTTGTTTTTCTGAATCTGGGGTAAAAGCAGAGTTTTAAAACCATATGCCTCAAACCTCATCTGGTCCTATCTCTGACCATTCCAGCCCTGACTTTGAAAATGACTTAATTTGTAGATGCAACAATTAGCATCACAAGCACCAAATGAGTTTCTGAAGCATTTGAAATTTTTTTCATTGTCTGAGAAAACAGCAGCATCTGTATGTGGTGTAATTTGTATTTGCAGGACGTTGAGGCGAATACAGTCAGACTTAAAGAACATGACCAAGATGTCTTGGTGCTGGAGAAGGTCCCAGCAGGGAACAGGGCTTCTAATCAAGGAAACTCACAGCCTCAGCAAAAGTAGGTTTGCATCCAACACTGCAATTGCCAGACTATGATTAACCTTTTCACATGGTATCATCATTTCTACAATAGCATGCTCTCCTTTTTTGTGGAAGACGGCAGTGTGTGTGACTTTTTTTCTCTCTATTGACTAATCACACATCTTGTGGAGTATAATGTATCCATTTCTGGCACTGCATTGAGCTTGGTGCTGCCTGGAGTAATTCAGAGGATACTCTTCCCCTATGCTAAGGACACTCTCTGCATACAGTGTTCAAATGTGATAGCTTTGGAACAGAAGGCTGCGAGAACAATGGAAGTAGGAGTGCCAGGCCACACAGAGGATAGGTAGGCCCTGAGGTGATAAGAACCTTTGGTATTTGAATTTCACATGTAGGATTTCTTGAGAAGTGTTTTCATCTTGTTATCAGAATGAGCATCTTTGGCAGGAACCCAGACTTCAAATATAAGACTGTCTGTGGATTGCAGTCTAGAAGCATCCATCTGGCCTCATCTGTACTCAATACTGCTAACATCAAAAGGGTGTTCGCTTCACACTTCTTAGGCTCCCAGGGTGTTTTGTTTTGTTTGTTTGCTTTGAGAGAGTGAGAGAGCAGGGAGGAGGAGAAGGAGAGGGAGAAAGAGAATCTTAAGCAGCCTCCATGCCCAGCGCAGAGCCCAGAGCCCAACGCGAGGCTCGATCTCACGACTGTGAGATCACGATCTGAGCCACAATCAAGAGTCAAATGCTTAACTAACTGAGCCACCCAGGCGCCCTTTGGTTCTCTATTTAACTTGAGCCTCTTTCAGTATGCCTATATCCCGTTCCATCTTTTGTTGCAACTTCTTTTTTGTTGTTGTTTATTTTTTTTTTTTTGATGTTTATTCATTTTGGAGGGAGACAGAGATGGAGCATGAATAAGGGAGGGGCAGAGAGAGAGAGAGACACAGAATCCAAAGCAGACTCCAGGCTCTGAGCTGTCAGCGCAGAGCCTGATGTGGGGCTTGAACCCACGAACTTCGAGATTACGACCTGAGCTGAAGTCAGACACTTAACCACCTAAGCCACCCAGGCGTCCCTTTTGTTGCAACTTCTTACATGAGGCTTTTTTCCATCAAATGTACCAACACTTGAATAGTAAGACAGGAGAACAAGGAAATGTAGCTTTAAGAAATTGTGAAAGATTGCAGAATCTTGTTTTTAAAATAAAGATTAATTTTCAATCTTAGAATAACAAAAACACCAATCCTGTAGCCAAAGAAGTGTCACCAAATAATATGTTGAAAAAGAATGCATCCCAAGTAATTTTCCTTTGTTTGCAACACAAATGGGATGTTCCCTTTAATCAGGCCACTCACGGTAACTGATGAATTTTTATTGTTTAGACTCAAAGCCCAAAGCTCAGACATTTTCATCTGGATGAATCAACGTATTTTCTTTTTTTTTTTTTTTTTAATTTTTTTTTTTTTCCAACGTTTATTTATTTTTGGGACAGAGAGAGACAGAGCGTGAACGGGGGAGGGGCAGAGAGAGAGGGAGACACAGAATCGGAAACAGGCTCCAGGCTCCGAGCCATCAGCCCAGAGCCTGATGCGGGGCTCGAACTCACGGACCGCGAGATCGTGACCTGGCTGAAGTCGGACGCTTAACCGACTGCGCCACCCAGGCGCCCCAAGAAATAGAATATTATTGAGTAGCCATAATATATTTTGCGTGTTTCATGTAATCCTGACTACACACTCCTTTTTACCGATGGAAAAAGCAGGCTCAGAGAAGCCAGCTACTTGCCCCGGTTTACAAAGCTTGTAATGGTAAAGCTGGCAGCAGTTCCAGCTGACAACTTCAATGCTTTTCTTCCTTCAGCCATGAAGCTTACTATGGCAATAGACAGTACGTAAATACTGTATCCTCGACACTATCATGTAAACACTGCAAACCAATATATTTCAAAAGGGCTGACATAAAACAGACCGTATAAAAAACTGTTCTTTCACTTCCAAATCTGTAAACTGCCATCCAGAATTCTTCATGTTTTTTTTTTTTTCCCGCTGCTACCCATTCTTGAAAATGTTCTCTCATGAATGTTTTCAACAGTTATCCGTTCAGCCCATGGAAGACGAGAATGAAGATATTTTTAATGCGAAGGTTAGGTCCCTCCCCACTGATTTTCTTTAGTGCGCTTAAATATATCTGGAGCATTTTACAGTGCAGATCTGCATTCTTTAATAATGCCTCAGATGTCTCAGGAAAATTTTGCCACCTGAAAAAGTAAGCCTTGAAAATTCTCCTTAACCTTGAAACATTTGACCAAGAAGTCCCCCGGAGGCCCCGCTTCTTTCACCTCTTCATACCATGGGGGAATGATCAAAAGCGTTTGCTTGTTACAACATAGTCCATTCAGAGCGCCTTCCAAATATAGATTTTCTTATGAAATCAAACTAAAGGGAACAGAAGAGGAGAAGCCCATGTATTCAGTTTATTTTAGGCCTGGATCTGATTTCCGTTACATCTCCTTTTCTGTGTTCTGTAGACCGATCCAGATTTCTTATATAATTCAAAAACGTGTGCATGTTCACAGTGCACCCTTTAAGAAATATCTGTCAGCACAAAATAATGCGCTGGGCAAGATCAGCTCCCTGAAGAGGAAAAAGTCATTCTCTCGAGGGGTCTCTTTCCATGTCGGGCTTTCTCATGCCAGACCAGAGTTAAAGGGGGCACGGCACCATGTAAGTGAATTTTGGCCTGATGTTCTGGATAACTTTGACAATACGCCAACAACGATGTCTGTGGGTAGACTTAAAATTCAGAAACATATAGGGCCTCCATCTTTTCAGACATCATCCCTTTTGAACTCAAAGAGGGTCATCACATTGGTGCCAGTTGTAATGTTGTTTTTCTTTTCTTTTTTTTGTTAAGTGTTTATTTATTTTTGAGAGAGAGAGGGAGACAGAGGCTCCAAAACAGGCTCTGCGCTGACAGCGGTGAGCCTGATGCAGGGATTGAACGCATAAACTGTGAGATCATGACCTGAGCCAAAGTTGGACGCTCAACCAGCTGAGCCACCCAGTGCCCCATAATGTTATTTTTCTGATTAACTTTTCCCCTGAGAAATCCAGAACAGTTTTTCATGTATACATTTTAAATTTTCAAAGCTGCCTGACTGCCCAAGCCACTCAACTCTGAGTGTGATATTAAAACATCAATATCAAGACAGTGTTTCTCATGCTGAATAAACTATCTCAGGCTCTCAAACATTTACCATTTTGGTTATCTTCTGCTGTGTGGTTATGTGATTTTAATAGGAAAGAGAGAATTTAAAGGGACTGCTTCTGCTTTAGTTACTGTGTTGCTTTTTCCTTAGACTATTAACCACCCAATTGCTCAGGTGCATCCTGTTTGCAGAAAGATAGTCTCTTTTAGGTTCTCCTCCCCTCCATGCTTTGTCATTGTTGTTCTAGGTGCAGATAGAAGTGTCCTCATTTCCAGACTTGGCATTAGGAACAGATTTTTCTGTCACAGGCTTAAAAGCCCACAGCTTGGATAATGTAATCAATTTGGGCTTCTTTTTAACTTGGACTAGAATAGCTCCTTCATGAAATAAACTGAAAAAAGCCGTGCTGTCTGGGATTCAAGTCCCTCAGTTAAACAGAGGTCAAGCAGAGGGTGTCTGGCAGTGTCCAGCCTGAAACAAAGCAATAATATGGTGTTTCAGCCAAGCCCAGGGCTACAAATTCACAGATGGCTACATCTGGCCAGAAGCTCCCTGGCTCTTTCTCTTCAGAGTTCCGTGACCTAAGAATATCAACACCTGCACTGCCCTCTGTGGAGCGGAGGAGGGAGAGGATGGGCTAAGGCAGCCACAGCAGCTGTACCACTAGAGGGAGCCCTTGGTAGCAAAAGCAAGATCTCCTGGTGTCTGAGACTGACGAGGTGGGCAGAGATGTCGCTTCTCTCTAAGGAGGTGATAGGAAATCTGGTTTGCCCCCTCGGTCTTCATTCTTTGTGGCCAGACATAAATACTCTAGCTAAGGGATGTCTGAACCAAGAACACCAGAATGTTAAGCCAACCCGGCAGAGTTAAACTTCTGAGGAGGGAACACATTTCAAACTGAAATACCTATCATGTAACCAGCCAGAAAGCTTACAGCCTGCTAGCGACGACTGCCCAGTGCCATGCCAAATACAAGTCACTGGTGTTCTGTGTAATGTATTTATCATCTTATTTAAATAAAACTTGTTTTCAGACACAAACAAGTTCCTTTTCAGAATGAGCTCCAGGTACCTAGACATACCCTGTGCCCCAAGCATCTTGGTGCACAGACAGAGCTGGGCCACAAGACACACGCTTGTGCTCTCTGAAGCCAGACCAGGCTCACAGCAGAGATCTGGCACTTACTAACTCTGTGACCATAGGCCTGCTGCCTCCCCTTGCCCAGCAGATTCTCCATCTGCAGAATGAAGATAATATTTAACTAGCAGGAATAAGCAATGACGACATGGTTCAGTGCCCACCTAGCTGTTTGGGGCGTAGGAAATACTCAACAGATGCTGATGCCCTCTCCAGCCGGATTCCTTATTAATGTGGTCAATGCCACCCATCTTCCAGCTTGCCTAGTGAGTACTATCCAAGGATCAGGTATTTCAGGAATTATTGAATGAACTCAGCAGTTTTCTCCATTTAAGTGTTCAAGGCCATTATCGATACACCCTCTCCTTTCCTCAAATAGCCATTGCCTACGAGAGGTAAAACCCTTGTCTTTTGCCTTATTTATTTTGAGAAAGGGGTGATACTTGTGAGGTTAAAATAGATCTTTTTTTTCCTATTCCCCCTTTCTTCCTCTAGGCTCCAAAGTCAGGTTTCCTCAAAGATTTAACTCTTCAGCTTCTTTTTGATCCTGAGTGCACACACACACTAGCATGCACACATAGAATAGTCTTAACTAATGGTCACCTTACCATCTGGGTAGAGTGTATTTGCTACTCATTCAATACCAGAGTTGTTTCACTCAGTCTCTGTTCTCACATGCATGGGGCTACATGTTGGATTGCTTCTTCTTTACTCCCTCAGGCAGGAGGTTAAGACCTTGAGGATTAATACATTAGAGATGTTCTTGGAATCTAAGCACACTTCCTCCAAGGTCTCAAACAGGCAAGGAAAGAGTGTTGGTGAGGAGACAAAGAAATCTGAGTCCTCCTGGAGCCGAATCATACCACTGCTTTCTGAACATTTGTTTTTCATTGTTGTTTTTCTTCCCATCATTTTGCTTTATGTGAAATTCCGAGCAGAAAAGCAAAGTCTGAGTTTTAGCATAGGAGTGCCCAGATCACCTTAATGTATTTTGCCTGTGGTTTCATTCACTGCTTTGTTACCATCTTCGATATGACTTTGAAATAGCCCACATTCAGTTTAAAAAATAAATCCTGTCCTGTTGGTTGATGAAACCCACGGATGGATCTTCTGAAATAATGACTAACACACCCTACCCCCAAATAATATACATTTTACGTTGAAATAAATCTATGGATTTTCTAGTGTTGATTTATTTCCTATCCAGATGCTACTGGAGTTTGTTTGCTCAGTGGCGTTTGGGGTTTTGTTTTCCTTTCTCTTGTTTTATTCTTAGCTGTGTTTCCAAAGCACACACCAGTGTACAGTTGGGAAAGACAGAGCATTCCAGAAATAGGCAGGGGAATCCAATGTGGGACCGAGATTGTGCTACAAATAACCCATATATGGGTAACCTAGTTTACTGTCACTTGCCCTCGCCAGCTCCCCCTGCCTGACCCGAACTGCCCTGTGATTTACATGTTCCTTTCCATTCCCCTTGGAGCAAGGCTGAAGCTTCTCAGTTCCCAGCCTGCTAGAGCCGCTCTCCAAGTTTACTTCAGTTCCATGTAGGGAAAAAAGAATAATGTTTTAGTAACTATTTCAATTCGTGAAGGGTTTTTTCATTGTCTTCCTGTGTGGCTTTGGCAAGGTACATGGTCTCTCTTACCATAAGGAGAATGTGGACCATAAGTTAAGTCATAATGGTTCTCTGGGACTCAAACAAGGAATAAGTAAACAAAAACAAAACAGAAAACACACAAAAAACTTAGATATGTGAAAAGTCATTCATTAATGATTTGCCCACTTTTGAAAAACTGATGATGTTTTTATTTCTTATCCAGGTATACTGTGATGTCAGGAACACCTGAAAAAATTTTAGAGCATTTTCTAGAAACAATACGCCTTGAGCCAGCTTTAAATGAAGCAACAGGTAAACACCGAGAACAGTTTTGTGTGTCCATTAAATCCATGCAGAGCACTGTAAAAACAAACAAACAAACAAAAAAGATAACAACAACAGCAAAAATCCTGAATTCATTCGCAGTATGTGTATCCAAACAGTTTTAGAGGGGAGTTATGTGTATTAACATTAGAAGAGCATTCCTGCGTGGCTGAGTCAGGGAACAATCTTTCAGACCCTCCTCTGCCTGCTCAAATTCTGTCTGTCTTTTGTAGATGGCTCAGTCTTATACATATTAAGAATAGACTTTCATAGACATCCATTAGTTAATAACTCAAATCCTATCTATTTCCATAAGGAATTTGAAGCTGTCTACCTAAAAGGCACAACCTTGTTCCAGCTGAGAGTTAAATGATTCTGTCTGTGGTTGTAGATTCTTAGGCTTGGACCCTGGGCTGCCCCAGGGTGTAACTAAACACCAGCACCTGTTAGTCTCCCAGGGCTGTCATAACAAAGTACCACAAACTAGATGGCTTAAACAATAGAAATTTATTGTCTGACAGTGCTGGAGACTACAAGTCCAAGATCAAGGTGACAGCACATTGGCTCCTTCTGAGAGCTGTGAGGGAGAGTCTGTTCCATGCCACTCTCCTAGCTTCTGGTGGTTTGCCAGCGATCCTTGGCATTCCTTGTTTTGTAGATGCATATTGAATTAGGGCCCACACTAATGACCTCTTCTTAACTACATCTGCAAAGACCCTATTTCCAAATAAGGTCACATTCTTAGGTATTGAGGGTTAGGACTTCAACCTGCCTTTTGGGGGGGACAAAATTCAATTCATAATACCACCTTACAGTGAAACAATCCTGTTGACTAAGACACAGAGATTCAAGGATGAATGAGATGAATCTCACCACTGAACCTGAGTGTTCAGAGTTATGATATCGTTCTCCATTTTGGTTACCATCTTGTACATGACTTTGGAACAACCCATATTCAAGTTTAAAAAAAAAATCCTGTCTTATTGGCCTGTCTCATAATAATAGGTTAATATTTTAAGCATATTAAGCCCAAAGAAGAACATTTATCACTAAAAGAAACTCAAAGATTTATCTCAAATATTTAGTAATAATTCAAAGCCCAGTTCCATCACTTCTGCAATATACTCAAGGTAAAGTCATCATTACTATTATATATCTCCTAAAAGTATTTTACCACTGATTTACTTCTTATTTTATCTCTTCATTCCAGCTTCTAATTTTATAAATAGATTATCTGAGATTTGCTTTCTCGTGTAGCAAATTGATTGGGGAGTAGTGGATATAAAAGCCAGGATCTCTGACTCTAGGGCACTCATTTTCAGTTCAATATCTGTTGAGTATCTTGTTGGGCAGAGACAAAGCTGGATGCTTTGAACTGGGCAAGGTGAAGAAAAAAGTCACCCTCCTGTCCTCAGGAAGTTTATAACCTGCTAGAGGACATAAAGGAATCTGCAAATAACTTGAACATAAGGCAGAATGTGGCCAGTGCTTCAGGAGGGGACTAGCTGAGGGTACCTGAGGCAAAGTGTCATGGAGAATATATAGCCTTGAAGTGGCCCTGCAGGAAGGCTGGAGGTTAGTGACTAGAGACTGGGAACAAAGCCTTCCATACTGAAGGACATTAGTGCTGACCTAGAAATGGGCAAGGAGCATCAAGCAGTCTGGTTCTGCCAGACTATCATATACATAAGTAGGAGGAAGAGGGCAAGGTCTAAGAATAAGGTCTAAGATCTTACAGGGTCTTAAATACAAAGATAAGCATTGGGGAATGGTCAAAGATGTCTGAGCAAGAAAAGTGTGATAAAACCTTTTTTTTTTTTTTTTTTTTTTTTTTTGAGAAAGGAAACCCTCAATGGACCCATTAGATGGGGAATCCTTGCTTCTAGGGCCATACCTAACCCCAAATAAACCACTTTTCTAGAACCTGAGGTCAGGAAAAATATAACAGATCCCCCCGTACCCCCGATTAAGTATTTGCCCAGAATGTGTGATTACCTGGTACAAGAAACAGCATATTCTGTAAAGTAAATATTGACTGAAAAGGAGGATTCTGGTACATTAGAGACTATGGCATCTAAGGAAAGATCTGTAAGATCTTTACTACCCATGAAGAACAAATATATCCTTTCTTTTAAAGTCACCTCTAAGAGGGGTGGGGACTAGAGTATTGCTTTCTAAAAATTGAAGCCTAGAAATCAGTGCATTTTGTGGCTGGCATGTAGAATGTGATTCCTGACCCTTTCATTTTTGTTGTTAGAACTAGGTTAACATCAAAATTTAGTATCAAACTTCATTCTCTGCTGGCTTTTTGGATTCTTTCTCACAAGTGTAATGTTCATGGCTTGGAGATAAAGAATAAATCAGTATCTTTCTCATAATCAAAAATATGAATGTGCCATAGTCATCCTAAAAGTAACGCTAGTAGGCCCTTGAAACACGAGTTCATGCCTATGAGTAGAGAACAAGAAAGCCACAGTGAAATATGGGTGCTGGGTTGTTACCTTGCTAGGTGACCAGCTCACCAACCTTGGAGTCCCCAACTCAAATCTCTGCTTTAGCAAAATTTAAACTCCTGTGCAGCCTAGTCCTTCTGAGAGCCTTATAAACAAGCATTACTCCCCTGTCCTCAGAGAATATCTAAAATGTCTAAAGGCGAGCCTAGATGTGAAACTTAGACAAGCCAGATTCCTTTTGTACTTAAGGGGAGAAGTTCCATGAGCTAGTCTGGTGTCTGCTCTGCTTCCTCTCTGGGACTGAATAATAGGACTGAAATAGCTGGCAATGCCAACTGACAACCGCGGAGGATTACACTCATCACTTATATGTAAATGAGTATAATGGCATTATGTGACCTGAGAGAGGTGTTAGCTGACGCTACAGTGGTGACCCTGTTGTCATATGTAAATGTATCAAATCAACACGTCATATACCTTAAACTTACACAGCGTTACCTATCAATTATATCTCTTTTGTTAAAATATTATTTAATTTAAAACATAGACATTGGAAATCTAATGTATTCAGTTAAAATTTTCACATCTCTTACCATTTTCTATATGAAGAGTCTCACCAACCCCAGCCAGTATAGTTCATTTCTTAATCAGAATCCACATAGCATCTCAGATAGCAAGTTTCAGCAAGTGTACTTCTAAACACCTGCCTTCCCCTGCTCTCCCAACAACGCTGACTGGATGCTGCTGTCTCTGCAATGAGGAACCAGCCCTGAATTCGAAATGAAGCTTCTCTTTGGGACTTACCTATTTCCCTACCCATCCCCCTGCTTACCTACTGACAAAATAGCTTCAAATATAGGACAGCCACCATCTAACTGTACTAGAGAGCTTTCATTTTGCTTCAGTAACTGCTCAGAGCGTTTATCTTGTCATTTTTTTTCTTCTTTTGTTTCTCTCACCAACTTTCTGTTCTGATCACCTCCTTCTAGAAATCCGTTGCCTCTGATCTTTCATTGCTCCCTCTGGAAACTGGGTGATAAAGATACAAAGGAAAACGGATGTTGACAAAAGACGTATGGTGTCACGTAGACAAAGAAATGACCGTGTCTTAATCCTGCATGCATGGATGCCCATGGGTGGCTCTTTAATTACATGTATTTTTTTATATATACATTGTGGCTAAGGTGACCAGTGCTGTTTGTAAAGGCAGTCTCTTTTAAAAAATACTATACTTTTTGTTCACTCTCCTAAGAAATGGAGTTTTGACCTCAAGCCTGTCAACATTATTATTTTTTTAATAATTTTTTTAATGATTATTTATTTTTGATAGAGAGAGACAGAGCACAAGTGGGGGAGGGGCAGAGAGAGAGGGAGACACAGAATCTGAAGCAGACTCCAGGCTCTGAGCTGTCAGCACAGTGCCCGAAGCAGGGGCTCAAACTCACAGACTGTGAGATCATGACTGAGCCAAAGTCGGAAGCTTAACCGACTGAGCCACCCAGGTGCCCCAACATTATTATCTTTTATATGCAGCATCTCTACGTACAGTAAAACCACAATCCCCCAAGCCAATGTATAAGAACCATTGACATTGACCAAGAACAGATAAACAGACACTCTTGCTTTCCTAAGGATTTCTGCAAAAACCTAATTTCTTTTTCTGCCTTCCTTTTTTTCCCCCTGCAGATTCCATTTTAAATGACTTTGTTATGATGCACTGTGTTTTCATGCCAAATACCCAGCTTTGCCCAGCCCTGGTGGCCCAATATCCTTTTGTTGTGAAAAACCTCTGTTCCCTTGAAGACACTGCACATGTATATGGTCATTATCTCATTTCATTCTCTGAAGGTAAGTCATGACCCAGGCAGGGTCATGCTGTCCACCTTTGTCAAACTGAAATGCCCGCAGTTTTCCCCCGCCGTAGGCTCCAGCCCTCTCTAGCATGGTTTTGTTTTGCCGTGTTTCAGGATTTTCTCCCCATTACCTGTGTAGGGGAATGTGAGCCGAGTTACCTCAGGAAGGTGATACATACCTGGGAGGTAACCTGAAGAAAGTTATGGAGAAGAGTGTTATTAGAGAGTATTAGTAGGGACAGTTCCCTAACCTTGGAGGCAGACTTTGTACCTCTGCAGGGTACCTGGCAGCATGGCCCAGGGCCTGCCTGTGTTCTTCCTCTAAGTGCCAGTGTTAATACTTTTGCACATAAATACAGGTTATCATCATGGGGTAGCTTTTCCTTCACATCTGTCCTAGTCCATGCTCTCCTCTAGATACAAAATGTATTTCTTCACTGTATTGTTATTACTACCACATTGCCTTAAGTCACACAAACCTTGGCATTCTAATGGCAGTTCCCCTAGGCAGCTTGAGCACTGAGTTTGTTTGGGGGCAGCTTTTTAATAGTCTGCTGAATTGACCATTTGGTACACGGTTTCTGGCACAGAGACAGCATTCAGAAAATTAAGTCGAACTTAAATAAAAATGGTGAATGCTATGCAGTTATACCCTCAACTTTGGGGGTCATGTGGCAGTATATTTTCCAACTCTACTTTCTTTTCAAAGGAACAAAAATTTAGACCCCCAAAACACTTTGGCTTATTGAGTAGTTAAATATATTGAAGGAGGAATGGCTTTCTTTTTTCCGAGCAATCCAATCAATGTTGCATGTTTTTCTTTTTCAGAATTATAATTGCCCTACCTGATTCTCATTTCCTTGTTCACTCATAATTCTCTTTGAAGTCAACAGAATGTGTGAGGATGGGAGATTTGAGTTGAATGTGTTATTCAGAAGAAGCTGCAAGAGTGAGATTTGGGTGTTTATTTGCCTGGAAACTATCTTTCCAAGTAATGACAGCTTAATGAGACTTACATACATTATATATTCTTTCTGGCTTATATTTGGTTTTTCTCAAGTTAACACATTCAGGATCTGTCTGTGCTCTTTTAACAACATACATAATAATTGTTATGAGACCTTTGAGACTTTTTGGAAGAAAAAATAAAAACCACCATTGAATTCAGACTTATTTTTTCCCAAGAGTTAGCATGTTGATAAGATTAAGGCAAACAAAATGCAAAGAAGAGCGAGACAGTATATGGGCCATGTCATATTATCTTTACAACTCAAAACCCCAAACACCAGGCTTCTATTCTTTTTTGCAAATTCTTATTTCTTCATTTTTTAGCTTGTTCCCCTTTAGAGTTGATTGAGAATATTCATAGCACTGATCTCTGTTTTTAAAACAGAAGCTCCCAGAGTGAAAGTCAATACTATGTCCAGGTAGGGAGGTGTGTGGAAAAGGGTGCTGGGTGGAGGAGAGGAAGTCATAGAAGTGAACAGTAGAATCAAGGGAGGCCTGTGATATCCAATCCTGATTCTTTTCTCTGTAGACGGAGGGAATCCAGGATGGCTGGGTGTCATCTAAACTACCTAGTGCCCTCAGATCACCTCTTTCATTCTTGGTCCTATGAGAACTTAGATTCTCTTCATTGTTCTATTTTGAATCAACTCTCTGTCAGGCTAATAGCATTGATCCATATTATACTACTTTGTCCTTATAGGAGGCGGTTGGGTTAATATTAGCTTTATTTTACAAATGAGAATTCCAGGACTCAAAAACAGTAGAGTGACATGCCCAAGGCAAGTGGCAGAGCCATGATTCATCGAGGCCTTAGGATTTCAAGTCTGAAGCGTGTCACTGTTTTTCTTCACAGATTATTTTTTTAAGAGTTTATCCTTCAGGGGCACATGGGTGGCTCAGTCAGTTAAGCATCCAACTCTTGATTTCCGCTCAGGTTATGATCTCATGGTTCGTAGGATGGAGCCCCCATCGGGCTCTGCACTGACAGCATGGACCCTCCTTGAGATTCTCTCTCCCTCTCTCTCTCTGCCCCTCCCCTGCTCATGCACAGATATGCATACACTCTCTCTCTCTATCTCAAAATAAGTAAATAAACTTTTTAAAAAAGTTTATCCTATGGAGTTTAACAACATTTCTTGGCAATGTATTGCATGATACATGTTTATCTGTTTCAGGTGGCTCAAAGCAACGTAGATATAATTTGGTGAAGCCAAATAAATCGAGCATTCAATAGAACTTTTTGCAATCATGGAAGTTTCCTATTTCTGGGCTAGACCAGTATCCACTAGCCTTGAAATTAGCAACTATTACTGAGGAACTGAATTTATAATTTTACCTAATTTTCATTCATTTAAATTTAAATAGCTATATGTGGCTTATGGCTACCGTGTTGGACAGCATAAGTCTCGTCCTTAGATCTTGGGAACGAGAGCCTCAAACAAGAATTGCTGTTCTGTAACACCTAGGGAGGGCATCCTGGGGACACCAGGGGCTCACTCTGCTGCAGGCAAGCAAACAGAAAAGGCTTACTCCCTGAAGATCATGCAAGTGTTTCTATATTATGCTGAGGACTCGATTTTTAGTGCCCTTTTCCTCCGGGGACATGTTATATGGGCTTCTTATATAACCTATATTTTTTGGTCATTAGTAACATAAACCAATGGTGACTATCTTTTTTTTTTTTAATGTTTATTTTTGAGAGACAGAGAGAGTGTGAGCAGGGGAGGAGCAGAGAGAGAGGGAGAACCAGGATCCAGAGTAGGCTCCAGGCTCCAAGCTGTCAGCACAGAGCCCAATACAGGGCTTGGACCCACAAACTGCGAGATCATGACCTGAGGTGAAGCAGACCCTTAACCAACCAACCCACCCAGGCATCCCCCAAAGGTGACTATCTTAAGGAATATAGGAACTCATCAGAGGAATATGGGGTAACTCAGAAAATAGAAGGAATCCTTGAGGAGCACCAGCTTTCAAAAGGGGCCTCAGAAGCAACAAGTAAAGACGCTGCTATTGGGGCAAATCTGCTGCAAGCATCCTAGGCCCTCACCTCATTCCCACATCCCAAGGAAGGAGGGTCTAGTTGGCCTAGCTTGGGTCGCTGCTGACATATTGGTCAAAGGAAGGCAAAGCACTTTATAGGCAGTTCCCCAGAGATGGCCTGTAAAGAAAAACAGAGAGAGTGGACAAATAGGTGGCAAAACAGAGAAAACAACAAATACACATAAACTGCTTACTGCTGTGGGCACAAGTGACAGGAGAAATAATGTAAAACTGAGCAAGTGGGTTAACGCCCATATTGTTGACATGAGATAAGGGATAGCGAAATCCTTAACCCCGTTCCATTAAAGCACTCACATTCAAGTGAGTTGCTTTGGCTCAGTGTTTTCAAAGTACTTAATATCTGTGACTGTGCCTAGCAGCCCTGTGAAGAAGTCAGTATTTTCACTGCGCTTTTTCCAAATCAATAAACTAGGATAATGAAAAATTATGATTTGCTCAGAGAAAAGTAATTACTAGTACAGAAAAGATTTGAGCCCTGAGCCACTGACACCTATTTCTGTCCTTAATCCACATTGTATGTCACCTCCAATTTTGCTTTTAGCACAAAGGAAGATGGTAGAACTCTGTTTAACATTAATATTTCAGGCCTTTTATGTGCTAATGAGAGAAAATCTCTATTCATTAGCTATGCTTGGAACACGATTTCACCGGATGAATACAAGTGCTTTCTAATGAGTTTTTAAAATTATATTTGTTCAGTTTCTGTACTTTTCATCTTTAGTTTCTTTAATCTTTTTAAAATTTGCACTTAAAATTCAGTTCAATTTTCCACTGGTCTTTCAAAAGAAAAGTCAAGCCACCTATAACCCTATCAGGTATTCCTATTGTTAATATTTTGGTATGTATCCTTCCAGTCTTTTTTCTTTACATGTAGATATATATTTTTGAATATAACAATAGGATCTGACTGTAAGTAATTTTGTCTGCTTTGTCACTAGAAAATATTTTATGAATATCTTTCTCTGCCATCAACTACTTTTCCACACTATTTTCTAAATATAGATGTCTTATATAAGTGAGATCATGTTGTATATGCTTTTTTGTAATATGTTATTTCTCATATATATATGAAACTATACCTTTTTTCAGTTAATTCCATAGATACTTATTAAACACAATATGTCATATAGTGCTGGGCAACAGAGTGACACAGATACAAGAGAAAAACATGATATCATTTTTATTGATTCACAATATTAAATGATAGATATATCATAATTTATTTTATTAGCTTCCTCCTATTGTATATTTAGATTTTTTCCACATTTTTTGCCTATAACAAACACAAAAGGATGAATCAACATCCTCACAGCTAAATCTTTGCCCACTTATACAATCATTTACTTTAAAAGGCAAAGGCAAGGAATATGTAATATTTTAATGCTTTTGATATTTATTACTGCACTGTTCCCCTGTTGTCTTAATTTTGTGTTTTATGATTAAACTATCATATTTTTATTTGCACAAATGCATGCAGGCCTTCAGTTCAGTAAGTGACCACAACTAAGTTAATATTATTTTGAATTTTAATAACTACATCCTTGATTCGGAGCATTTTTTTAAATTTTTTATTTTTTTTTAATGTTTACTTATTTTAGAGAGAGAGAGAGAGAGAGAGACAGAGCACAAGTGCGGGAGGGGCAGAGAGAGAGGGAGACACAGAATCCGAAGCAGACTCCAGGCTCTGAGCTGTCAGCACAGACCCCGACACGGGGCTCAAACTCACAAACCATGAGATCATGACCTGAGCCGAAGTTGGACGCTTAACCGATTGGGTCACCCAGGCGCCCCCTGATTTGGAGCATTTTTACATCATTTACTTTATCTTTCCAAAACCCAGCCCCCACTTGTGAGGCTTCAAAAGGACTGGTATGATACTTACTTCCTTTTACATGTAGGAGAAATCAAGGCACATGGAGTCAAGTGAGCCAGAATTCCACATATACTGGCAAATATTTGGAGAAACTCTATGTGCCACTAATATAATTCTAGTTGCACTAGACATTGTATTTGCCATCAGGGTCGTCTCAGTGGGTTGACTGGCTTTGGCCGTGATTGGCTCTCTGATTGCATGTCCAAAGTAGACTGAGCCAATGAGATTCAAAGAGAGGCTTCCTGAGGCTTCTCAGGAAAAAGTTTTCTCAATGTTTAAGAAAGAGAGCAGGAAGCCTGTAGCTCCAATTACCAGTGACCACCTTGCCTTCGTACAATGACGAGGGGGAAGAGTCCTATGACAAAGCTGACATGCATGGAGACTCAGGAAGAAAAGGGGTCTGCGATGGCACCTTTGCACTGGTACCAATCCTGGAGCTAACCTACTGAAGATTCTTTGTTATGTCAGCAAATACAGGTCCTTGTCATTCAGAACAGATTGTTACTACAGCTGAAAGAATCTTAAGTGATCAATGGCTTATATTTAAATGTATAAGAATGTAAATACAGCAATAATTTTGGTCAAATTTTTTTTCTTAGTATCCTAATCTCTTTTGGCTTAGTATTCAACACAAATTCTGTGCTTTGGGCATGGAAATAATTCATTTCATTTCTTGAGTTAAAGAGAAAAAATAGAATGCAGATTTGCCGCTAAGTTTCAGCTAAGACTACCTTCATATACCTCTGTGTATCTCTTACACAGAGACAAAGCAAACACAACACCTTCCTTTACTGAAAGGAAGGGCCTCCATCATTTATTTCTCTGTAAAACTGTCCTAGGATGTTCTCTTTATAAGTTCACTTGTATTCCCTAGGAGGAACTTCTATCAAAAATTGCTTTTCTTATTTTTTTAATGTTTATTTATTTTTGAGACAGAAACAGAGCATGAGTGGGAGAAGGGCAAAGAGAGAGGAAGACACAGATTCTGAGACAGGCTCCAGGCTTTGAACTGTCAGCACAGACCCCAACTTGGGGCTCGAACTCATGAACCGTGAGATCATAACCTGAACCGAGGTTGGACACTCAACTGACTGCGCCACCCAGACGCCCCCAAATTTGGGTTTTTTTTGTTGGCTATTTACAAAACAGTGTTGGGTGTTTATTATCTAGATTAAGCCAAGTTTTTAGGAATATTATTTAGATGTCTAAGGGAAGTTGTGAGCTTAAATTTTGTTGAAGCCAAGTTTTACCATTGTAGTCCCCCAATTGGTTATGTGGGTGTTTAATCCATATGTTCCTACGAGAGCAATCTACTTCTGTAGGTATGCAACTTGAGACTTTTATTTTCAATAAAGTAGACTTGGTTTGATGATAATATGATGTGATCATGGTGCCCTCTTTCTCAGAAAAGGACCGTATTATCAGATATTCTACAAAGTACTGTATATGCATTTTCCTAGCCTCATATCAACACCATGGGATGGGTACCCTTTTTACACTAAGGAAGTGAGGCTGAGCAGACATGTAATTTTCCCCCAAGCTACATAGCTAGTCAGTGTTAGGACAGTATTTGACCCAGCAGTGGGGTGTTACTCTACGTCCTAGTTCTCTACTCTGAATACTAGCCCCTGAGCTAAGACTAAAAAGAATAGCCAAGAACTAGAGGCTTCCAAAAATGCAGAGAATTCTGAAAATCAGTGAGAAAATAAAATTCTGAGCAAGAAAATGGGAGGCACTTAAAGAAAATGACAGCACAGAAAGCAGTCCTACAAGCCCAAGTTCATAGGCTGACACAAACACAGGAGCAGCTGTGTGATGGGAATAGCATCACAGAGTTAAACCCAGAAACGCTGGGTCCTGTGAAAAACCCCCAAAAGAATCACCCATCCAAAAGATGCAACATTATTTCCAGAGGTGGATCAATAATAATGATGGTGGCTAACTCTTGCTGAGCACTTAATATGTCTCAGATACTATTCTACATGGTTTACCAGTATTGTCTCATCTCATCCTTAACAGCAGTCCTATGATGTTTACTGATGAAGAAACTGAGGCCCTAAGTGGTCAATTAACCGACCAAGGGTCTCATGGTTTGTAAGTAGGGAAGCTGGCCTGTGAACCCAGGCTGTCTAATTCCAGAACTTGCATTCCACACATGTGCCGCGTGAAGGAAGGGATAGATTCAGCGCTCAGGATATTGAGGTGCTCCACAAAGGCAAGCAGGTAGTAAAGAGGCCCCATAACACAGTGGGAAAAGCAAAAGCTCTGAAGTCAGAAGACTCTGTGTTTAATGCCTGCGTCTTACAAACTATATTACTCAGCAATTATCCTTAACCTTTCTGAACCCCGTCTATATGAAAGGGTAATTATACCTGTCCTGCCCAGCTCATCAGGTTGTTGTAAAGATCAACTGAGGCTCTGTGTGTGAAAGTACATTATAAACCTTAAAGCCCCACATAAATATTGCCCCACAGAAATAAATTACGGTGCCATTATGAAAGGAATGTAGCATAATGTAAAGAATATACTTAAGCTTTGTCTAGTCAGTGGGCAGATGACCCCCAAAGTTTGTTTTCAGCTGCAAGCAGAGATCTTGTATGCAAAGCAGGGCTTAAAAAACAACAACATTGAAGAGTATCAGTTTGAATGTTGATAAGTGTTTTATAAATAGCTGCATAATTAGCATGTACTTACTGCAAAAAGTATACATAATATTTTATTCCCTGTTGTAGGCTGTAATGAATCTGCTGCCTCTACGTCCTAGGTGGTTTTCACTTACTTTCCCCTTGATAATTTTAATACGTGGAACCATTATTAGCTGAATTAAGAATAAGTAAATGAGCAGTAAAAAAAAATACAGAAAAATTACAGGTGCCTGTGGTGAGTAAGATAATAACTAGGTAAAAATATATGAAATAATTACAGTGTTTGAACGGCAGAGCCGGCATGAGGAAAATGACTCAATGGAATATTAAGGCTGCTGTTGGCAGGGTAGAAAGACCGTAGCCTACACTGTGGCCTTCACCTCTTCAGATTCTCGGCTCTAATCCTCCCTGAGAACAGATCCAATTTGTCCTCAGCCACGTTTGTGGTGCCAAAGGGGCTGGTCCAATTCGACAAAGGTTTAGTCATTCTGAAAGTCTGTGCTCCTATGGATTAAATACCCAGTATCTAAAAGCTTCTGTTTCAAAGATGCGTCCGATGTTTGGTACTTAGTGTACTTAGTCCACCTGGTGATATCGAATACGAACTTATTTAGGATGTATCTATCATCTGTATTTGACATCTTGACAAAATGGAGTTTCAGATAATGTAGATAAAGGGTTTTTAAGGAGCTGTGATTTTTCGTTTGTTTGTTTGTTCTAGAAAACTGGGTTATATATAGCACCCCAAACAGTGTGATTGAATTAAGGTAACCAGTCAATCAACAAACATTTGGGACTTTTTATGTTTCCAGATCCTGCTGCTAAGGATTCTAATTTAATGCTCCCAGATGGTGAAAAATCTTATTACCATAAGAAGAGAAACCTCAAGTTAGGATTTGAATCCTCACAAATGTTTGGTTAATAGCAATGAGCCACTGCTTTTTATTTTTTTATTTTTTTTAAGCAAGCTCTGCACCCAATACAGGGCTTGAACTCAGGACCCTGAGATCAAGAGTCACATGCTCCACTGAGGAGTGCCTGGGTGGTAGGTTAAGTGTCAGACTCTTGGTTTCAGCTCAGGTCATGATCTCACGGTTCGTGAGTGCAAGCACCACATCAGGCTCTGCGCTGACAGCATGGAGCCTGCTTGCGGTTCTCTCTCTGTTCTCTTTCTGCCCCTACTCGACCCGTGTGCTCTCGCTCGCTCTCTCTCAAATATATAAACAAAAAAAATTTTTTCAATAATTAAATAAAAGAGTCACATTCTCCACCGACTGAGCCAGCCAGGTACCCCCAAGCCACTGCTTTTTAAATCAGCAGGTTCTGGACAAGAGCACGGGTTGAAGCTACAGCAAAGAGGAACAGTGGAAACCCTCTGCTGCCCTGACTGTCAGATTGTCAGGGAGTTACAGCAATTAACACTCGATTTTCTGTACGTGCTTTGTCTTCTTTGAGGATTTAGGGGGATCAGTTTCTGCATCTGAGACAAATTTCTCCGTTATCTAATAAACCTCTAAATCACCTAATTCTGCTGCATACATAATATATGTTAGCATTAAGAGATATTAATATCAGACAAAATGTGACAACATAGGTAAACACAGTAGTGGGGAGAGGGATAAGAGAACTGAGTTCTAATCCCAAGAATTCCATTGATAGATTTGGAAAAAATCATTTTAAACTCATTCTACCTCAGTTTCCTTACCTCTGAAGTGGTGGAATTGGAGGTAAAATCAAAGGGCTTTTGCAACTCACAGATTCTATGATTCTGTGAACCATCTGAAATCAACTCTGTGTCCGTGATGACTTTGGCCATTTTGACTATTAAAGCCTTTTCTTAATTGTGTTTAAAATAAAAATTCAGGGACACTGGGGTGGCTCAGTTGGTTGAGCATCCGACTTCAGCTCAGGTCATGATCTCACGGTTCATGGGTTTGAGCCCCGCATCAGGTTCTGTGCTGACAGCTCAGAGCCTGGAGCCTGCTTTGGATTCTGTGTCTCCCTCTCTCTCTGACCCTCCCCTATTCGTGCACGTGCACGTGTGCTCTCTCTCTCTCTCTCTCTCTCTCTCTCTCTCTGTCTTTCTCTCTCAAAAATAAACATTGAGAAAAATTTTTTTGAATAAAATAAAATAAAAGTTCAGTAAGGGACACCTGGGTGGCTCAGTTGGTTAAACATCTGACTCTTGATTTCAGCTCAGGTCATGATCTCATGGTTCCTGAGATGGAGCCCACACTGGGCTCCACACTGGCAGCGTGGAGCCTGGTTGGGATTGTTTCTCTCTCTCCCTCTCTCTCTCTGCCCTTCCCCTGCTTGTGCGTTCTCTGTCTCTTAAAATAAATAAATAAACATTTACAAATAATAATAAAAAATAAAAGTAAAAATTCAGTGAATAATTCTAGATTCTCTTACGGACTTTTAACTGGCACTTTATGTGACACCATGTTATCTTTCTGTGTCTTTTTCTCTATGAATTCAAGCAGCCATATTGCTTTTTTTTTTTAAATGTTTTATTCATTTTTGACAGAGCATATTTGGGGGAGGGCCAGAGAGAGAGGGAAACAGAGGATCTGAAGTGGGCTCTGCGCTGACAGCAGCAAGCCCAATGTGGGGATTGAACTCATGAGCCGTGAGACCATGACCTGAGCTGAAGTTGGATGCTCAACCGACTGAGCCACCCAGGCACCCCCGCCATATTGCTTCTTACCTGAACTTAACTGTCATGATCTCAGGAGTCATGGCCTTACTTAATCCAAGTATTTCCTGATCATTTTTATTTTCTCTGCTAACCTGCACATAACATAGACATTAGCCACGTATATGTTTCAGATAGTGTTCTTCAGATGTTAAAAGTAACTTATGTGGAAAAAAAAAGTTTATATGTGTGGTATCTGTTGATAATCCTTTTTAAATTGTTACTTGTCCTAGAGAAGAGCTAGATTTTTATGCCGTGTATGTAGAACTTTATCCATCAAGTGGTTAATGCATTATTCTGGTTTTAGCCAAAAAAGGTAATGGTTTCTGCAACCTTCCTGATGTGTTTGAATGTATAAACAAACTATATTTGAAATGTTACTCTTTTTAGGTTGCATTGTTTTACATCACATTAAGACAAGGGACCTGGTAGGATTTCTTTCCCCTTTTGGCTGCTATCTGAAGGGAATATAGTTTTTTCCCCTCTCTCCACCTTTTTTGTAAAAGTTAAATAAAATATCAAAATAAATCTCCTAAAAGCCTGGTGAAAGTGTTATGGGAATCAATAGAAGCCCCGATACTGCATCAATAAGCATTTCAGGTATAATCAATTACATAAAGTGTTCTCTGTGCCCCTTGAGAATCTGGCTCAACAGACTGTTCAAGAATAGAACAATATGTTGCCTGTGGAGGGGCAGAGTCCTTGAGCATCTTTCTGGATTCCGCTTCTAAAAGTACTATTACCCCCACCTTCAGTAACATCTGTGAGGGGAAAGGGAGACTTTGTGAAATAAATCAGTGCTTCTTTTTATTTTCCCAGAGGCAAAAATACTTAACTTTCATGAGAAAAGAAAGCAAGCCTCATTCTCGTCCCTCTGGATTTGGTCATTGCTGGCTCCCAGGAGGCTGTGGAACCACTCATTAAGAGCAGAGGACACTCAGAGCTGGTTTAGAAAGTACTTGTCGGCTCTGGGAAACTTAGAACTTAGGCAAAAAAAGAAGGAGGAAGGAAGGAAGGCAGAAAGAAAGACAGGAATATTTTTCTCATTAGGATTTTTGCTTCCCAGATGCAATCATTCTCAATAATTTCATGAACCCAAGCACTAATGTCCAGTCACTATAGCCACTGTTTAGGACTGGGGGCGGGGTGGTGGTGATGACAATGGAAAGAGCCCTGTCTGGATTTATAAACCCTGCCATTTATTCACTGAACAGCCTCAGGCAGATCTCTTCTCTCTGTTTCATCTGTAAATATTTATAGAGAGCGTTATACAATCATGTGAGTGCATTGGGCATATTTATTACAAACTATAAAGCTCCATACACATTTATAGGTTTATCATGTTAATTCTTCCAATCCTGTGTTCTATCTCATTGCAGACAAAATAAAGATTTTCCCCCATAGGAAAGAAGCCAAGAAAAATCTTTGTCCTGACCCACAGAGATGATGTAAATTTAGTATCCTATCCTAAGGCCTTATAGATTAGCCACAGGTATGCTGCTGATAGCACTGTATCCAACTCACAAGCGTTTGCATTACTTCCTGAGTCCCAAGTCAAAATAACCTGGAAAGTTAGCATTATATCCACTTGATATCAACCTTAATACTCCAAACCATTGCAGTCTTGTGCAAGTAAGAAGAACAATCTCTTTCTCTCTCCCTCTCTCTTACTGACTCTTAGGTGGAACACTATGTATTTTCCAATCAGTCAAGAATAACTCATTTGGTGCCCACTGTGTGCCAGACTGTGTTGCTAAGATACCATAAAAAAATAGTGATAAAACGTAGTGCCCAGCACTGCAGTTCTTGGGAAAGAAAAACCGAGTTGTGTGTATATACAAGCAAGAGACCTAAGGGTTAATCAGAAAAGAAATAATTTTTGCATAAAGTGATCTTTCTTCCCGTTTTTTTATTGTAAGCTCAGAAAGAATTGTAGCAATACAGGTTGAGCAATTTTCTTTTTTATGAATCCTGTGCTCAATTTATGAAAGTCATTTTGCAACCCATTTACATGCAGTAAACTTTGCTTTAAGGTTCTGTCATTTACCTTGATCATGATTATTTATAGTCCCTTTAGAAAAGGCCCTTTACTGGTTTAGGTCTCAAGCACAGCACTGCCACAAGGCAGTTTTCTACTGAGCCTTTTAAGTCATGGTCGTAAGCTAAGGCATAGCCAGTCTTATAGCCAACTATGAGGCACAGGGGTGTTGTGTAATGGGGAAGAGAAGTAGTTGGAATTAAGAGTCTTGGTCAAAATCAACTCTATAGTCTCACCATGTAATCCTGGCTATTTTTGCTCCTTTACAGTCAGTTTGCTCACTTGTAGAAAGGGAAGGATGCTTAACTGAAGTACTCTAGTGCAAGATACAAGGTAAATTATAAAGAGGAAATTGTTCCATGAACTAATTGTCTAATTGCAGTAGGAACTACTATAAATCACTGAAAAAGGAATGGTATGTCTAATCTAAAATCTTTCTTGATCACATACTATATTCTCTCTACTGTAATACACACATGAATGTAAACTGAGAGCAGAAGCCCTTACCTTACACATAGTGGGCATTCAATTATGTATTTATTGTATTGATGGATAAATACAGTTGCTAGCTGAAAGTCACTGTGCTAAGCATGGTACAGAATACAAGGTATTTAATGTATCTTCCTAGGCCTGCAGGAGCTTCTAGTTTAGTTAAGATGACTAGCCATAAATGCACCAAAAGCCAATATGAGTTATGTTGTGGTTCTAGACAGGAGAAGTTATGATGTAAAGAGTGTGTCTGAGTCCCTTACCAGACCTGTATGGTAGGAGCCCTTCCTCTTCCTAACAATGGGAGAGCCTGTCTTCTTCCAGCCTCACTTTCCCCCATGCACTCCTGGTATGAATTACAGCTCCAGCAGAACTTAGATGCTCACTCAGAAGGGTTTAGCTGAAATGTATACAATGAAGTGGCTTAATAGAGATATATGCAGAATTCTGGGAAGCAAAAAGAGATGGCAAGGGACAAGCTAGAGAGACAAGCAACAGTAGGAAGCATTCCCTACCCTAGAGGTGAAGGGCCAGGTGAAGGTCAGGCAGGGAGTGTGGTGGTGGCCAGAGCTAGGCACAGAAAGAACCCCTGTCAACACACAAGTCCAGGTGGAGTCATGCAAGTCTCATTCCTTGGACAACTGTCATGTCAAAGTCCGCAGACATTAGCAAAGGTTTGTATCCATTTGCTCCAGAATCTTTACATGGGCGGGGCTTCTCTTGTGGGCCTGAGGAAGGAATGCCATCAGTCCAGAAGGCTGGCTTTCTGAAACCGGGACCTGTCACTCTCTACCTTTGCAAGTAGCTCAGTGAAATGAGTGTGAAATGGCTAGATGTCTTCCTTGACTCCGAGGCACTTACCACGCACAGCCTTCACAAGGCACGGAGCAGGAGAAAACAGACTACACCCTCAACAATAAGAGGCGAGTCATCCGCCTGGTGCTGCAGTGGGCCGCCGTGCACGGAGACGTGCTACAAGAGGATGATGTGGCCGTGGCTTTCCTCGAGGTACGTGGGGTCATCCCTTCCCAGAGTACGTCTTTGTCTTACGATCCAGGACTCTCCATAAGCATGGTAGCTTCCCTGGAGAGACTGTGATTGCAAATTCTCTTCTCTGTTAACATGTTCATCAGAAGGGTACTCTGAGAGGAATAGAGAACAACTTCAGCCATTATCCGGCCACTCATTCAATAACAGCTAGCATTTTAATGTATTTTCATTTGGTCTCTTTTTCTTTGTGTATTTTCTATGGTTATAATCACATAGTACCCATCATTTTGTAGGCTGCTTTTTCCACTTTATATAAGGAATTTTTCTATGTCAATACAGTCTTTCTAATAAAAATTTCGAATGACCTTTGAGTAGCTCTGCCACAGATATACTTCTTTTCCTCATATTGTTGAATATTTACATCATTTACAGTTTTCACATTCCTCAAATAATAGTACAGTGAACCTTTTTCAGCAAGTAGATCTGTCCTTGGTTACATTCCTAGAAATAGGATTACTAGATCAAATGGTACCTATTTTTGAGTGGAGTGAAACAGATCATTTTATTGAGGACTTTCTAGGACCATGAAGTGGTTTCCAAAGGGACACGATTTATTTTGTAAGCACTGCTTTGAGCTGAACTTCCCTTTTCCTTCCCATGGTCCCAGCCCCACATTGCAACATTGACCCTGGCACTGAGTCCTTGATGACTCACTCTGTCCTCCAAAACTCAGATGAGGATCTTCTATGCAGGCAAAAGGCAATGTGGCTTCTATTTCAAACTTTATCAGTCTGTATGTTCAAGAATCAATTATCCAAAAGGAATGTACCCCTTCTCTCCTGTGTAATCATGTAATTTGGCAGGCAGATTGGTGGGGAAGGGAGGAAGAGGAACTATGAGTGTCCCCCAAAACTGTGGAAAGAAGTATTTTGAAAATATAAAGGAAAAATAGTAGCCTGGCTCATACATTGACTCCTGGCCTCTACAGGTTGAACAAAGGACTGTTTTGCAGATGGACCACGGTGGTGGTTAAGAAGGCATTGCCACAGTTGTCATCTTCTGCTCCTCAACAAAGCAGGGCCCAGCTGCTGCTGCCGGGCCATCAGGATAGTTCCCAGGACGTCCATAAAGAGTCCTGAGTTGGTACAAACTCAGCATAACTTCAGTACGGTACTGAAGACTATGCCGGCATCTTACTACCAAAAATCGACCACCATCAGTGGGCAATATTAAACAACAAATGCTAAAATAATATTTAAAATAAATGTTAAAATTTCCCTGAAAAAATAGAGGTGAAAAAGTGCTCTTAAAGCGTAGGTTATAAAGTGACCCATTCTGAAACATTGCATTACGTTGCCTGTCCGATAAATATCACATGAACAATTCATTTGCAATTAAAAAACAATTCGAGTTCTTTTATTGTGGTAAAATATATCAAACATAAAATTTGTCGTTTTAACCATTCTCAAGGACACAGTTCAGTGGCATTATTTAATTCACAGTGTTATGCAACCCTCACCACTACCTATTTCTAAATCCTTTTCTCACTTGCAATTTTGAATTTAGACATATTGTAATGTTTTCTTTTTCTTTTTTGTCTCCAGTCTATGAAACCATAGTCTGGAGATGGCTAGCAAAGCAGATAACATAAGGACACATCTTTATTGATCTTTACAGAATTGTGCACCTTTGCAATTCTTATTAAAAGCCTGTGACTTTTGCCAATTACAGGAGTTTTACGTGTCTGTATCAGATGATGCCCGGATGATTGCTGCCCTCAAGGAGCAACTGCCTGAGTTAGAGAAGATTGTCAAACAAATGTAAGGAAGGGCTTGGCTTTGGGTGTGTGTTCATGAAGTAAGTGCCTGCCTCTCAGGCCAAACATCTTACAAAAAGCCCTTTGCCCCCAAAAGGTGAAAGCCACTTTTCAGCAGGCACACAGTGTTCTGGTTTGAGTGGACGGGGCCTCGGGCGTAGGTGTGATGAGGCCAGATAAAGAGGGGGGAAGTTCTGCTCAGCTGTCTTCTGTTGCTGGACATGTGCCAAGAGAAAGCCTGGGACAAGGCAAAGATCCTCCTATGGGGCATCTAACTCAGTAAACTTGGGTCCTTTTTGTTCGAGGCAGTGAATCCAGTAATAGTCAGTGGCATTTAAAGAAAGTATAGGAGGAATTACTTTATGGAAAATTCACTTTCTGCTGCCAGAGCTGTTGCCGGTGAATGTTTGTGTCCTCTTAGTGAAAACATGGAAGGTTTCACACACTGTACTTTGAGCCATACAGTAAATACTGGAAAGAGCGTCTGCTGCTAGAAAGACCTGAAAGCTAGAAAATGGTTTTCAATGTCAGTTCTGCCAGGGATCTGCCTGTGATGAGAGCTGATCTCTTTGTGTCTCCTCTGTGCTTGGTCTCCTGGTATTAAAATAAAGAGGTTTGGGGTGGCTGGGTGGCTCAGTCGGTTAAGCGTCTGACTTCAGCTCAGGTCATGATCTCATGGTTTGTGGGTTCGAGCTCATGTTGGGCTCTGTGCTGACAGCTCAGAGCCTGGAGCCTGCTTTGGATTCTGTGTCTCCCTCTCTCTCTCTGCCCTTCCCCTGCTCCTGCTCTCTCTCTCACTCTCTCTCTCTCTCAAAAATAAACATTAAAAAAAAAATGAAGAGGCTCATATTGCTCCCGAAGGATTGCTGCCATTTCATTTTTGTGATGTAAGATTAAAGTTATACACAAATGAAGTAATTCAAAATAACGGTACCAATGCTATTAAATAATGTGCTTTCTCTCTTTCTCGTAGTTCAGAAGATGCAAAGGCTCCACAAAAGAAGGTAAGTGACAATGGATTAGGATTCTCTAATTGTGCCCTGTTGCATAACAATTCTCCAGAAATATTATAGTGCAATATAGAAAAGTGATGTGTTTGTAAAAAGAAAATATGTTTTCCTCATTTCTTGACTCTGGCTATTTCTTGGGTGTGTTTCCTCAGGGTTGCAAATATACATTGGTCATTAAAAGCTGTTATTACTCTTACAGCACAAAGTTCTTTTGCAACAGTTCAACACAGGCGATGAGAGAGCCCAGAAGCGCCAGCCTGTCCGCGGCTCTGATGAAGGTGAGACGTGTCTTCCAACTCATGGTTGTACAGATTACTCAAAGTCAGAATAAAATCTCCCCCCGGGAACCCTCAGCCCCACAGAATAGCTTTTCTTGGACTATGTCTTGGCACTCCAAATAGTTTGCTTGAAGGTACCCTTTTGCATTCCGATTATTTATCTTCTTGAACTCTGGGCCTTGAGTGGAAGTGCTGGTCCACACTTCCCTGATTCAGCCTCTCCCTCACTACCACGTTTTCCTGAAGGAAGGAAAGATTATGTCAGGAACTAGTTGTCAAGGTTGCCCCTCTGGGAAGAGCTGGCAGGAAGGCAGCTGGCACTTTGCAATGTCACACAGAGGAGAAGGGCCAGGGTCATCTGCAGAACAGGACTCCTGCCCAGGGGGAAGCACTCTGATCCTGAGCACGGCCTTGTTAGCAGCCATCAGGGAGGTGCAGATGCTGACGATTACCGTTTGGTCACTTAAAGATTTGTCTAGAGAATCACAACCAAAATAAAATTAATAATAATGATAACATTTTCATTTGAAGCCACAAATGAGTCTTGTAATTTAGGAGTGCCTCTAAACCCAAGACTTACAGTAGCTGCAATTGCTTCCAAGATTTGTGTTCAGAGGTGAGCATGTAGGTGTCGTATATGGGTTTGCTGAGCTCGGTACCCCACGTGCTGTGGCCCAGCCCCAGAGTACACAAAGCAGTGAACAAGTGAGCAGGAATGTCAGCGTGTTCACGTCCTAGGCAGAAGCACTCCTGTTTGCAGAGGTGTTCGTGTTGACTCCGCACCACCACACCAGGCAGCAGTGACCCAGCAATCCTCCTACAGCACAGCACTTCCTGTGTTATGAAAAAGAAACCCTCACAGACAAGGGCACACCCAGAAAACAGGCCTACACATACTTCATTTTTTCCCATCACTTCTATATGGATTTTTCACAAAAATCTGCTATCGTTTTTTTTTAAATTTTTTTTAATGTTTATTTATTTTTGCGAGAGAGACAGAGTGCACGCGGGATAGGGGCAGAGAGACGTGGAGACACAGAATCTGAAGCAGGCTCCAGGCTCTGAGCTGTCAGCACAGAGCCCGACGTGGGGCTCGAACTCACAGACCGTGAGATCATGACCTGAGCCGAAGTCGGACACTTAACCGACTGAGCCGCCCAGGCACCCCTGCTATCGTTTTTTGAGTTGGAGATGGAAGCCACGTGTGTACCTATTCTCAGACCAATGCTGAGGTCAGGAGTTTGGGAAGCGGGCAGGCATAGGCATAGGTGACTGCAAATAGATACAATAGTAAGAGTGACAAGACGATGCCAATTTGGGAGGATATCTAAACATTTCCCATTGCTGATGGTTTTCTTAAGAATTCCCAAGACCAATTTGCCATATTGTTACTGCCTTCCCAATAGTTCTGTTTAAAGTCTATTGCATGGACCACACCTACACAACCATTCGGGTGCCGGTGGCCGCCTCGGTGAAGGAAGTCATCAGCGCAGTTGCTGACAAACTAGGCTCTGGGGAAGGCCTGATCATCGTCAAGATGAGCTCTGGAGGAGGTAACAGCCTTAATTAGCACTTTGGGCTTCTGCAAAATGGAATATCCAGTCCAGTGAGAAACCCTGCCAGGAGTTAGCGTGGCCCATCCAAGCAGATCCAGAGGGACAAATTGGTGCTTGTGTGTGCTCCCACAAATAACAAAATAATACGGTTAGAAGTGGGCTGGATAAGTGTCTAATATGCCCCATTTTGTAGGTACCCACTATAAAGCAGAAAAAGGTGAAGTGATCTGAGGCCAGCTGGAGCTGAGGACTCTGGTGTGGATGCCAGCCTGGAGTTCTTTCTGTGTAAACCCTAAACAAAAAAGCGTAAGGCCTTCGAGCTCTGAGAAATGTGGACCCTAAGAGGGCCTCTGGCGTGAAGCTACAGGCCATAGGTTTCCAGAAGTCTGAAGTTGGAGGTGGTCATGGTCTAGTTGTTCCCATCTGTTGATGGTTCCCCTCCTTACCCTGTAGAGAGGGCAGGAGCTCAACTCATCGGATAAAATAAGCATATTTTCCCCATGGGATTACATGATTACCTTATGCATTGTTGAAATGTCATATATTCATTCACCATATATATCCACTGGCCACTGACTATGACTGGGACCAGAGGGATGTGCTGTGGCGGGCGGGAGGTAGCTAGTAACGAGTTACAATCCATACTGGCAAGAGTTTTGGAACCGTCAGCACACGTTGCAGTGAGTCCAGAGGAAGGAGCAGTAAGCCCATCTGGTCTGGCAATGATTTCATAGCCACTGGGGATCCTCCAGGATCGGGTAAGCCATTTTTGCCATGTCTGAAGGCAAATGATTCTACTGCTGCAGGATTTTTAGATGCATCATGGATTCCCTAGATATCCTCTTCCATTTCTGCCCCAGTCACACGGGACCCAGGATGTCCCTTTTCGCCCATCCCGCTGGCACACTTCCCAAGCTATCCTAGGTCCTTCCTCTCCTTCCTTCAGTTTTTTACCCAAATGTCAGTGTCTAACCGAGGCCCCCTCCTTACTTTATTTGGTTCTCTTTCTAAAATTGTATCCTCTCCTGCTTACAGAGACTTCCTTGCTTCCTTCCCTATTGTTTTTTTCTCCTCGTGGCCGCTCGCTCTCTGATACGTTTGTCTTTCTCACTGTGCGCATCCCTCACTGCAATGCAGGCTCTTTTTGGACTGGGATTTTTTTTTTTTTGTTTGCTCCCTTCTGTATCCTCAATACTAGGAGCAGTTTCCAGCAAATAGTAAATGCTAAATAAATATCTGTTGAATGAATTAATTTTTACAATATAGGAGGCTTAATCCAGGTAATGCAATTGCCCTCCAAATGAGGGACTAAGTGAAAAAATAATAGTGAATTTTACATCTAAAATCTATTTGAGATCTCAGAAACCCCCTAAGTTTTCTACAAGTGATCTTTCCATCTCCAAAGTGCTGGGCATTATTACCATCTGGAAACATAATTTGTTATATAAATAGCAAATGTGGTTTTTATATATAATTACAGTTGCAATGCAGAACTGGGGGAATTGACCCTCGGGTATTTCCATTCCTGTTTTGTGGTCATTTCTGATGGCATTCTGAGTGTCATGTGCCTGCATGAATGCTGTATCTTTTTTATTCAGTGGGTCCCTTCAGGACTGTATTTTATGCAGTCGCTCTGCGTGTTCCGGTAATTCACCGAGCCGGCAATTTGTTGGTGTGATTAGGGCAGTGCAGCAAATCTCAGATGCATTTAATAGGCAATCTCATGCTTTTTATGTTCACAGAAAAGGTGGTGCTCAAACCTAATGATGTTTCAGTATTTACGACGCTCACCATTAATGGACGCCTATTTGCTTGCCCGCGAGAGCAATTCGATTCACTGGTAGGTGTGGATGGCCTCCTCAGAGTAGTGTCTGCAATCAGAAAAACTTGTCTGGAGCTTAATTTTGCAGTTACATTGAACCTAGTTGCCAAAAACTCTTGAATGTTACTCGGCTTTTTCTTTTTCTGTACTCTATTAGGTAAGCCTCAGGTGTTCATTTGATACACTCTGAGCTTTAGATTTTCTTTCGTGAAAATTAGCCAAGTAGCACCATGACTGGGGCCTAATTCAGCTTTTAGAACTGTTTGTAGTAAATCACCTCCTTAAATCTCTCCAATTTAAATATTAATGTTAAAAATCTGAATACTTAGACCAGGATAGAAAAAAAATTTTTTAAGACCAGATATTGCAATGTATCATACTCCTTAGGGAGATGTAGAAAAGGTATTATGGCAAAGCCACTCTCCGGTCTAAGAAAAATTCTGTTTCCTGGAAGTGGTCTAACTTGTGTAGGAAATACCAGAGGCCAGCCCTTTCTTCCCTAAGTTTCTAAAACATTTGTTCCAAGCCCACACAGAGCTGTCTGCAAATTAAAAGGATTAATGGGCTCATGTTAGCAACGGAGTAACCTACTCTCTTTTATGCAGGTAGGGTTTATGGTAGGGTTCATTTCTATTTACCCTGTAAAAATTAGACATGTTGGTGCATAGCTCTCAACGTATCTTGGAAAGCCTATGGAGCCAGTTCAGAGGATAGAGAACTAGTTTTTTTCCATCTTTGGACACACAGGGCTGCTTTTACTAAGAAAAGTGCAACACAGGAGCGAGAGGTAACCAGCCTCACATTTCAGAGAATTTAACCACATGAGTGTTGCATAAATACATTCAAATGTCATCAAAACAGACATTCGAAGGAAATCAAGATTCCTCTCCTCTCAGGAACATTTTAGAGCTTGCTTTGGCCTCATGGTAATTCTGTGTTCTAGTCTGGGGGAGCCATTTTGTGCACTGCAATGCAACTGTTGTATCTTAAATCCGCCTGGAGGGGAACTTAGCAGACATGGCATTCGTTCTCTGACTGTCCCGCATCTGCCCATGAGCACCCTTGCTTGCCTCAACCACTGGTACTGGAAGATCTGTCTACGCACAGCCCTCTTCATTTAGAATTTTAGTCATCTACATTCATTGCTTTCTAAAAGGTATTTCCCAACACTGAGGGATTGGGGGGGGGGGGGGGGGTGGAGAGACTGTCATAAATGAGTCGTGCTGCCCTCTCCTGGAAATGAACACCATCATAAGCCAGGTCGGCTGTAGCCCTATTTACAGGTGCTGCGTGATGTGTTGGCCACACAGCGTTCAGCCTGTCTTGCCAACTGGTTCTTGGCCATACTATCCAAAGACATGGTGTCTGGATGGACAGTATGGACTTTTTCCAGCTCCCTGTAGGGCAAGATACTGACTTTTTAAGCCTCTGTTTATCCGCACGTCATCCTGCAACCTTATGAATTCTTAGTCCTTGCTAGTCTTCCATTTTAAGGCCTGAGTAATTGAAAGGCATTTACTTGGCAACAAGTACTGGGGAAATGAACTTGTTAGCTTCCTCCATGTCTGTGCTCTGCCATCCACTGGGGCACAGTTTTATGTCATCATACTAAGAAATGGTTGAACCTTACCTGCCTCACAACACCAGAGACATGGGGCCTTGTCAGGTTTCTAAAGATTTCTCTGAGGACAGTCTTTCTAGGAAGAACGTATGCAAGATGACTCTGCAGTACAGAATGTTGGCCAAACTCTTTGATCTATCAACACATACTTAGGAAGTGTCTGCTTTGTACTTGGTGCTACGCTGGCTTCTGTGTGACACTAGAACTAGACCAGTCAGCCCAGAGACTCCATTCTCATGACATTTATGGTCATGTTAGGGAGATGAGACTAACACAAACAGCCTGGAGCAGAACAAATCGTAGGGCTAAATTGTGTTGTCTAGAAATAGCAGATTGCCAGCAATTTATCCTAGTTGGTTAAAGGCTTGGAACCTGCAGCTTTACTCTCTTGACACTTTATTTGAGCATAAATGTGAGTACAGACAAATTATAATAAAATCCCATTATACTGTAATCTGGTTCTACTCTTACCAATTCACTAGTTCCTTAGACTTTTATTTAGGGCCTATTATATCATTCCAGGCATCATGGATGGTTCTGCCTCTGGGATGGTCTTGAAGACGAATCCTTCATGGTTTTTGTGCCTCAAGGAGCTCAGAGTATAGTGAGGGACTCCAGAGTGTAAGGAGAATCCAATGTGACAAATGCCATTGCAGAGCCAGGCACAGAGGGAGAAAGAGGGATGCTGGGGTGGCAGCTTACTTTAGCCATCTCTTTGTCACTAACAATCAGCATATCCTTTTTATATCTTAGGTTCTTCAACTGGATATTGGGGGATGGGGGGCGGGTAACAATGCTGTTCTCCCAGGGGGAGAGTATATGGGAGTTCTGTGCCTCAGGATAGGCAGTATTCAGACCTGCCTGTGCAGTGTAGACCCCACAGAATCTCTGCTGTGCTTCATCTGGTAGGAAACTTCCATAGGACCATCTATGAGGAAGTGGAGCAAGGAAGTGATCTGTTGGGCCCCCAGGATCAGCATTTAAATTCCCCACTTCACTTAGAAGAGCCACTTTGGCCACTTAGACTGCCTCTTCTGTGTTTCATGGAGGGAAGGGATCAGCCTGCCCTTTGTCAAGGAGGGAGAAGGCTTGGTAAGCCCTGCCCACTCGAAAAAAAAGAAATTCTGTTACTCTCTCAAAGGGGATGCAGCAGTGATAGACCAGCATCCATGACTTAAAGAATTTGATCTTTTTTTAAATTTTTTTTAACGTTTTATTTATTTTTGAGACAGGGAGAGACAGAGCATGAACAGGGGAGGGTCAGAGAGAGGGAGACACAGAATCTGAAACAGGCTCCAGGCTCTGAGCTGTCAGCACAGAGGCCGACGCGGGGCTCGAACTCACGGATTGCGAGATCATGACCTGAGCCGAAGTCGGCTGCTTACCCGACTGAGCCACCCAGGCGCCCCTGATCTATTTTTTTAATATTGGCATCGTCCCTACAGTTGTTGGGTTGGTTTCTCCCCTCTATGAGAAGCCATGAGGCCCCAGGGAAAAGAGTCGGAGAGCTGGGCAGGCTGCAGAGGGAGAGAGCAGGAGGGCAGTTCCACAGAACTGCTGTTCACAGCAGCAGCTGCAAGAGGAAAGGGAAAACTTTGAGAGCCTGTCTGAACCTGACAAGGAGTCCTCAGACCCAGTATTTAAAAGTGTCCCCAACTTTCCACCTGAGACCTGGCCTGCTTAAAACCGTTCTCCTTACTTGCTTCCACAAGCTACTTACCCATAGATTCAGGTCAGTTCCCTAAGTTTCAAAACTTGGGAGTAAATGTTTTTCTTCCTTGCCGTCCATGCCCTGCATAGCGTGAATCCAGAACAACAGTGCTTAGCTCTTACATCCAGGTATTGTGCAGATCCTGCTTCCCCGGACATTTGTATTGCTGCAGTACGTGCGGGGACACAATAATTTGGAAGGGGCTGCGAATGGGGACCTTCTCTGTGCCAGGCGCTGTGCTTACGGGATACACTCAAATTATTCCCGTTCAATCCCCTTAAAAAGCCTGTGTACCCGGTACTGTGACACTGAGTTCCCAGTGCCAGAAACAGACATTCAGGAGATAAGGGAATTTGTGGAGTTAGAGTGAGGTTTGCATTTAGAGTCTGTTGCTCTCTGAAGCCAGTCTATGCAAAACCCCAGCCCCTTGTCTGGTACTCACAGACTTTGTAAAGCTGTTCGGTTCCCCTAGGCTCTTTGTTTCCGATAAACACGTCTCATGACAGCTTCCCAACCTTCCTGCCTCCCTTGCTATCCTTCAACAGACCAACTTGAGTGCTGTGGGGAAACCTTGCTGTTCTAACCCACCCAGGTTTGCCTGTTGAATCTTTTACAGCCCTGCTTCTTGGTCTCCAAGAACCTCTTCAGCCGCAAAATTCATTCGAAATGCCCACTAACTCTCAAAAAGCCCATTCATGTTCTCCCACGTGTCTGTCTCTATCTGGGTGTCAGGTGTGTGTTGATTCTGTCTGTCCTTTATACCCACAAATGAATGGCAGCAGCTGTTTATTGAGTGCAGAGCGGTACTCTCGGGTCAGGGCTCACTCCTCCCTTAGACTAATATTGCAGGGACCACTTACATCCTGAATGTGTCATTTCTTCAGTGTCCAGAATGCAGTGAGCACTTGAGGAATATAGTGGTTATGCATGATGATGATGATAACGAGGATGATAGAATTTGCACAATATTCGGGTTTCCTACCTAAATATTGAATATCCTAATATGGCTAGCGTGATATTAGGGAAATTCTTTTTTTTTTTTTAATTTAAATTTTAGTTAACATACAGTGCAGTATTGGTTTCAGGAAAACCCAGCGATTCATCACTTACATACAACACCCAGTGCTCATCACAAGTGCCCTCCTTAATACCCATCACCCATCTAGCCCTTCCCCCACCCACTTCCCTCCCTCAGCTCTCAGTTTATTCTCTATTATTGAGTCTCTTGTGGTTTATGGAAAATTCCCCTTCCATTCATGTGCCTTTGTAATTTTGGACATATATTACAGAGCCATAAATATTCACATATTATACATAAGTTTCCAATGTATGCAAATCATTCGTTTTACTGAGGAGAAACACTCTAGGTCATTTATCAAAAAATACAAGTGAGATGAGTCAGTGGGATTGAAAGTTTTGAATGAGGGCATTCCAGAAAGTAGCAGCGTTTGGTTTTCTGATGCCCTAGCCCAAAACACCTTGACCATGTGGATATCGTTTCTGGCTCAGCATGTCTCAGAGAGTGGAGATGTAACCTCAGTGCACAGAGCCCTCTGTCACCTAGTAAGCCCAGGCAGTGTGTTGTAAGAGCTGGATGGACAGCACCGTCACCACAGTCTCTGGCTCCTGCCGCAGTAGGGAGTGCTGTGGCTAAATGTCCACAACTGCCATGCCAGCACCTGCTCCAGAACAGCTTCAGTGGAACACAGAAGGAAAACCTCCCCAAGAAATTCTTATATCTTCACCAGACAAGAGGCGTTGTGTCCAGGGATCTCCCAGGCCCCAGCACAGGTCACTCCTTCCCAAATCTTAATTGCCACGGTCCACGTTTTTCAGTCCCTGGAATTGATGACAGTGAGATGGCACTGAAGCTAGTGGGCATTAAGAGCAGAGGCATCTTTCTCCTCTGGGCAAAATCAAAGTTTCAAGACCCTCCTGAAAACATCTCCAGAAGCCTTTCCCCTCGGGACCTCCATAAAGCATTCAGCATTAAAAGTATTTATCTGGGGCCCCCAGGTGGCTCAGTCTGTTAAGCGTCTGACTTTGGCTCAGGTCATGATCTTACGATTCATGAGTTTGAGCCCCTCATCCGGTGAGGTCGAGCCCCTTCCGGGCTCTGCACTCTCTCTCTCCCCTCTCTCTGCCCCTCACTCGCTCTGTCACTCTCTCTCTCAAAAATAAATAAACCCAATTTAAAAAATGTTTAAAGTACTTCTCTGCTCTGAGATTCTGATATATTTTTGCATTATTATTCATAGACTCCCTTGCCAGAGCAGGAAGGCCCAACTGTTGGAACAATGGGAACTTTTGAACTGATGAGCTCCAAAGATTTAGCATACCAGATGACAATTTATGATTGGGAACTCTTCAACTGTGTGCATGAGGTAAGGTGCTCGATTGAGAGCATTAGTAGGCACCATTGCAATCCTGGATGAAGTCTACTGGCATTACTCCAATGCCAATGTCGGTTATGTGCTGCAATGTGGAAACCACATGATCCTTTTTGTAAATACTGAGTTGATTAATAAAGCCTATTGTAAAGTCTTTGAGTATTAAAGAAAAATCTTAATGGTTTACAGCAAGCTATGTCTTCCTGAGTATATTAAGCCAACGGCACCTCGTGTATAGTTATATATTTAACAAGCCTCCCTGAAGCCCTCTAGCTCTGTAGTACGAGTTGAATCCTGGCCAGTGATTGTATTCACATGTGCTGACCCATGTCAATTTTTCTTGACAAATAGAGAAGCCTCATTGGTGTTTTGATTGCAAAACAAAGAAATGAAATTGTTTTCCTTTCTTTTCTAGCTGGAGCTAATCTATCACACATTTGGAAGGCATAATTTTAAAAAGACCACAGCAAACTTGGATTTGTTCCTGAGGAGATTTAATGAAATTCAGTTTTGGGTTGTCACTGAGATTTGCCTTTGTTCTCAGCCCAGCAAGCGTGTTCAGCTCTTAAAAAAATTTATTAAGATAGCAGCCCAGTAAGTATCATTAGCTTAAGAAGAGAAAAACATTTGAGCTGCATTTTCATTTTGTTCCCTTAGGGTGCACCTTAAAAAAAAAAAGCAAGATATAGGATCTTCTTATGCACAAGGAACAATCACAGGAGCTTCAGAATAACTGAACTCTTGTAAAAGATTCATTTCATATGGCTTTTGGAATACTGGACATCAATACATAATAAATTACCATCTTATAGCACTGCTGCTGACGTCAAAATTGTGACCTCTTTTTGCTCTGAACTACCGTGGCTTTGTGCCTCCTCCAGTTTATTGAGTCCTTCAGCAAACAAAGTTCTAGAAAAGTTGTATTTAGAAGGCCGTTCAAGTCAATGTCCAACATGACACCATCTCGCCAGTAGAGGGCAGTAGAAACATGCATGTACATCAGCACGGCCCAACTTAGCCAGAATAAAATCAGTAAAATGCATAAAGCTGAGCTAACCTAGTACATGAAAATCATCTCCATCAACATCAGAAAAAGCAAGCAACTTATAAATATTCTATTTAATGGCACTTCATGGGAAACAATTTATTTACTGCAGGGGCCAGTTAGATTTCTCCCTGACATGAATTTAATCTTCTCCTGCTATTTAGATATGCCTGACAACCTCCTGTTTACTTCCATGTTTTTGGTATCACCACAGTGCTAAAAATAAAATGCTAAATGTGGCCCATGGCTGGGAGACTTCTTTCTAAATTCAGGGAGCTCTAGCACAGGAAGGTGGGGAGCACAAGTGACCCCAGCTAGCAATTTTCTTGAGCCAAATAGTTTAGATCCCATACAGAGTCTGATTTCCAGAGCTAAACAAAGAAGTAAATGCTGCTTGACATTTTATACACGCCAGTTTGCCAAATGCTCCGAATTATTTTGCCAAAAATTTGAGGGTTCAACAGCCTATCCAAACCCTCAGATTCAAATGCTGTTATCTCTTAATTTGGAAAAGCTGCCTTTTTGAAGAAAGATTTGGTAAAATGTTACTTATGAATTTCTGGTTCACAGGATAGCCATTTTTTCTAGGAGACTGAACAGCCTTGTTGCAAGGGACAGGTGCCTTTGCATATTTGGAAGGAGAGGATCACTGAAACTCTGAACATATGTGCTTTCCTGTGGTAAAGAGCACATCCGGTCTTCACCTTTGCCTGGCAGTGCTGGCTGGAGCAGGGGGAAGAGAACAGCAATCTGCACACCTATGTGGGAGATCAGACAACCTTTGGGCTTTCCCAGTCCCAGTTATTTATGGTGGAAACATAAGAGAGCCTTTCAAAAACTCAGGAATTTTTTTTAATGTTTTTGTGTTTTTTACCTTTCTTCCTTCTGATTATGGAAATGAGTAGGTGGCTTTGGCCCTTGGTATAAATTGCTTTATATTATTTAACCTTTACTAAGCTGTGCTGCCCTACAGTGGAACTGTTTACACAGCCTGGCTGGAAAAGATTATGAACTCTCATAAACCAAGATCTACAAGAATGTGATCTAAATCGGGGGGGCAGTAGCATGCTTTACGTGGTATTTTTAGAGAACTTCGACAAATTCTATTTAAGCTCTTCGACTTGCCCAGAACTTTGTGAAGTTGGGGGTTCGAGTGTTATCATCCCCTTTTACAGATGAGGAGACTGAGGCATGGGGATATTTCGTGACTTCCCTAAGGCGATAAAGTCAGTTGGTAACACTGACCAGAGCAGTGATCAGAAAGGCAGGTCTGTGTGCCTGCGTGTCCTTTCAAGATCACATGGAAAGGACAAAGGCAAACACATATCCGTGATGTTATACCCCTTCCACCCCAGGGGGTCTCTGAAACTCCTTTCAGCCCCTGACCTGAGAGCCACTGCCCCAACACAGCAAAGTCCTTGCTTACCTTTTCACCAGTGAGATAAGACACATGATAGCTTCTCTGAAATCTGTTTTCCTCTTTCCACAGAGATCACTTAAGAATCACTCATTGCTTCTTCTGTAAGGATAACACAGGCAGCAAAAGCAATGATTTAATTAGCCTTTTGCAAGAATGTTCATTCGAACAGGATTTAATTATGATGCAGTCGACTTAGTCGACCATATTGATTTGGGTAAAGGATTTGCACTTGTTGAAAAATTAATTCTTTCCCTTTTCAAGGAGCTGGTATGAGGAAGTTAGGGATTCCTTTTTTTTTTTTCTTTAAGTTAAATCAAGTACCTAGGCTAAATATTGCCATTCTAATAAGAATCCTTAATATTGTTCCACATTATTCTTATTCCCAAATATATACTCATAAAGGCTAATAGTTGCATAAGTACAGATTCAAATTGATCAGCCTCACTGACATCAGTTAAATGCAAAGAAAATAAGGTTATTTTTAGGTCAATTGTTTAGGTTATTTCTCAGCTTCATAGGGATTGTAAATTGATATTTCTCAACAAATTAGAAGCATTCACATGGCAGGTAGAAGTTATGGCAGCTGTAGCAATATGACCTCCTAGTTCCTCTCTCAGGCTGCCAGAGGAGGCGTCCAACTTCAGGCTAAAAGTCTGAATGTCTTTGAGGACGTTTTGCCTACTTCTCTTCTTATCCCATGAGATGTTTCCTTCCATGTCCAATGAGGCTTTTAGGAAGCTTTGGGATCGTAGTGACGATCCCCAGGGTAGGGGTCTTTCAATTCCTTCTCAGAACCTGAACCTAGATGGCCAGAACCATTACAGTGGGAAGTCAAATAGCCGAACATGGTCATCCAAGTGGAACTTCTACGGTGCATTAAATCTATCATTGCCTGGTCTCATAAAGAGTCCTGACGAATATTAATGACTATCAGAAAATAGAACTCTAAGTTTTTTAAATCTCACTCAAAAGTGGCATTTTACTCAAACACGTGCCTCTTGTGTTTCAGCTGTAAGGAGTACAAAAATCTGAATTCCTTTTTTGCCATCGTCATGGGGCTAAGTAATGTTGCTGTAAGCCGCTTGGCACTCACGTGGGAGGTAAGCTTCAGCTGAGATCCAGCTGTGACTTTTGCCTTAAGAATAAAAACACAGGCTCACCAGTGAGCTTTTTGAATAGAAATATCACTCACACTGGTATAACAATGGAAAAGGTGGGACACTTTGAGGGAAGTGACCTGTCTTCCTTTTTCCAGTTGCCTGAGAGTGTGAATTTAAAAAGGTATTGTCCTTTTGTGTAGGGGGGCGATGAGGGGGCCTTAGCTTCTTGGTCTCTACAATGTAAATAATAATACTTCTGGTTCCTACGTACAACATGAATCAACATCATTGCTTGGATGATTTCAAAGGTTTTTTTGTTCATAGATTCTGTTGTTCTCTGGAATGTCTGCTTATTGCTTTTGCAATAAGCCTTATCTATAATTAAGAGAGGACAGAAGATCCATTTTTAACCAAGTAGTCATTTTGCTGCAGGGAAAATTAGCCAGAAGGCCAACTGTTTGGCCCAGTTGAGTACTAAGTATCTCTTAACCGCCTGGCCGTCGGCTCTGTGTATGGAAGAACAACAGTTGGCTGATATTCAAGTTGGAGCAAAAGTTATGCAGGTGTGCTGTGAATTTCTGTAGCAAATATGATTAATGGTTTGTTGACAGTTGGTTAACTTGTGGTACACATCTCCAATTTTCATCAGCTAAGTACACAAAATGTGCCTGACCCCTACATGTGGTATATAGTTAAAGAAATACTAATCTCTAATAGAACATACACACAAAAATAGACTCTTACTAAAAATAAAAAAGTATGTGTAAGTGGGACGCAAAAAGAGGTCAAGGAGTAGGTAACAGAGACTTAATTTGCAAGGGTGCTTTTAAAAGGCACCAAAGGCAGCTGTTTGCATCTCTAAATATTTTCCTTAAAACATTTCCTTCCCCACTTCCCTCTTGAAACTGTTTTCTTTCTCAGTCTCTCCTAAATGTTTCCATTGTTTATAGGACAGGTCCTCACAAGTTCTTCTGTCTTGGGTTTCTCTTAAAATTCCAGGCAGATGCAGCACACAGCAGCTCATCCCCTGAATATAGGAATGAGGGAATTGGTGAGGCCTGCGTGCCACGCAGCTGTATCATCTTCCAGCTGGTAAAAGGACGGAGTTAGGGCTGCCACTGAATTGAAGCAATGAAGCCGTTATGCAGGCTCCCCTGTCATGCAGCCCAAGGCTCCTGGAATCTGTGGAAACCTAGGGTTCCCTCTCAGACAGTATGCTTTCCCCAGCCGGTTTCCAGCGTCTGATGCCCACGCGGAGTCTAGATGGTTTGGCTGGGAAAATCAAGGAAGGTATAAAGCCTTACAAGGGTCCCGGAAGGCAGGTGTGAGTATCACATGACAGCAGCCAGACGTCAAGGCCATAGCACGGTGGAAACACGACCAGAGTCTCCTTTCTTGTCTAAAGAGAAAAATAGGAGGCTATTTGGGTTGAGCAGGACGGTGCAGTCAGCAAAAGGAGAAAGTTAACGGGGAATATGAAGAAATCCATCAGTCTGTGAGCTTTTGGCCTGTTGCCGAAAGAGAAAACCCCTCCTCATTCGTAAGATTTTATTTTATAAGGTGAAATATAATTATATCATTCTGTAGGAAGACCTTTCATTCGTAAGCATCCTTGATTCGGGTTGATCTACCCAAATCCATGCGCTTCCCATATGGGCCCCAGCAAAGAGCATGATGCCTCCCTCTCACAGGGGCAGTGTGAGAGACGGCACCTGACCGCCCTCCCCTCCCCCACCCGGAACTACAGAGCACACGTGAAACCGTCAGTGAACAAAACGGGAGAAGGAGTTAAACCTCATGGCAAAGGGAATGGTCCCACTTGGAGGGGAAAGAGCACTCTGAGATCAAGCAAATGGGAGTTAAATCCTGGAGCGCTTTCTGGGCCTTGGCAGCATTGACACCGTGGGCCAGATGACTCTTCATTGCGGGCTGTCCCGTGTGATGTCGGATGCTTAGCAGCATCCCTGGCTTCAGCTTGCTACCTACCAGTAGCACCTGTCACCCCACCCCACCCCAGGTGTGACAACAGAAAATGTGTGCAGACATCACTAAATGGCCCCCAGTGGATGTGGGGGGAGGGGTGCAAACCTGAGCCCAGTTGAGAATCGTTGCTCTGGAGGCACAGGGTGTGCATAGATAATAGTATTAAGACCCACAAAAATATGTGTTGCCCTATGCCCTTTGACCCAAACGCCAGTTAAGAAAGGTAGAAAGACCAATCTAACCAAAAATGTAATTCACTTCAAATTTTTAAAGTAGTCTGTGTTCGTAGAAAGTGATCGGCTAACGTGGTGATTTGGATACTACACGTGGAATGAGATCCTTGCATCCTTTGATGCCTCTCCCAGCTCTCCTCCCTTTGGACATTCCCTCAGAGCAAGGATATCCGGTTTCCCAGAGACCTAACTTGAAAAGAGGTACTAGGAAAATGAGCTTGGAGGACATGTGGGAGACTAGTAAGATTTTTGCACAGATGTTTAAATGGGAAGATGACAAACTAATTCAGCTATGAGAGAGAAAGAAGAGAGAGGAGCTCTCCTGTGATTGCAGAAGCCGAACTGGTGAATCCGTTGTTGCCGGTAGACTTCCCGTGGGAAGCACAGCTGAACTCCAGATCTCTAGGGCCGAGGACGGTGCTTCCACAGTCTCGGGAGAGGATGCACGCCACGCTGCTCTGCCTTGGCGTGACCCTGTCAGAAGAGAGGAGTTAGGGTTACTAAGATCTCAGGACCCAAGCAAAGTGAGAGCCAGTAAATTCAAAGGTGACTCGATAATGGCCTCCTTGTGTCAATCGATATATGGGTACAGCCCACGGTGCTACCTCAGGTACTAAATTGGTAGAATCATCAGTTTTTGTATAACAGCAGGGCAGAGAAATCAGGGGGGAGAAATGCTTGTGTGGAAAAGCACAAGTATGTAAGAGAAGCCCTAGAAAGGGGCAGGTGATGTGAATTACAGAGGCTCTGGCCATCAGTAGCTGTGCCACGTTGGGCATGTCATTTAAACTGTGAGACCTCATGTGTCTGGGTGGCTCAGTCGGCTAAGCATCCAATTTTGGCTCAGGGCATGACCTCACAGTTCATGGGTTCAAGCCCTGAGTCGGGTTCTTGCTAATAGCTCAGAGCCTGGAGGCTGCTGTGGATTCTACGTCTCCCTCTCTCTCTGCCCCTCCCCTGCTCACACTCTGTCTCTCTCTCTCTCAAAAATAAATAAACATTAAAAAAATAGTAATAAAAAAAGCTGTGAGACTTAATTTCTTCCCTATAGTAAGCAAAGGTTTAATCTGTTCAAATAAATATTTATTAAGCAGTAACTATGTACCTTACACTTGATTAGGCACTGAAGAGATAGCAATCAACAAAACAGAAGTTTCTGTCCTCATGGAGTTTACATTGTAAGGGAGGAGGAGGATTGAAATAGGTGGTTTCTAAAACTTTTAATCCTAATATTCTTTGGTCTAAATTCCTAACTGTGGGAATCGGAGAATTTAAGGTGTGGGAGGAGGTGATTCCAAACCACTTATGGTCTGAGAGTGCAGTCCTTCTAATGAATAATTAGAAAACATTATAAAAACAGTAAGACCAAAGCATCCATAGTTACTTTTGTTTCAATGAGGTTAAGAGTTTTAAAAGGTAAGTTCTCTATATTCCAGAATATGCTCAAATGACAAGACAGATAACAGTCTGGTCTGCTTTAGAGATGTTTGATTAAGAGCCAAAGAAATACATTTCCCCTAGAAATGGTAACACGTGATACAGATCTAGATGTTGAATCCGACACATGAGTGTGGTATTTTCGTTTCATTAACAGAAACTGCCAAGCAAGTTCAAGAAGTTCTATGCGGAGTTTGAAAGTTTAATGGTAAGTGACAGTGGCTCCTTTATTCTGTTCACTGTCTGCATTAATCCAGTTTCTGATTAGCTGAATTGAAGTTCTCATTTCAGAAATTTTACCTGTCCTTGTATGACTTTAAGAAGTTTATGATCCCGTTTTAGTGCTGCTAAAACAAGCATGTCTGACTAATGAATGGCACCCTCAGGAACCAACTTAAAGAGGACTTATGTCCCACATAAGGTCAATTTGTGTAACTAAGAAAAGCAGTGTAATAGGATCCTTTCCGCCTAGCATAGGTTGGCTATGGGTTGGAAGCTGCATTTTCCTTGGCTTGCCAAAATTATTGTTCCCCATTGGCTGGGAGGTGTTAACACCAGAAAAGGAGTGAGTAGGTCTTGGTCTAGGAGTGATGGAATGGTCTCAGAGAGGGCACATGGGGCTGGCTGTGCAAGGCAGAGAGGAGGGGAGTCAGAACTCCCAGGGAGGAGGGGGTGCTTTAGGAGAGGGGGATCTCATGGGTGGGGTTTGTTTTACACATTTTGTATTTGCTCTCAAAGGGCGTCTCTCCCCCTCAGTCCCTGCAGGCAAATCTCCCTCTCGAGCAAAAAACGAAACAAAAAGCAAGTTATTTTCATATCAGCCGGGAAATTGTCTTAAGACAAAACTCAGGGGTGCCTGAGTGGCTCAGTTGGTTGAGCATCTGATTCTTTATTTCAGCTCAGGTCATGATCCCAGGGTCATGGGATCGAGCCCAGCATGAGGCTCTGTGCTGAGCATGGAGTCTGCTTTGGGAGTCTCTCTCTCTCCCTCTCTGCCCCTCCCCACTGGCTCATGCTCTCTCTTTTTCTCTCTCTCTAAAATAAAAATGTTTTAAAATAATAAATAAATAAAGCAAAAATCAATTTAAGTCTACCTTTCTTTTTTTTTTTTAATAATAACAACCAATCTTTATTGAACTCTGTGTGTTCCAGGATTGAGCAAAGTAATTTGTAACCATTAATTTATTTAATCACCAAACAATCCTATGAGGTAGCTCTCATTATTATCAGCTCCATTTTTACACGTGAGAAATTGAAGAACAGAGATTAAAAATCTTTTTTTGTGCTATGAACCAGCAAGTGGTTTTTTTTTCCAGGTTATTAATTCTTTCTTTTTGTTTTTTATTTTTTTTAAATTTACACCCCAATTAGTTAGCATATAGTGAAACAATGATTTCAGGAGTAGATTCCTTAATGTGCCTTACCCATTTAGCCCATCCCTCCTCCCACAGTCCCTCCAGTAACCCTCTGTTTGTTCTCCATATTTAAGAGTCTCTTCTGTTTTGTCCCCTTCCCTGTTTTTATATTATTTTTGTTTCCTTTCCCTTATGTTCACCTGTTTTGTGTCTTAAAGTCCTCATATGAGTGAAGTCATATGATTTTTGTCTTTCTCTAATTTCACTTAGCATAACACCCTCCAGTTCCATCCACGTAGTTGCAAATGGCAAGATTTCATTCTTTTTGATTGCCGAGTAATACTCCATTGTATATATAGACCACATCTTTTTTTTTTTTTACAAGTAGTTTTTATTTTTTTTCTGTTCATTTCATAGTTTTTTTATTATGAAATTTATTGTCAAATTGGTTTCCATACAACACCCAGTGAGACCACATCTTCTTTATCCATTCATCCGTCGATGGACATTTGGGCTCTTTCCATCCTTTGGCTATCGTTGATAATGCTGCTATAAACATGCAGGTGCATGTGTCCCTTCGAAACAGCACACCTGTATCCCTTGGATAAATGCCTGGTAGTGCAATTGCTGGGTTGTAGGGTAGTTCTATTTTTACTTTTTTGAGGAACTTCCATACTGTTTTCCAGAGTGGCTGCACCAGCTTGCGTTCCCAAGTCTACCTTTCTTTTATAGCTACACTTGGTTGAAAACTATCTGATTGTGGGATAACAAACCTAGGTGTGTTAGGAGGCAGAGGGGGTGATATGTGTGTCATTAGTCATTAACCAGCATCTCTTTGTTTCTCTAAAGGATCCTTCTAGAAACCACAGGGCCTACAGGCTGACAGTAGCTAAGCTGGAGCCTCCTCTCATCCCCTTCATGCCTTTGCTCATTAAAGGTAATTCTGAGGGAACCCACAGGTCAAGCCAGTGATGAGTGTGTGGGGAAGAAAACGAACAAGAGCCTCAACAGACTGATCTCTTTGGGAAGAACAGTCCTGTCCCTTGCACCTTCTTCATCACCTCCTCTCCCCCTTGACTTTTCTGAAAGTGTTAGGAAGATTACGGGAGCAGCAGGGATCCATGATTTGCAAGACTTGCTAGGGAAACAGTTAGTTTGGAAATTTTACTAATCTCAGGTAAAGTGCTTTCAAAAGTTAAACACCTAACATAAAAGGAACTATTATCAGCTTTCTTCAACTGCAGTGTTATGCAAATCCTCCAGCATAATCTAATGGTGCTATTGTGGTTTCTTAGTATGACATATTTCTGTTAGTGATTAGAATGTGACTTTTATTTCTTTGCAGATATGACATTTACTCATGAGGGGAACAAGACGTTCATTGACAATCTAGTAAACTTTGAAAAAATGGTACGTACAGTATTGTAACCTTAACCACAATGTTTCTTTAAAATAAAATTTGCATTTGTACTAATAAAGGAAATAATTTCCATATATGCTGCCATGTTAAAAAGGTAGTTACGCATAAAGGAGTTTTGAAATATTCGGCTCAAATTGGCTACCTATTTTAGCCTGTCAGTTCTCTTTTGTGCAACTGAATGGCATTTGTGCTGCAGTTCACAGCAGCAGCTAGCTTTTATGCCGTGTGCTTCGTCCTTGGCTGCCTGTTGCTAAAATGCGTGAATGTTCCGGAGTGACTTCTATGTTGTTGTTTTGTTGTCAGGTTTGTAGAGCTAGACTTCCCTAGGATGCCTTTGAATTGTTTATCTGTTGAGCCTGACTTTAGTGCACGTAGGTAAAAGGCAACTCCATGGCAGATCTTTCTTGCGGAGTATTCATCTAAATGTATAAATAAATAAAGTTCGCCCAAGTTCAGAGAGGGAACTTGAAAATCTTCACAACCAAAAACAATTTTTTAAAGAAACAACAGAAGTGAAACTGGCACGTATTCGGTATTCTGCAGCTCCCTTCATCAAGGAAAAGCTGTTATCTGGCATTGGTTACTTTGCAGTTTATTTTCTTATCTTCCGTGAAGCAATAAAGCAGGTCATGCCAAAACCTATCTTTAGCTACAAAGTGCATGTTAATGGAATGCTCCATTGTCTTCTAAATCCTTTGGCTGCAGCCTGGATGGATGGGGTGTTACAGCCTTATCTCTGTGTGGGTAAGCATCTGCCTGGGGTTATGGTTTGCAGTGGTGAATGTGGCACTGCAGGAAAAGCTCAGGACTTGGGAGTTCAGGAGACATGAGGTTCAATTCTCAGCTTCGTCCCCCATAGCGGCCCCATAAGTTCTCTGTGCGTCCGTTTCCCCAACAGGAAGTAGCGATCATGCCTACTCTCTCCATGTCTGGAGATTGTCAATGGGTCCAGGGCATGTAAGCATTCCTGTATGCCATAGAGTGCTATAGAATTCTTCTCAGAAAACTGTTCTTCTCATCATTCCTTGATATCCAGCCGGTATGTATGACTCCAGGGCAACTGGAAACATCATGCAGTGATCCTGTAAGGATTGGACCATCCAGCTTTGGGAATGAGCAAGCCCAGCCTGGTGAAGAGGTCGAGCAATTGCTGGGCAACAGGTTTCCATGTCTTCGGCTTGTTAGGAAATAGCACATGAGTTCACACCTCCTCAAAAGGACTCCATACTAGATGGCAAATATTTCCTCAGTGGTCTTCCCCTCCAAAGGCAGAGTACAAACATCTCTAATACTGTGTCAGTTTAGTAATTCTTTGGTCAAAGGAAAAAACATTCTTTTGTCTTGCTCACTTATTAGTATGGAGAATTAAACATATCTCCCTGATTTCTCAAAACTTGTTTTCCAGAAATGAAAGACTTAGCAAATAGGTAAAGAACCTTCCAGATCACTTATGCAGAAATGCAAACTGAGGGGTAGCTGAGCCAACTATTTGACTATAAAATATACATGTGCACAGAGGCGTAGAAGTCAGAGTTTCCTAAAGAGTTGACTGAGCTTTAGAACTTTTGATCATTAAAGTTAACTGAACAGAACAAACAAGGATAGCAAAACTATCTGTCAAGGAGAATGAAAGTTGTTTCATCTGGGCTTTTAGATCTTGGTGTTGCCTCCGTAACCTTCAAAGGAAGAGTCGTATTCATTGGATATTCAGAGAATTCCCCTTCTCCACTTCTCCACTTCTCTACTTCATGCCCACAGCCATGGGTTCTTAAATGCCTACCTGTGAGAGGAGACCCTTCATACCCTGCTCCTCACATCCTGTTCTCAGAGAGATTCCACTTTAACTTAAAAGCAACTGAACGGCCGGGAGAGCAGCTCAGCTGTGATAACAGAAACCTAAATTGACAATGGCTTAAGCAAGCTAAGTCGTTGGGTTTTTTTTCTTCATGTGAATGTCTAAGCGAATGTGATAGCTTATGAAGCAGTCAAGGTTCCCGGCTTCTCCTCCCTTGCCATATCACCATGGTCCAAAATGGCAGACCAGCACCACCCCATTGCAGGTACGGGGAAGGGGAAAGGGAGAAGGTGAAGAGAGTGAAGGGAGTACTGAAAGAAAACTGTTTAGTTCTCTACTATAGCAACTATAAATTGTATTTCACTTAATAAATCATACCACGAGAAAGTTTAATTTTACAATTACCTTTCTGTGAGTTTAGTATTTCTGGTAAATGAAATGGAATTTCAAAACAAGATTTGATTATGTTTTTTAAACCTGACCTTGACCAACCTGGCACTTGTTGTTAGCTTTCCCACCTTCTATCCCCATAAACAAGCCCACCCCTGTTCCCATAGCATCACCCCTGCCACATACAACTCCCACTAGCGGCCCCCCACTGACGCTGTGTGTCTTGGGAAGGATACAACTCTCTTTTCAAGTTGATGTCCACACCACTTCCCAGTCATTCATCAGCCAGGCCAAGGTGGTGAGCAGAACTGGCAGACTTTGTGGGGCTGGTAGGCGGTGTCCCCAGAGGGAACCCCTGCCAGGGGCAGAAGTCACCAGGGAAGCCAGGAACACAGATGCCTTTTCTTGGTGGCATCATTGCCCAGTCACAGCAAACTACTGTGCCAGCCCTAAGTATTTTTATTTTGAACCTTTTTACCCTTGAGGTATGAAATGAGGATTAGAGAATTTGTTGCATATTGGTTTTCAGGATTTATGAGTATGAACAAAAGAGAATTCACACTCTGATCCTTATGCAAAAAAAAAAAAAAGGCAGACATTCTTTCATTTGGGGGGAACATAAAGGAGTATTCAAAAAAATGTTTGAATAAAGCCCTTTGTATCTTTCTATGGCATACATGAATATTTATAACATTTAGGAGGTAGACTAGCAATGGATTAGAGGATAATATGCTGGCTGGCTGCCACTATCCCAGGCTGCATAAAGCATGCTGATAGCCACGGATGCTACTGTATTAGGAGGTTGGTTCTATTTCAGACATACCCATATTTAAGTGTATTTATTTATGAACATTATTTTAAGATAGTCATTTTATTTGGAATGAGAGGCATGGGGCAAGCTTCTACACTTCTGGAAACAGTAACAGAAGCTAACTCATTGAGGAAAGAGAAATGCTTTGAATCCTTTTATTTCTGTATCAGTAATTACACCATTACGTAACTAGCAATGATATGTTTTCTATCACCAATAATATTATTACAAGATCCATGGAGAAAGCATCGGATTTATATCAAGCCATGGAGAAAAGAATCTCCAAGTAAAAATCAAAATGTTCAAATACATGCAGTTCCCAGAACTTTCCAACACAATAAAAACCTACAAGAGGACCTTGCAAGTTTATCTCTTTATATAGAACTCACAAACTGGGCTAAAAGCAGATTTTCCAAAAAATATGTTTCAAAGCAATGCAGTATGTGTTGACTGTTCCGGCAAAGGGTTTTGCTAGGAAATGCAAAGAAATCCCATCATCTTTGACCATTAGGAAATTATTTATAGTGAAGAAGGTAAAACATAAACATGTGAAATATTAAAAGCAAAAAAAGATATAGAAACTAGTTTACAATAGTAATAAAAGAGATGTCCAAAGGCACAAAGAGAGGTAACTTGAGCTATATCAAGAGGAAAACAAAACCATGTTAAATACAACAACATAATGTAATCAAATCCAGACTTGTTACCCTGAGCACCATCTAGCCTCACCTCACACTTCATCTTCTCTGTATTCAATCCAAGTTGGCAAAACCAACCTTTTTTCTTTTTTTTTTTTTTTTTCCCTGCCTCGGGGCCTTTGCATTGAGTTGCTACCTTTGCCTGAAACTGTCTCTCTGCTAGTCTTCACCTATCTGGGCTTTCTCATCATTCGGGTCTCAGCTCATGTGTCCCCTCCTCCAAGTGGTCTTTCCTGACCACCCTCAAACATTCTTCTTTACTTGTCTGTCTTCCCCACTAGAATATGAGTGTCCTAGACCAGGTATTTAATCAGTTTTGTTCACTGATACTTCTCTAGCACCCAATAAAAGAATAACCCAGTTATATTCCAGTTTGGGATTTCATCCAAAAGTGTTTTCTATTTTATTAGAACATTTGATTAAGCAGAATTTCCCAAGCACTTTGCATTACTGATAGTTTATGCAAGATGATTCCCTCAGCCTTCTTTCTGTTCCTAACTGGACATCATCCTACCTCCCCTCCTACCTGTGGTGCTGTGTCTGCCTCTCATTGTCCTTTCCCGAATGCAGAGAAGCACAATAGTCTGCATTTGCCTGGACAGGCACCTGAGCTACCATGTCCCATGGCCATGATATGTACAATGTACCGTGAGCATCTTGCACGTTACATGTGCATATCTGTATGTCACACACCTCTTGGATATTAAAGATCCATAGCCAGGGGACAGGGCTCAGGGTTCTTCCTCAAAAATGCATATAGTGGAGCCTGGCTGAGCTCCCGGGCCTTTTTGTCTTTTATCTCTGTTCCTTACCATGCAGTTAATTCTACTTGGTTGCTATCATGGGCACCATCCTTGTAGGTGAGAGACTATATATTTCTAGATCTTGTGGGGAAAAAAGTCCTGTCCGAAATATATGAGGATCTGATAAAATAATCAGGTGATATAGATGTGGTTTTACACATGCTCAGCAAGGAATTATTGACGGAGATTTTTTTTATTTGATAGGCATTCAGATGGACGCAGAGTCAAATCAATAGGGGCAGAAATAAGAAAAGGTAACGTGGGAAACGTTAAGAACAAGGTTGGCAAAGATCTCAAGTGGCAAGAGAAGGAAAGGCCAAACTGTTCAGGGTAGGCATTTAAAAGAGGGCTGAAGTCCAGGAGCGGCTCCTCAAAGGACTCCGAGCTGAGAGGCCACATAGCCTGTGAAGAGGGAGGCTGTCCTGGCAGCTGTCTGTCTGTGGGAGGGAGGTCAAGAGAGTGTAACAGTGCATGGTGGCATTGCCCAGAGGGCCTGCTGGTCTGAACTTGAAAAATAGACAGAAAAGCCTGTTCCTCTTCAGGGATGGGAGAGCTAAGGGAAAGCTGGGCCCAGGGGACCAAAGTCAGTATAGAGGTGGCCAGAAAAGCTGGAGACAGCCTGCTAGGTTATCAACTTGTCTGGATAGGCACAAAGGCAGAAGTTGGCCAGCCCCCTCCTGAGGGCACGGTACCACAGAAATGTAAACAGGGAGGTCCAGGCCAAGGGCCCAGTCTGAGAAGAGCCTCCGACCCTTCACAGGATTCAAGGGGAATTACCTGCATCAGAGCTGGAGGGAAATGTGTTTGGAACTGCAGCCTCAGGGCCACTTGCCTGTGCCGGGTTGGAGTGCAGACAGCCACTCGCCCCTTCCTATGGACAGCACCTTTGTACTGGGCATCTTATAAGGCAGGCCCTGGGAGAGACTTCTGCTTCTGAATCGCTCTGTTTTCAGCTAAAGAAATAAGAACTTGAGGGTAGTTACAGAGTCCTTGGCTTGCTACCTCCTTTTTCTTCCTGAGCTTCCCTCCATGAGTTCATGTCTTGAAGGAAATTCATCAGCCTTCCTGTGGGCCCATCTCCTAGCCTCCCGGGTGAGGAACCGCACGAACATATTAATTTGTGCAAATAAACGCTGAAGACCTGGACCTAGAATTAGTCTCTGGAAAAAGGGGGTGGCTGTGTGCTATCTGAAACGTGGAACCCCAAGGTTCTAACTTCTAACTGTGGACTGCTTTCTTGGCGAGGGCCCTTGCAACTCTGAGGTGGAGATTCCCAGTGGGGGTGGTGGGGACACATCAAAATGAGTTCAGGTATGGAGCAGGGGGGTCACGCCGTCCACCTATACTGATGGTGGGAGCGCCTTCGAAAGGAGCATATTCTCCTCACTTCACCCCCCACGTACAAACTGCTATTTTAATAAGCCAGTTGCGAAAGGGAGTGTGTCATAAACCTCAGGGTTGCTGAGATGGGGGAAAAAGATGGGAGGCTCTGCCTTGGAGTAAGCAAGTATTTCCCCACCGCCTGGCATTATAGGAAAGCTGCCTGGCCTGCTCCAGGCGGCCAGCCTGCTCCGGCAGGATCAGCGAGCCTAGGGTATAATCTTTGGCTTCATCCCTGCTGTGGTAGTTGGATAACAACGCCTGTGTTTCTCTTTAACCTTAGTTTCTGCCAACCTTAACTGAGAACACCAGTGAATGAATGGCTGTTTGCCGTCAAAAACAACATGTAAGGCTTAAGTCTGCAGAAGGATAGAAAGACTCTAAGCAGATAAATGCAAAATCCTCCACTTTGGGCCAAGAAATCAACTGCACATCTACAGAGAATGAAGCTGTGTCCAAACAGCAGCTCAATGAAATGGGTTCAGAGGTTTTATCCGCTAGTAGTTCAACAGATGTCAGTAAGGTGACTTTTCTTTAAATTGTGGACTCAGACCTGTAGCATCATCTAGATCAAGGAAGGAAAATAATTCTTCTGCACTCTGTGATTTGCTTAATCCAGGGCACCATGCTAGAGACTGCCTTAAAGAGACCCAAACAGGTCTTATGGAAAATTGTTAAAGCGATTGGCAATATTTCACAATTTTTATTTTATTTTGAAGTTTATTTATTTATTTTGGGGGAGAGAGAGAGAGAGCAGGGGAGGGGCAGAGACAGACACACACACACACACAGAGAGAGAGAGAGAGAGAGAGAGAGAGAGAGAGGCAGGCAGAGAATCCCAAGCAGACTCCACACTGTCAGCATGGAGCCCGAGGCGGGGCTCAAATTCACAAACCGTGAGAGATCATGACCTGAGCCGAAATCAAGAGTCAGGTGCTGGGGCGCCTTGGTGGCTCAGTCGGTTAAGCGGCCGACTTCAGCTCAGGTCATTATCTCGCAGTCCGTGGGTTCGAGCCCCGCGTCAGGCTCTGTGCTGACAGCTCAGAGCCTGGAGCCTGTTTCAGATTCTGTGTCTCCCTCTCTCTGACCCTCCCCCGTTCATGCTCTGTCTCTCTCTGTCTCAAAAATAAATAAACGTTAAAAAAAAATTAAAAAATAAAAGAGTCAGGTGCTTAACTGACTGAGCCACCCAGGTGCCCCAGAATTGGCAATATATAGATTGAACCAGAAAAGACTTGGGAGGTGGGGAGGCATCCACAATGGTTGTCTTCTCATGTTTGAAGAACTGTCCTGATAAGAAGGAACTAAATGTATATGCTGTAGCTCCAGAGCTCACAACGAGGATCGGTGGGTGAAAAGCAGAGGGAAAATGACTTTGAGAATGATAAAGAAATGTCTAATAGTTAGAAATGTCTAAAAATGGAAGGGGCTGGCCTTGGCGAGAATGAGTAGCTCTCGCTGGATGCATCCAAACAGTGGGAAGCTGCTGTTGACAGGCAGGCTATAAAAGGCATTATGCACCTTGCAAACACTTGAAGAAGGGGACTTCTGAAGCCTCTTTTGGCAACCCAGGAGAGAGCCTGGTAGTTGGGTGCAGCTGTTAACAGCATAGTGCAGGTGTCCATGGGTGCAAAAGAGGGTGGAGTCAAAATGCCAAGTTAACCCTTCTTTGGCCTTGTGAAAGCATTCCGTAACTATGCATCGCCTGGCAGTGCTGGTGGGGTTCACAGGCGGTTACCAAGGGTTTACATATTGCAGCATTTCCCTGCGGACCTCACGGAGGAAAACAATGGGCCTTGTTGCAAAGCCAGGTTTGGATTTCAAAGTTAAACTGAAGTTACCTCTGAGTACAATTAAAAAGGATACGTCAAAATTAAAACCATTGTTAGAATTAATCAAAGATTTAGAAAGGTAGAATGAACTCCAGAGCTGGAAATTACTGATTTAAACAATTGTTCTCACATTTTAAACCACATAATGAGCTAAAAATTATGAAGCCTCAGAGTATAGCTGTAAAGAGTAGTCTAAAACCGAAGTCAGAATGAAATGTTTTAGCTTTCAAAACTAAAAAGCAGAACAATTACTCCCTACAAAATGGTATAGGAAGAGGTTTCTGACCCCTGCTAATTGTTTTATTATTCTTCAGAGGGGCACTCTGGCAGCATTTCCCTGGGTTTTCAGTAATTACACTCCATTCAGTATCTGAAGAATTACAATAATTCCACACAGAATATACTCGTGCCCTTCCGATGCAAAGCCTTTACAGAAGTGAAAAAACAACTTACAGTAAATTAGCAGGAAAATTATCATAGTTACTGTTTATTTCAGGGCTCCATATATCAGAGGCTAATTCTACATTGTATGTTACGTTTTCTTGGAGGTATTTGTAGTATATTCCACATGCTGACCAACAGACATGCTGGTTTTTAGGATCTTTTATGAAAATGACGTTCAAACTTTTCCGATTGCCTCTTTGTGTATGAGAAATTACCCAGTGCAGACGCATATCACTTAATGCTTGACAGAGTCCGCAAAACCTCAGTATTCAGCAGCCTGCGATCAGTGTTCACATACACTTGTAAAGCTTTGACTCTTCTGTGAGTTTTTTTTCCCTGCCAAATAAGTTGGGGTTTTGTTTGCTTGTCTGTTTTAACACTACAGAAGATTTCTCAGTCATTTTGTATACTTTGGCAAGCCAAGGGTCCATGAGAGAAGAAAGCAAGGACTAGAATTACATGGCCACTCAGAGATAAGAAAATCTCTTTCCCTGGCTGGAGCCTGATCAATTTTCTGCTCGTGTTAGAATTAATCCACCATCTCCGCGGGACCCCCTTTAGAGTCTGAGCAGCAAAGGTGTCCTGAGACAATATACAGAGTCTGGGGGTCCCAGCTGCTGTTCAAATACCATCAGCAAGAAATGTGCATACATTCTGGCTGAGAAATGGTCTCATGGATGTTTTTCCCCATGTTTCTGCCCTTCATATTTTTCCTCCTTTCTTCTTTTGTCTTAAACTAAGTTGAGTGCAGTATAAAAAATTCACTTGTAAGTCTTTATGGCAACCAAAACATTACAAAGAAACTGAGAGGATCACTTAATGACAAAATTAACAAAGGTTAAATAAGTTACCATCCATCCATAAAGTTGAATACCTACTCGTTTTTTAAAAATGCTTTAAAATGCAAGTGGCATGGAAAACAGTCACAATGCCATGTGAAAAAAATGTATATCACAACAGACATACATATGTAAAATATGACTTCAATTGTTTGAAAAATTTTTACTTACTTATTTTTAAAGCATTAGAAGGAATTGTACTAAAATATTAATGAAGTGACTCTGTGAGGTGTATTCTAAGTGACTTCTACTTTGCTCTTAACTTTTATTCATTTTCTCAGATGTGCACGCATTAGTGTTATGATCAGAAAGGAAGAAGAAGGAAGGAGAGAGGAAATCAGATAATTGAGATTAACATTAAAACACACACTTTGGCTGGAAGATTAGAAGGGTCAGTAATGCACAGTGTTGAGAAAAATGTATAGGTAGAACATTTTGATTATATTCAGTCTAATCTAATGCCTCATTACTGAGTCCTGTTTCTTATGAGGCACTTGATAAACTAACCCTCTCCAAATCTCGGATAGTCACAAATTCGCTTACAAGTTCACAGTGACCTCTGGGAAGGGATGGTGAAAACGAGTCCTGAGGAGTAAGACACAGTCTGAGAAACAACAGACTGATTTTTATGTCAGAGGCACAAACAACTCAACTAGAATTATGCCATTAGTACTCCTCATCTGAGAAGTGCCTTGTATGTGTGACTATAGATGCCTCTTTCAAGTAATGAAACCTGTTCTACATCAACCAGCTGCCTCCAGATAGTCAATGTCTCAGAACAGAATGTTTTTCACAGGCTCAGGTGTTACTGAAATAAATCATGGTTTGGTTTCCTTTATGGGCTATACACTAAGCTTACTTGCATTTCATTCTTCCTTTTTTTCTCTATTCTTTTTAGCGCATGATTGCGAATACTGCCAGAACAGTGAGATACTGCAGGAGCCAGCCCTTCAGTAAGTTAAATGCTACCGTGTGCTGCAATCTAGATCTGGGTGATTAAGTCCTTTTTAATGAGGCTACCGAGACATTCTAGAAGTCTGGGTAGTATTTGATTGTGTCAGGGGCACTTTGGACCATGAATTCTCATGGGATAGAGGCCTTGAGTTGAAGGATTTTCTAGCTGTAGAACTAGAAACTAACCATAGAAATACTATTTTATGAATGAACTTAAAGAGAATAAATTTGCTCATTCTAGTGTGACTAGAGACGACTAAGGCATGATCACCAACAAATCCTGCCTCAAAGCAACTCTTTATGACTCACTGCTTGATGTTGAGAAACTCACATCAATTCCTGATGACTCAGTTCTGTCGTTTATAAACTGGGAAAGATAATATTTATTGTCTCTTGGGGTATTGCAAGAATGCATTAATGGGTATAACACATTTGTAAAAGGTCCCATAGCAGGAATTCATAGTCTATTTCTAGTATTCTCAGGTGAATTTAAGATGTTCTTCCTAAATCTGAACATATAGCAAAATAACTGCTGCCATACAATGCTTTAATATAAAACCATTACCAATAATAAATAGCAACCTTAAACTGATGGGGATTAGGTTGCATCACAGAACCAGATCAGCTCACCAGACCAGTGCTGCTGTCTCCTGGGCTGGGACTTTGGGTGGGGGTGGAGCTTTGGCTCCCTCGAGCTGGGCTGGGAGTCAGAAGGTGGCCCCTATAAAAGTTCTTTGCTAAATTCATTGTATGAGTCACTTGAAGTCATTTGGCTCATTAAGCCAACATGATCATTTGAGATGGACGTGACTTTGAGGCTACCAGTACAGTCCCTTCCAATAAACCTTGTGCTAAAAGAAGCTAAAAGTTTCTCAATTTACTAACCAGAGCTGCCTTTACCCTCCCTAGCCCAGGACTGGCTCAAAGAGAGGGTTTGCTAACGCAGGATGCCAGAACTGAAAGCTGCTCACTTTTTAATGTACAGAGGAGGAAAAAAATCTATGAAAAGTAATCTTTCCTTAGGGAGCAAGTAGCCCTTTAAAAATTTTACTCAAATGACTGTGCCTCCTCTTCCTTCCAAAATGGGAATAGTCTTGCATGTTGTCAACCGTTCCTGTGTGGATTCTGCAAGGATTAAAATGTCTCACATCTCTTCATCTAGTAATTTACTGTATGTATAAAGACATGGTCTTAAAGCAGCCATACAAGTGAAATATGAGAATATATAAGTGATGTCAGTCTACAACAAGGCCTATGAACCCATGACCCTTTGGGGCTCTAGGAAATTCCTGAAATGAAACACAAAATTTCTGTGCCTGAGAGGGTTTGTAGCCTTGGGAAGGTTCTCAGTGAGATCGAAGAACTGTGATAGAATATGTTTTGTTCCATAAGCTTCTTTGGAAGTAAATCCTACATTCTCCTACATCTTCTCCTAGAAAAGTGGGGGTGGGCTGGGGGGATTTTATATATATGTGTGTATATATATATATGTATAATATATATATATACACACACAATATCCACTGCATATGTTGAAGTTATCAGTAACTGCTGGTAAACAACAGCTGCTCAGCTCTGAAGTCAACAGTCTATAGATAAAGCTATAGGAATAGATTTGTAAACATTGTGGGAATATGTACAATGTAATTACAGTATATTGTACATATAGAGTACACTGCCAGGGAAAAAGCGAGGAATTAAACACTGTGGTATTATTTATATGTGATAATTATACTGATGAGTTTCTTCCTAAAGCAAGTAGGGGCCTTTGTATTTTCTCTCTGCTATTCTGTGTTCAGACCTGCAACACTACCCTCCACCCCATATGCAGATGGCATTCTAACTGTCTTTGGGAGTGATGTCAGTGCCCTGCTTAGAAAAGAGCCCCCTACTGGTGATCCATGGGGCAGAGGTAGCCCATGGACCACAGCAGAAGTGTTGGGTCTACACAGAACATGTTTCCCCTTTTATTTGGAAATAATGTAGCCATTAAAAAATTCCAGGAAAGAAATCCAGACTTCTCATTTCTCTAGAAAAATAGGAAGATCTGGCAACTCAGAATGCAGATTCCCAGACAGCAGCATCATGTGGGAGCTGAATAGTCACTTTCAAAGGGACCTGGGTTTCCAGTTCACCACTGTCAGATTTGGTCTTCCTCACCCATATATATTCTCTGCAGAGGGCTCTGGACACTTATTTGATTCTTCTTTCAGCCTGGTTTTGGAGAAATCTGTGAACTTCAGATGGCTCCATGGCTTACATGCTTGGGGAAGTAGGTGAGAATAGAATAGTAATTGGGATTTCCGAACAAGTAGCATCAGGAAATCGAAGGTCTAGCAGAAGTTATGACTTCAGCGCATGAGCTGAGCTTTTCCTTACACATGAACAGTCTCGAAGAGCACACATCTATGCAGTGATACTGTATACTCTTTGCAAGTAACAAGGAGAGTCAGATTTATTAATCTCACTGGCTTGCTTCAGTTCAGCCCAGGTGTTAAGCACTTTTGTTAGGAGCTACTGAAAACTATGTCTTGGGGCGCCTGGGTGGCTCAGTCAGTTAAGCGTCCTACTCTTGGATTCCGCTCGGGTCATGATCTCATGGTTTGTGAGTTCGAGCCCCACATCAGGCTCTGTCCTATCAGCTTGAGATTCTCTTTCTTCCTCTCTCCTCCCTTCCCACTCTCTCTCTCTCTCTCTCTCTCTCTCTCTCTCTCTCTCTCTCTCTGTCGAAAATAAATAAATAATACTTTTAAAAAAAGAAAAAAACTACGTCTTTTGCCATTAGTCCTTGTCTGTATCAAAGGGAGAAGAGAGCTGAGTGTGAGACACAGGTGGGATGGAAAGAGGAAGCAATTTTTAATGTATAACCAGGGGCTATCAGGGGATGCTTTCACTTTAATTTGGTGCCATTTTTTTACAACAAAGGAAAATTACCAAAATAGGTGATTCCAGAGAAGAAAAGGGTAGGAGAGAGGAGATGGAATATCCCAGTGGAAACATTTCAATGAATATGGTATGTTGAAAGGTTTCAATGGAAACTTGGAATCCATGGTAAATGTAACAAATAATTGGAGAAAATAAAGCTGTATCTTATATGCATATATTACACAATGCCAATTTGCTCTCTTCTCTTTCAACAGATCCTGATGCAGCTCAAGCTAATAAGAACCATCAGGATGTCCGGAGTTATGTCCGGCAATTAAATGTGATTGACAACCAGAGAACTTTATCACAGATGTCACACAGATTAGAGCCTCGTCGACCGTAGACATTTAAAGTGCCCAGAGCAATGGTTTGCCTCCAGTCCACAGTCTTTCAAAAATGCCATTTATGCTACTACTGACTGTATTGTCACTAGAAAATTCTACAAAACAAGCAGAAACGCACCCTGAGACATGTCAGGGCTGCAGCGTACCAGCGTCATAGTAAGAGAAGAAATTCTTTGACTTGCATAAAGCTTTCACACTCTAGCATAGGAATCTCCAATTTGTAGTCACACTATTTTATTTCCAATTGTGCCATCCTCTTTGCTGAAACATAAATTAAGTCCCGATGATAATGGTAGAAACACCATTGTCAGGAGACATATCAAGCCCCTGACAGTTTTTCTCAGAGAGTTGGCTGAGTGAGATGTGCTACAAATGCTGTGGTGGTATAGTTTCACAATTTTATCTCAACCTTGATTTTGGAGCATGGGGGTCTTGGAAGGTGTTGAGGAATCACATAAATCCAAACCATAACTTGTATTCTAGCATCTTCATAGTCTTACCTCTGAAGGAATTGAACCCAACCACATTACTATAAAACATTATGGCTATTGATGTAATTTAGGGAGGACTGGTCCATAATTTCTGGATGATATATAGAATAATATTTATGTTTACAATGTAACTTTTTTAAACTCACAAATCAGGATTACATACATAAGAATTCCACTAAGAAACTCCAAGGTTCTAAAAATTGCCAGCGTTAAGATAAGAAAAGAACATTTCAAAAGAGCACAATATGCACAAAACATTTTTCAAAATTAAAATATTTTCCTGGGCATTAAAAATCTTTACTATTGGCTAATTATTGTTACTGACTAAAAAAAACACATATTTTCTGGACTTAAATGTTATTACAGATATCTTAATTTTCAGCAATTGTTTTGCACTTTCAAATAGATTGTAAATAGTTCATTCAATCAATGGTATAGAGTTATTTATTTGCTATATAATAGATATTGTGCCAAATGATTACTTTTTATTTATTTTATTTAGTATGTAATTTTGGAGTACATTTTTTCCTCTTTTCACAATTAGGCTACATTTAATGTGTAGGAATTGTATGTATGTATATCTTCTGTAAATAACAGTATCTTCATTAAATATAATTGTTGACAAGAAAAGGTTGTGCTGTTCTCAGTTCCTATAATATGGGAGGGGTAAGCATTTGGTATGGTGGGGACTCAGATTTTTTTTAATTGAAATAAAATTCACATGAGGGGCGCCTGGGTGGCGCAGTCGGTTAAGCGTCCGACTTCAACCAGGTCATGATCTCGTGGTCCGTGAGTTCGAGCCCCGCATCAGGCTCTGGGCTGATGGCTCAGAGCCTGGAGCCTGCTTCCGATTCTGTGTCTCCCTCTCTATCTGCCCCTCCCCCGTTCATGCTCTGTCTCTCTCTGTCCCAAAAATAAACGTTGAAAAAAAATTTTTTTTGAAATAAAATTCACATGCTATAAAAATCACCCTCTTAAAAGTGTAAAATTCAGTGGCTTTTAGTATATTCACAAGGTAGTTCAACCATCGTCACTAATTCCAGAACATTCCCCTCATTCCTAAGAGAGAGCGCATGTTCATTAGCAGACACACCTCATCCCCTCTCTCCCAGTCTCTGGAAACCACTATCTGCTTTCTGTCTCTGGATTTACCTATTGTGCACATTTTGTGTAACTGGAATTGTATGATATGTAGCCTTCTATATCTGATTTCTTTCACCTGGCATACCATTTTCAAGGTTCATCCATGCCATAGCATGTATCCGCACTTCATTTCTTTCTATGGCTGAATACTATTCACTTATATGAATATACCACTTGTCAGTTGATGGACACTTGAGTCATTCCGCTTTTGGGCTATTAGCCCCTATGAAACGGCTCTGGATTTTAGAGCTGCCTGATATGGGGCCTCATACCGTGTCTCAGTGATTCAAGCACTTAGTAAATATTTGATGAAGAGATTTCTAAAATTCTTTAAAGCTCAAATATGTCTCTATTTTTCATGTTAGCATTTTCCAGCGTGTGTTTCAGGCTAGACTGGTCTCACAAGTTCACAAACTGTTCCTCCAAAAACAGACCCACGACTGCAAAGCAAAAGCACAAAACCAAGATGGTATCTTCAGATAAATTTAGGAACCACTGCATAATTACCCCATTCTTAGAAATGATTCCCAATGTTCATTAACATATTAAAGAGTCTGAGAAGTCCTGCTGTAATCCCTCCTAACATCTCACAGTGGACGTTCACTTTGAGAAATGCTAAAGCAGGCAAATGCCTTTCTGTGTTCATTTATATCGTAGTTCAAGGTCCCCAGGGGAGTTGTTTTATGCAGTGTTCTCCCTCCTGCCTAGTGGAGCATAGTGTCTGGAATTTACTAGAGAATGTTTTTAAAAAGCCACTGAATAAATTTTCTTGATGTCTTTGTTGCTCAGCATTTCACTATCTCGTAGACCTCAATATTGGCTACAAATTTTCACCATTATATAGTTTTCCCTTTCTAGATAATTTTGAAAGCTGAGAGATGAAGCCGATAGCCGGTCCCTTGAGCATTTTTGCTCATTTACTCTTCTTTATTCCTACCTCAGTTAAAAGCTGGTATCCTGGGGCGCCTGGGTGGCTTAGTCAGTTAAGCATTGGACTCTTGATTTCAACTCAAGTCATGATCTCACAGTTCGTGAGTTCAAGCCCCGTGTTGGGCTCTGTGCTGACAGCGTGGAGCCTGCTTAGGATTCTGTCTCCTCTCTCTGCCCCTCCCCTGCTTGCTCTCTGTAACTTTCTCAAAATAAATAAAAATAAATTTTAAAAAAAAGCTGGAATCCAATGTCTGACAGCCTCCTTCCCTCAATTTCATCATGACTGACACCTTTTGACATTTTAATTTAGTTTCAACATGATTCAAAATTGATACATATCCCCCAATGTATATTCCTCTTAGTCTTCCAAATGAGAATAACTACTGCTGTACTTAATAAAGATAAGAGATTTTTAATTATGCCTGGGTTCTTTGAAAATGCATTAAATGCCGTTATTCCAAGTAGCAATGGCAAAGTAAAAGAATTAACGCTCTAAAAATGGACAGTAGCCAGGCAACCTTTCCTGAAGCAGGAGATGCAGTTAATATTTCAAAACTTGCAAACAAGCCAAAAGAAAATGAGAGGCCTACAGGGTCACAAGAAGGATAATGAGATTTGCTGTAGGACATGAAAAAGAAAAAAGAATGTTTTTACCAAAAACACCTGTAGAAAATTATACATTTGAGTGTTTAACATACCTGCTTAACAAGGTCACTAGACTGTACAGGAGCTAAGCTTTTCCAGCAACTTTTGAATACTTTGCAGGTTAAATAGATTTCTCCTGAGTTCAGTGGCTTTTCTTCTTAAATTTTTTTTCATTTATTTATTTTTGAGAGACAGAGAGAGACAGAGCTTGAGCAGGGGAGGGGCAGAGAGAGAAAGACACAGAATCAGAAGCAGGCTCCAGGCTCTGAGCTATCAGCACAGAGCCTGACGTGGGGCAGGAACCCACGAACTGTGAAATCATGACCTGAGCCAAAGTCGGATGCTTAACCAACTGAGCCACCCAGGCGCCCCCATTTCTTCTTAAATATGAATGCAGATCAATGACCACCAGTGTGAGAAAATCAAATGTATTCTGGTTTCAAAATGTGCTTATAATTTTTTTTAAAAAATCAGCATAGATATGCAATGTGGTAAAAATGAACCCCTACCTACCGTCAATAGGTTTCCTTTTACTGTCAATCTAAAATGTATTACATTTCTTGCTTTGGAATGATCTTAATTTTCTCTATTTGTTTTAGGTTAGGGAGGAAGAATTTCCTCTGCCCTTCAAGATTCTTCTAGCTGGACTAAGAATCAAATTGACACGAGACAGATTAACAGGAGAAAATCAAATTTAATAGCATACTCATGGGAAATCCCCACACAGACATGGAAATTTTAAAGATGGGCAAAATGAGGTATATATATCATCTTGAACTAAGGAGAAGGGAATAGGGGGCCAAGTCTTCAAAGGGAAGAAATGCAATCTTCAGAAAGAATGAAAAGAAGTCAATGTTTGGTAAACAAGTGTTTGCTGGGCCACTCAGAAACAATGGGACAAAGAGAGGACTTTGATCAAACAGGTCTTGCTAGGTTCCTCCTTCTCTACAGTACCTAGTTCATATTATACTGTAGTTACGTATGGTGATAGCTCTCTTCCTGGAGCAGGTCCTCTATCTAAATTCTTTTATGCAGTTGAGAGAGGAAGTAAAGAGCTTTTCCTGAATCTGCTGGGGTTTGATTGCTTTTTAACTCAAATGATCTTCATGCCAAAGTGGCCCATCTTGGGCAGCTTACCCTTGAGCCCTACACCTGCATCCAGAACAGCATGGTGTTGGATGGGCAAGTCACTTCTAAACTGACTTATAAACATTTAACTTAATTTGAAGAGACCTTAACTTAATTAGACTCCGTTAGTTATCTTTCTATTCACTCGCTCATTAGCAAATAATGGCCAAGGGGCTTACTGCGTGCCAGGCCCTCTATGAGCTCAGGATTCAATGGTGAGAAAAACTAGAGGGTTCCTGTTCTCCTGGAGCTTATCACCTAGCAGGGAAGACAGAAGATTAATCAAATAATCGAACAAATAATATAAGCACGCTTCCAGGGAAGGATATGGTGTTGCAAGGACCTGTCATAGGGGATCTAACCTGACCTGAGGTGAGGAAATGTTTCCTGTGGAAGAGACAGTAGGCGCATACTCTGAAGAATGGAGATGCTAACTAAGCAGAGAGAGAAGAACATGTTCAAGCAGGAATAATCTCGGCAGTGTGAAGGGCGGGAAGGTCACGGTGGCAGAGCTGAGGGAGCGCTGGTGAGCATTCCCAGATGTGGCTCAGAGCTGCAAAGCCTCCAGGCCTTTTCAAGGAACCTCGTCTTTTACCAAGAGCAGTGAGAAGCCATTGAAGTAATTGAGGCAGGGGTTGGCGTTCCTAATGGTAGCCCTTGGAGGGCAGGGTCATGGCTTCATGGCACTACATTGCAGAGACAACGTGGTGTCATCCTTGATTCCTTAATGACTACTTTATGCAGGCGGAAAGGTAAGGCAGGAGGAACCGTGGATAATGGCAAATATCGAAAGCAGTCACGGACCTGGACACTCACACAGAGTCACGCCATCCTTCCTCCTGACTTAGTGCGCACTGAACCGCTTTTTACTTCTTTTGCTGCAAAATAGACACACTATAAACTTTACCATGTTAACCCTTTACAAGTGTACAATTCAATGGTATAAGGTCATTCACATTGTTGTGCCACTGTCACCAGTATCCTTCTCCAAACCTTTTTCATCAACCGAAACTGAAACTACCCATTGCACGGTCATTTCATACTCTCCTCCCCCAGCCCCCAGTAAGCACAAGCCCACATTCTGTCTCCATGGATTTAGAGGTTGCCTCGCATAAAGGGAATCACACAATGTTTGTTCTTTTGTCTCTGGCTTGTTTCACTTAGCATTATGTTCTCAGGGTTTATCCATGTTGTAGCATGTGTCAGAACCTTCTTCCTTCTTAAGGATGAAAAAGATTGCATTTCATGTGTATGCCACATTTTGCTTATCTATTCATCCGTCATTTGGTTTGGATGAATCTTTTTTGGCATTGTGAATAATGCTGCTGTGAACATGGGTATACAAATATCTGTTTGAATCCCAGCTCTCAACTCTTTGGATGTGTACCTAGAAGTGGAATTGATGAACTGTATGGGAATTCGTGTCTAATTTTTTGAGGAACTGTCATGCTGTGTTCCACAATCGCTGCACCATTTTATAGGCTACATCTGACATAGCCCATGTCTACCTATGTCACTTCCTTGGCGACCAAGGCTGCCGATGTATGGCATGAATTCTGGGAAGAGCAGTGGCCAGGGCACCCAGGACTCAGTACGTGGGTATCCAAGCATTGATCAGGAAGCTTCCATTTGTCACGATGCCCTCCCTAAAGCCCCCTCCTTTAAGCCCCATCATAGGCCATGAGGCAGTGACAGACCCAGAACTGTGGACTGTCCCTGCTTCTTTCTTGGTAATCATGGCAGATTACCATTGCCTATTGCTCGACGCTGAAGGACTAGAGGAAATGTTATTAACCCCAAGAGAATAAGGGCATGGGAATGGGAAAAGTGTCTGCCTTGCTTCAGCTCCTTTGCACATGCTTATCCAGCAGCTAGGGAAGGTCAAGGAGGATGCTACAGGAAGCCAGCATTTTTGTTCTTAGGGCAATTTAAATCTGGAAAGACTGGGACCAAAGGCCTGCTCTAAAGGGAAGTGAGCACAAGGCACTGCGACCTCAGGGGCACTGGTGTGGGAGGCCCTCCAGACCTGGGGAAGAGAGAGAGGCTGGGGCCAGGGCATGGGAGAGCTGTTTGATTCTGCAATAGTCCCCTCTCTTCAACCAGCAGGGAGGGTTCAGATTCTTCCCTGGCAGGGTGAATCAGAAAGAGTGGAAATTCTACAGTAGGAGGACCAACACAAGAGAACAATTGGAACAAAAGTTGGCATAAAAGTCTTCGGAATGGGTTTTGGCAGCACCTGAGACTAGAAGAGGATTGGAGGACCCTCATGAAGTCTCCATCCATCCATCCATTTATTATTTATTTGTTTATAATGTTTATTTATTTATTTTGAGAGAGAGAGAGAGAGAGAGAGAGAGAGGGGCAGAGAGAGAGGAAGAGAGAGATCCCAAGCAGGCTTTGTGCTCTTAGCACAGAGTGTGACACAGGGCTCAAATTCATGAATGGTTAGATCATGACCTGAGCCGAAATCAAGAGTTGGACACTTAACCGACTGAGCTGCCCAGGCACCCTAGTCTCCATCCATTTAATTGAAGGCAGGTGGCAAGAGTCTCTAGCATGATCACAACAGACACCTGGCAGGAATGGAGTACAATTGATGGTTCCAGTAAGAGTCCTGACATTTCAGGGCAGAGAGACAGAGTCGAATGGTTCAGTCTTCCCAGTGAGGAGAGGGGCTCAAGGTGAGGAGACACAGCAGCTCTGTGGTAGAAAGATTCTGCACCAGCCAAGATGAAGCAGCTTTAGAAGGATGGGGAATGAGGTGGTTCATTCCCGTTGTGGAAAGATAAACCATACCGGCAAGTATATCGGTTGTTGTGTGTATATTAGACAGGGTTCTCCAGAGAAACAGCACCAGTGAAATGTATGTATATGTGGAAGGAGATTTATTTTGAGGAGTTGGCTCACACAACTGTGGAGACTGGAGACTCCAAAATCTGCAGTGTGGGCCAGCAGGTTGGAGACACAGGAGAACCGATGGTGCAGACAAAGTCCAACCAGTGTGCTGGAAAATTTCCTCCTGCTTGAGGAGGCCAGGCTTCTTGCTCCGTTCAGGTCTTCAACTGATCGGATGAGGCCCACTCAATGATTAAGGGCTTTCTCCTTCCTCAAAGTTCACCAATTTAAACGTTTATCTCATCCAAAAACATCTTCTAAGTTCACACAGAAAATAAACCGTTGCCCTGTGTAACAAATCTCCCCCAAATTAGTGCCTTAAAACAACGACAACGATTCTACGGTGGAACTGGGTAGTTCCACCAATCTGGGCCAGGCCTGGTGGATCAGGTTGTGGCTCAGTCACACACCTGCAGGGGGCTTGTATAGGCCGGCCTCAGACGGAATGGGTTCATCTCTGCTCCACACGGCCTCGCATCCTCCAGCAGCCTAGCCTGCGCTCACTTGTCAGTGGGGAAGGGTTCCCAGGGAGCAAGCAGGTAAGCAAGAGCTCTCGCGTCCCAGGCTCAGAACGGGCTCGCCATCACCAACACTCTGCTGGCCACAGTGGGTCAGGAGGACAGCCAAGATTCAAAGGGCAGAGAAATAATTCTGTCTCTAGATGTGTCTCTGGCACATCTAGAGACAGATGTCTCTAGAGACATCTAGAGATGTCTCTAGACAGATGTCATCTAGAGACAGATGTCTTCCAAGTCCCATCACAAAGACTGGATACAGGGAAAGGAAAACTTGTACCCTTGTCACCAATGGTCTACTAGAGTGAGGCTAGCACAAGTCGCGATTGTCTGGAAGGTACACTGCTCTTGTTTGTGGAGAGTTTTTTGGGACCTGGTGCCGCCAGGTGTTTTTTGTTTTTTGGGGGGTTTTTGGTCTTGTTTTGTTTTTATTTCTTTAAAGTTTTATTTATTTATTTATTTATTTTGAGAGAGAGAATGAGCAGGGGAAGGGTAGAGCGGGGGGAGGGAGAATCCCAAGGAGGCCCTGTGCCGTCAGTGCAGAATCCGATGCGGGGCTCAAACTCACAAACTGTGAGAACATGACCTGAACCAAAATCAAAAGTCAGCCGCTTAACCGACCGAGCCACCCAGGTGCCCCTGGGGCTGCCAGGTGTTTAAAGTGCTTCCCTAGGGTGAATCTAACTCTTGGGGAAGGAACATGGAATATCAAAAAGATAATAGGCTTTAAAATCAGACGGATCTGGATTTGACTCAGCACCTTCACGTGTGTTAGGAAAAGAGGCAACCCTTGCCTCCGGCTGCCACCGCCCCACTGGAGACTTCCTCTCCCACCACGCTTCCTTGTGTGTGCCACAGCTTGCACCACTATCCGCGGTCGGTCTCAGCTGTGAACATGGGCCGATGTATTTAACCTCTGAGCTCCAACTTCCACATCTGCTAAGGGGAGTCATAATACCTTCTTCACAAAGGCTGTGTGAGGCTTCAGTGAGTTAAGGTATATAAAGCACCTAGCATACTGAGTGCTTGGTGCTCAAGAAGTATCAGTGCCTTTCCTGCCTCTCTGCTATACTGACAGGCAATAGTGAAGAGAACTTCAGAACATTCAAGGACACCTGAGAGTCTTCAGCCAAAACAATCACGAAAGGATGGAAAGGTGAAGAAACTTACATGGCAGCGTTGAGCCATTGAAACTGACTTGAGGGGCACCTGGGTGGCTCAGTCGGTTAAGCGGCCTACTCTTGATTTCGGCTCAGGTCATGATCTCATGGTTCATGAGTTTGAGCCCCACATCGGGCCCTGCCTTCACTGCATGGAGCCTGCTTTGGATCCTCTGTTTTCCTCTTTCTGCCCTCCCCCCCCCCCACCTCTCTGTCTCTGTCTCTCTCTCAAAAGTAAATAACGTTAAAAAGTTTGTTTTCGTTTTTTTTTTTTAAGAAAAGAAATTGACTTGAGGGAAGGGGCAATTTGAGAGGCATGGCCTTTACCCTCAACCTTTGTCCTTTACCCCAACTTATACCAATTTCAAAATGTTCTTGCTGGAATAATTGAAACAGGATACCGCTATCTTGAATGGACCCATCTTAAAAGTTATTTGCAATGGACTAGAAAACATTCCAAATTACCGAGTGAAAGAAGGGAGAGGTGAAAAGACTCGGGCTTCTTACCAATGGATAAAATGTTCATGCGTGAAAGAGTAGATCAGAAGCTCCACCCAGTGTGACACAAGCCATACACAGACCACACTAGGAGTTAGATTTTAACCTAACTTGAGTGTTCATTTACGTGTTCAGTCCACATCACCTCAAAACGATTATATGCTGTTATGAGGTTCCTCCTAAGAAAGGAGTTCTTCATTGGTAGTTCTAATCTTCCGTCACTTGATGCTCACAGATCGTTATAAACTCTATTTGTATTTGTGGCTTAAATTGAAGGTATGAGCCAAAGTGTACGCTAAATTAGGGATTATTGCTTATGGCACTCTATGTGAGCCAGGTGATGCTAGGTCCTTTTAATTAAGACTGTGTTTTCAATAACAACACAAGCAAATGAATAACATTAAGTCAACATTGAAAGGCTTGCATGGGAGAGGATTGTGGGAATAACTGAGATACACAGTTGTATTATAAGCCTCATGTACAGAGTTCACTTACACATTAGGAAAAAAAAATCTTTGGAGCAACTAAATAACGTCTGTAACACAGGGCAGGGAAATCTTTTGAGCACCAAGAGAAAGTGATTGCTGGAGGGGGGAAGAGGAAATTCTATACTTCCATTTAAAATGAGAATAAAAGTCAGATTAGTAAGGAAGATAGAGTTGTAAATACAAAGCTCTCTGAATTCTGACTTCAGAAGAGACTTTTCTGGGATATATTGGTTCAGTAATCAATGCTTTTCACCTGTCACTTCACCTGCCATTTTTTGAATACCTACTATATGCCAAATACATGCACACAGCATTTTCTTCTAAATACCTGTGAGATGAATAGTCTTACTGTTTTATGCATGGGGAAACACTGAGAGAAATTATCTTGCTCAAGGTCACATGCTTAAATTACAGCAGAGTTGGGGTTTGAAACCAAGTATAATCTGCTTCCAAAGCATATGTTGTTAACTATGAGGCCATACTGTCTGCCTCTTTTTTTCGTCCCCACGAGAACTGATTATTGAGGCTTTTGAGGCCACAAACTAAAAAATAACAGAAAAGGGTTTAGGAACGAAAGCATGAGATTTATTTTGCCAAAATATTGTAAGTGGAGTTTAGACAAGAGATTTGGGTCTATTTTTCTCTAAAGTTTGTCTTCAAAACAGAACTCTGTGTGTGGCCCTCACACTTCATATATCTGCCATGGGAAATCTTTAATTCACAGGATATTATAACATTTCTCTATATTTGCCATAAAGAATCCACTCATATTCAGGAAAGGGCTTCTGTTGTATTTGAAACACTTTATCTCTTAAGCTGAGTGGTTGTCTTCATTCATGTTTTCATATTATTCTCTATGTCTTATTTCATTAAAATCAAGTCCTGAAATTTGAGGGATGTAGATTTACTTGAATATTTTGTAGAAAAGATGGAGAAGGGGGTTTTATTACAGAGTCCCATAGTATTGGATTTAAATATATCTCCACAGGACATATCTTGTCTTCCAAATCTTTCTTCTTTGCTGCCAGTCATATGGTCTCCTCTGTCCACTCCTGGTTCCCCACCCCTCTAGTTTGCAGATCATCCTTGGGGACCCAAAGTCATGTTTTCTTTTGTATGCACATCAGCTTAATTTTCTCATAGCCCTAGTTCCAAACATGAAAATCTCCACTCCGACCGAGGACGAAGATATTGTTTGTCCTCAGCAAACAGAAGACCCTCCTGTTATAGGGTCATTCTCTTTATTTTTAATTTTTTTAATGTTTATTCATTTTTGAGAGAGAGAGAGAGACCGAGTGGAAGTGAGAGAGGGGCAGAGAGAGCGGGAGACACAGAATCCGAAACAGGCTCCAGGCTCTGAGCCGTCAGCACAGAGCCCGACAGGGGGCTGGAACCCACGAACCATGAGATCATGACCTGAGCCGAAGTCGGACGCTCAGCCGACTGAGCCACCCAGGCCCAGGGTCATTCTCTTTAGAGGGGTAGTATAAAAGACAAAACAAACAAACAAAAACACCTTTTGTAAAATTGTTATAATAGAGAAAATAGTCTTATTTAAAACCAAAACTAGCTAAGCTCCTTCTGCCTCCTAAAGGTGAATGTCATAATTCATACTGGGAAAAGTAAATCTCTCCCCTCTCACTTTCGATTTCAGAAACCAGTGGGAAAAGAAAGAAGGAGCGACTGAAACATCAGTCTTCTGCAATTCTGCTGTGCCCTAGCACACATTCAACACGGACATACATTCACAGCAATAGGAGCCTACCAAATCATTACATTTCCATGCGGATAAATTTCCAGAATGCACATTGGTGTCACTCTTCCTTTGTCTTAAAATCCCCTAAGTCCTAATAAGCTTAGGGAATAGTTTTTCCCTGCTGTTCTTGACAAGTCCTCAGAGGCTGCAATGATATTTTCAATGCACTTCAAAATATCAAAGGACTTCTACCAATTCCGAATTTTTTCCTGACCTTTACCATCTTGATAACTAGATGCTCAAGTTGTAGCAAACATTTCATTTAACTGTTCATTGGGGCTACTCTTCCTGGGTATTCTTCCTGGCTATGCGTCCAGCACTTTCTCTCATATTTTGTCACTAGCTATCATGAGTTATAACTTCACAAAATGAGAAAGAACAAGTCCAAGGCATGATAGCACTAATTCTAGTGTACTGGCTGAGTCAACTAGGAAAATACCCTGAAGCAAGCCTGCCAATCAACGTGTCCCTCTATGTACTTGAGATTCCCATGGAATCTTCCTATTCAGGGAAGTGTCCTATAGGAGAAAAATCTACTTCACAATAGCAGGGAAAATCCATGCCAGCTACTTAATAGTCAACAAAATTTTTAATTCTTAAATATAACTAGAGATATCCAAGAAAACTAGTACCATAAGAGAGAAAAATAACGGGAAATAAAGAGAAAAAACTGACTCCAGAGGAAACAGAAATAATTCAGTAACTGAATAATAATAATAGTAGTAGTAGTAATGATAGCAAATATTTAGAATGTGGAACATGACTAATAGTAATAAGAATAATACATAGTTTTACTGAACACTAATTCTGAACCAGGTCCTGGTTTAAACACTATATATATATATATATATATATTTACTTATTTAATCCAAACATACACACACACAAACAAACCCTATTATGGTCCCAATTTTACAGATGAAGAAACCAAGGCTCAGAGAGGCTGAATAAAATACCCAAGGTCACACAGGTCATAAGGAGCATACCTCAGCCCCGGTCTATTTAATTCCCAAGCCCATGTTCTTTGTCCCTATGCCATATTGCATTGAGAAGCTTCATCATTGAGTTTTAGATACTTTGAAGTCGTCACTAACATCTGTCTCAAGGGATCCATCAAGTTATCAAGTTCTCATATACTAAGACCACTCAAGTTCCAAACTTGATTTGCCTAAGAGTCTGGGAAAGGGTGAGAGCTTGAATTTGATCCCCATCTACATACACATTAGAGATAAGACTACCGAAGTAAAAACTACGACTTTGAGAATACCTATAAGCTTCATTCATAGGATGTTAACACTAAATCTTGTTGTATCTAGATCCCTTGGGACCAGTAATAATCTGAATCATCTGGAGATACATCTGATGCAACTTCCCTCAGAGTCTGGGGATGTTTGTTATAGATCACAAGCTGTATAATCTAACACACTGAAACTTGTTAGAGGGGTTTATGCAACTAAAAATGGAAAGTGGAAAAACGATGCAGATAAACTGGTTGTATAGACAAGCCAAGGTTGGTTAAGGGAGACTGAAGTTTGATTACTCAAAGGAAATAATTCAGTAGGATTTTGCAAACCTGACATGATTATTTTGAAATGTTTGCCTTAACAGTTTGGTAAGGTTTACTTTGTATTAGTAAAGTAAAACACTAAGACAATGATCCAGCTTTTCAACTCTTTTACTTTTGCCTGATATCCAGGGGTAAGGAGAACTGTGATATGTAGGAACATGAAGATTAATCTCATGCATAATGATTTAAAATTGCAATATGTGAACGTAAGTACTGAAATAAGTGGCATGTAGGAGGCCTCAGCTCATTGAAAATGAACACTGCTGCGATGGAAGGCCTAATAAGTAAGATGATGTGTGACATAAAAGGAAGCAAAGACTTAATGAACCTCTTTCTCTGATTTGAAGGTAACATGTCTAAGCCTATTATAAAAAACAAAGTCACCCCAGATTCTCTAGGAGTCAGGGAGTCAGTGAGTAGATTTGTAAGAAAAGAAAATATGTACACACACTGACTCTAATATATATATTATCTTATCCTATATATATTTAATATGTGAATGCAATATATATATGTGTGTATATATATATATATATATATATATATATAGGCATTCTCTTGCTCAAAAAAAGATCTAGAATCTGTCTCTTTTTAGAACACTGATATTACACATAGGAAAATAAAATATTACTGTTTTAATTTTTTCATGTAGAATATTTCTTGTATCAGCGGAAGAATATCCACTGAGAAAAAAGGCTTAATTTCCTTTTATAAATAGCTGTGGATTAGAGTACATCAATAGTTCTCTGCTATTGCTGTGCGTTTAAAGCCAAGATGATGACTGTATTGAAAAAGAGGGAAGAGAAAATCAATAGATTATTGCTTCAATGGAGCTCACAACAGTGCTGATTAGAGAACACAAATGGATTGCATAATAGTAAAATAACTATAAATTGGGGATGGATTTAAGCCTATGTTAAGACCATTCTTAACTGCATTGTATCTTTAGAAAACATGCATTGAAATTACAACAGCAAATTAAATCTATTCGACCGCAAAATTTAATACATAAGAAATAGCATTTATTAATGATCTGGAAGAGGGAGTAAATAGCATGTTAATGAAATTTGCAGATGATACTAAATTGGAAGGTGTTACAAACAACAATGTGGACAGGAGTTTAATACAAATGGACCTTTAAAAGTTAGGGAAAGCCAATGGGAGCAAAAAAAAAAAAAAGGCACACAGACCTTAGAAAAATATTCACTGAAAAAATTTCAACTTGAGAAACAATAATATAAAAGAAGTGTGGATGGAAAAGTGACTTTGAAATTTGATCAGGATTTCTGATTTTAATAAACTAGTTAATCTACTCTTGAGAGGTCCTAGACCAACTACTAGGAAAGAATCATTCCTTTACCCCTCCATCCCCTCTATAGGCAGACCAGAACTATATTGCTCACTTGCAGGCCTTTGGAAGGTAAACGAAATGAAGAAAAAGAGACCAGGTAAAATAGTTTTTAAAAATTGCATATTGAAGACAAAGGAATAAGTAGTAAATAGGGAAGATACATGATTACATATTGGTATCATCATCTAATAGTGTTTACAATGAAGAGGGGCCATGAAAAATCTACAGATGCTTGAAAATTTTATATAAAAGCTGGTTGATGTCACTTGATTGTTTAAGAGCATTTATTCATTGGAACTAATAATTACCATATGAAATATAAGTCTTGCTTTTCCAGATATCAACAAATAAAAGAGTTTTCCTTCTCAATCACAGGTGCCCAAACCCAACAAATTTGTGATATGCTGAATGTCTTATGGGAAAATATCATTGGTCTTCCTAGAATGTCTGGACATTTAATTTTCAATTTGCTTTATCTAGAAAAATGGCAAGATGGGTTACCTGGAAGCTCTGGAGACACTAAGAAACTGAGTAATGTGTCTCTAATGTCCTACCAGCTCACCCGGGGCTAACCAATAGGTATCTGGGGATGAAAGCTTGGGTCTGCTTATTGAATCTGTTAAAGCAGAACCCTCATTTTCAGAAACATGACTATTTTCATAACACTTTCTGTTTCCCTTAAGATTTCATCTTCTCCTTGAGTGGAATCTGCCACTGCCACGTGTGATGGAGGGAGGAGAGAGTATTCCTGGTGGCCAGGTGTGATGCTGAGAGTGAGAAGTGATGGAGGAAAACCCAGGGTAGGAGGTGGAGGTGCTGGGAGAGGGGCAGCGCCAGGTGCATGAAGATGGGGATAACGTTGGTGAGGAAAATCTGGATTAGGTCATGTGCCCTGAGGATCTTGGACTTGATTTAGCAGTCAGTGAGGTGTCAGCAAAAGTGGCTGAGTAAAGGTTTTTGAGTTTTGATATGATTCTTCTGTATACTGTATTAGATATTCCTTCCAAATACATGTTATTCCCTAATTAGATAGGCACTCCTCCGGAATCTTCATCCAAAGTACAGAGAAGTTGGACAGGGCAGGATAGAGAACAAAAGGCCAGCAATATACCATTAGAAAGCCTTTGTAAGGGAACACTGTACCCTAAGTGACACCAGTATTTCTGGAGTGTACCTTTGAAGCTGTTGTCCATCTGACAGCAATTTACTGTATTATGTTGTCACTAAAATCCCCTTCTGATTTTGTATGTTTCACTGAAGAAGTCCTCATTGTCCTCCGTGATTCCAGCAGAGAAGACTAGGTTTGTCTGGTACGTCTTGATTTCAATGAATCCATGCCGGTTCTTGGTGTTCACATTCAAAGCAATTACCAGCTCTTCATTGAATCCTGGCATTTAATAATAACTCTAGGACTTTGCCAGAAAATCATATCAACTGTTACATATTTGGGGAAGAAGCGTATGAGTTTCTTGCAGTAAAGTAGGGCTAAGGGCCAACAGGAGAGATGGCGAGGCCCAATGCTGAAAGGGTATAACAAGCTCAGTTATCATTCAGTCACATTTTAGATCTTGGATATTGAAGAAGAATAGCACAGCAAAGAATAGTAGAGAGTAAGCAGTGCATACAACTCAAGACCCGGGTACGTAGGCTTTTATCATCTCGCATGACCATCAGGCAGTATGGTCCCAAGCAAGTGACAGCTGCCTAGGGATAGCCTGGTACCATGCCCCAGATTCCTGAGGTCTAGCAAAATGCTCTCTTTCCTGTTCCGGGCAGCTGACTGGTGATGCTGCGTCTTGAGGCACGCAGGGCACAAAGGGATGGATTCCCTCCAGCTCAAGGAGCACCTCAGACTCTCTAAAATAGCAGTTCTCAAAGTGTCCTTCTGGGAACCTCTTTAGTGCACCTGTAAAGTCAAATCGCATCTCCTAAAGATGCTAAGATGTTATTTTCTCTGTGCTCTCTTACGAGTATACAGTCCAGTGGACTCTCCCAAAGGGTACGTGTGGTGTGATACTGGAATACAGGAAATGCAGATGCAGGTATGAGAATCCAACTTTCTTCTTTTAGGCCAGACATTAGAGAGGTTTGCAAAAAGTATAAAACAATGACACTCTTCTCGCTACTTTTTTTTTTTTTTGGACAATATTTGTTTTTCATTAAAACATGCAGGAGCACCTGGGTGGCTCAGTCGGTTAAGCCTCCGACTTCAGCTCAGGTCACGATCTCATGGTCCGTGAGTTCGAGCCCCGCGTCGGGCTCTGGACTGATGGCTCAGAGCCTGGAGTCTGCTTCCGATTCTGTGTCTCCCTCTCTCTCTGCCCCTCCCCCGTTCATGCTCTATCTCTCTCTGTCTCAAAAATAAATAAACGTTAAAAAAAAAAATAAAAAAAATAAAAAAAACAAAAAACAAAAAAACAAAAAAACATGTTATTTAAGCAAACATAAGTGAATTTTAAATACAGAGATTTCTGTTTTGATTTCTAATGTGATAAATATTGATAGAATTTACATAAACAAAAACTGTTTGGCACCCTCAAGCACTCGTTTAGGGTGTAAAGGAGTCCTGAGACCAAAATGTGGGAGAATTGCTTAATCTAAAAGAACAAGCTCTAAAGTCCATCTCTTGCTCCCCGAGGGAAGACAAGTTGCTAAAGCTTTCCAAGGCTTTTTCCTGCCCTACAGTGCAGGATGATGATTCGAACTGCCTGATAAGATGGTTGTGATGGAGAGTGTGTGGAAAACTCTTAGCTCAGTGCACAGCACATGAGCTCTCAGTAAATACTAGCCATCACTGTTACTATTATCATGATTATTATTCTTGTTGCTACGGCTGCCACTGTTTCTACCATCATGAGAACTATTACTCCTTCCTGGCCATGGCTTTACTCAGATATCTGAAGGATTTACTCCTTGAACTTGTTAAATGTTCTTGGGCCTTTGTACTTACTGTTCCCTTTGCTTGTGATACTTTTCCCATCTTTTTGTCCAGTAAATTCACTTCATTCTTCTCCTATGGACGTAGGGTTTCTTTGACCTCTCAGAATTGTGTTAGGTGCCCTGCTGCAATCCCACATCTTTGTCCTCTTAAAAGCACACCACAATATAATCACTTGTGTCTTTTCTGGCTTTTCCACTGCGCTCAGCAAACTCCGTGAGAACAGAGACCACGTCTTGGTCACTGTTATGATCAGCGGCTCAGCACAGTGCCTGCCGTTCAGTAAATGCCAGTGGAACACATTTTGCAAAAGTCTCCTATTTCTCTTCTTTCCCTTCTGTTTGCTCCTTTCATGCCCTGGAACACCTAAGTAGGTTTGGTACCTGAAATATTCCTGTGAACTCGTAAGTCCTTACGTTAGATGTGAAAGCTAAGTTCCAACAGTGACCTGGGCTTCATTTGTGATTTGAAGGTAATGGTCGCTTATCTCAAAGGATGTGTGACCATGTGCCTTCATTTCCCAGAGTGGTGCAGGAGGTAGAACACCAATCGTTGTGTAAAAGCTGGTCATTCTTAGCTATGATGAGACTACCCACAGTCTGCAATGGGGGACTGAGATGGCTAAAGAAAATGCTCCTGGGTACCAGCGTGCCTCAGAGCTCTGGTCACTACAAAGGGAGGGAAGGATAATCAGAATGCTTTCTTCCTTGTAAATTGCCTTTCCTTCTATCCTTAATAGAATTTATGTCTGCACTTCTCTGATCTACTGATAGCTGGTGGCAGTCCCAGAATTTCTATTCAAGGGGAGCATAGGGACAATGATCTGAATGGGGGACCAGAAGACTTTTTTCTGTAAGCTCTATTTGCATAGCAAATATACTGTTTTTTACTGACATTGCATATTTATTTTGGAGGGTGTTCTTGGATATAAGAGGGTGCTAAGGACTCCCAATCCACCCCACTGCTGAGAGTACATCTATTTTTAGCGTGGAGGCATTTGAAGTAAAGGAATAGGAAGACTTGATAAGAGAGGTTTGACTAGGTCTCTTTTCTATTGCTATTATATGTGTAAAGCTATGCAGGTGAGAATTAACCAATATATTCTCACAAAAAAAAAATTGAAAGTTTGAAAAAGCAGAGTCAGTCAGGCATGGGAATAAGCACTAGACTTTATTTATTAGGTCTGGGGCCCAAAGAGATCAATATAGTCATAAGGAAAAGGGCAGCTTGACCAAAGAAGAGTCAGACTTGAGGCAACCAGTTTATCACACAACTATGTATTTATTTCAGCTACGGACAGAATATAAGATATGACCTCAAGGAACTTGCAACCTAATTGGGAAGACGAGAGAATGCCTACCAGATGATCATTTAAGCAGACTTGTGAAACTACTCTTGAGTGTTCACTGTTCCTGCTGGTTAGTCTCTTCACCTAATTAAGTAAGGAAAACAGAATGAAGGAAAAATGGATGGGTAGGAAAGGGGATGTGGTAAAAATATGAAGACTCTTAAGGCACGTGCTCCAAATTTAAAGTAATACATTCAGGTTTAAAGCTGGAGCCTGGGGCTAACATCTAACTGGGCCCTCTTATTTTGCGGAGGAGAAAACTGTAGCCTGTCTAGCAAAGTACCCCAACTGATAAGTGGCAGGACTAAACAGGAGCCAGGTCTCTGATTCCCAGTGTCCTTTCCGTCACAGTGCAGTGCCTTCGAAGGTGAGGTAGAGTGACTGGAGTCATGTTATGCCTGGGTCCATCCTGAAGTCTTACTTTACTCTTTAATGTTTAGATGATTTTTAGAATTATGTGATCGGGGCGCCTGGGTGGCGCAGTCGGTTAAGCGACCGACTTCAGCCAGGTCACGATCTCGCGGTCCGTGAGTTCGAGCCCCGCGTCGGGCTCTGGGCTGATGGCTCAGAGCCTGGAGCCTGTTTCCGATTCTGTGTCTCCCTCTCTCTCTGCCCCTCCCCCGTTCATGCTCTGCCTCTCTCTGTCCCAAAAATAAATAAACGTTGAAAAAAAAATTTAAAAAAAAAAAAAAATAGAATTATGTGATCACCTACAACAGTAATTTTGTTAGCACGACAGTTTTCATCAATCGCAATTTCTCGGTTACCAAAATAGACTCCATCAGTGCTGAAATTCCGAGTTCTCACCACAGGGAAAATTCAATGATTTAAACAACAGGCTAGAGAGTTGTGTGTTTAGCTTATGTTCCCCCATCCCTCCGCTTTCATATCTTCAACTGGCTGATGACTTACAATTGTATTTCTCTCATGACCTCTTTTCCGAATCTCTGTTTCATATTTCAACCGCTGCATCTCTACCTGTTTTTCCTCCCATGACCTGGAACTCAACAGGAAGCCAGCCTCTCCCCCACACATCCCTATTTCTGTCAATGACACCATCCTTCTTCCAGTCATCCAGGTCTGACACTTGGGCATCATCTCTGACTCTTTCCTTCTTCTCTTCTACCTCCCCAGTTTCTGTGGCCTCTTCCTGAAACATGGCTCTCAATTCCATTCCTCCTTTTCGGGTTCCATTTTGTACACTCTTGCTCAGGTCCTCAGAATCCTATTACCACGTTGTGACAATATTGACCTCTCATGCTGCCTCCCAGTTTTGCTCTAGCAACACATCCTACAACCATGTGGGCTGCGCTCGCGCGCTCTCTCTCTCTCTCTCAAAATCACTGTTCAGACACAAACACCTATTTTAATGATTCTAGTTCTCCACAGTTCCCCAGTACCCATGGATAATAAACCCCAAACTCAAACCCCTGGATAATGCTGCCAGTACCTTTGCCACCTCGGCTCACTTTTCCTCTACAGAATCATCCTTCCCAATCAATAATCACTTTTCTTCCCAATACCTTTTACCACCTGTTGCTCACACGTGAAAAGGATTCTAGTCTTCTCATCTGAACTCAGTTTTGTTAAAGTCACCAACCAGGGTAGCAGACCATGACCCCTCCTCACAATTCCGTAGGTATTTACTTACGGTTCCATCACGGCAGCCTTCAGCCCTATCTCCTAGAAACATCTTTCCAGGTCTGTGCCCTTCCTTCCCAACTAGATAATTAACTCCTGCAAGGTATGAAGCAGCCTCCCATCTCTTTGTACTCCCAGCGCCTCTGACACAGTAAATATTTGTGGGAAAGGACTGACTTGACCATACAAGTGGGGTCAACTTGTTAAAATGAGGTGAAGCTACCGAGAGGTCCACAGGCACGCCTCCCTCTCCCCTCCACGCGCTGCAGGGCTAGTGCGCTCCCCGCTCAGCTCCTCCATCCGGGGCTGCGGAGGCTGCCGGGGCGGACGGAGCCCTCGAGGGTGCAGGCCCGGGAGGCCCGAGCGCTTCCCCACGCCCCGCCGGCCCGCTAGTCTGAGCAGCGGCGCGGGCAGGGAGGCCTGGCCGTTCCGCGCTCGGAGGTAGGTGGTGCTGTTGTCGCGACTGTCTTCCTCATTGGCGCGGGGCGGAGAGGCGGAATGTTCAACTCCTGACTCGGGCGGAAGCGTGGGAGCCGCGCGGGCCGCCGTCCTCTCGACCCCCGGTCGCCGTCCCTGCCCTCGCCGCGCGCGGGCCTCGGCGCCCCCGGCTGCCGCTCGCGCCCGGCCCGGAAGCCAGGTAAGGGCCAGGCCGGAGGCCGCGGAGGGCGAGGTGGGTCGGAGGCCCCTCGCGCTCGCGAGTCTCCCGGCGTCTCGGGGCCGAGGCCCTGACGACCTGCGGGGCCCCGCTGGGCACCCTCCCCGACCCAGGGCCCTCCGGGCGGCTGCTGCCGGAGCGAGCGTTCCCGCCGCTCGCGGAGTTCCGCGCCGCGGCCCAGAGGGCCCAAAGTTCGGACCGGTCCCACGCAGAAGTTGGCGCCCGGAAGGGCGGGCGCCGCGTGTGGGGCTTTCTCGGCCCTGCGCTCGGCGCCGGCGTCGGGGGCCGCCGCTTCCCCTCGCCGAGCGCCCGGCCCCCCGCCGGCCGAGCCCGCGACCCCGGGGCCCGAGCGCCGGCTTCTCAGCGGGCGAGCCGGCACCTCTGGGAGGCGAAACCGAGTCTTCCAAATCAGGGCAGGGCGCGGGCCACTTCCCAGCAGAGGGCTGTGCTTGCGAGGAGAGACCACTAACTTCTGCTTTCCACCCGGCCCGGGCGGCTTCTTCCACCTCGAGCGGCCCTCCCCGGGACAGCGTGCGGCTCGCGCCGCCCGCACCCTCCAGCGGCCCTTTCTGCCACCGGCGAGGGTAGCCCCCACCCTACCCGGGTGTCCCTCGGCGACCCCCATGGCGTCCCCCGGTCCGCGGGCCCCGCGACCTGGCCCAGGCCGGCAGGGCAGCGCTGAGGCCGCCGCCACGCCTCGCTTGCTCCTGACAGCTTGCAGACCGACTTTGATACAGACCCGGCGAGATGGCTTCGAATTGCCTAAAAAACGGGGCAGCCCATTGTTAAGATTGCTGCAAATGTGCGTTTCTGATGCGCCTCGAGATCTCTCATAAGCACTGTTTATGGAGGACTTAATTAGTATTTTTGTTAATAACGAAAGCAACATCGTTTAGTGGCCCGCTCTGGATGATACTACAATAAGCAGCTCTCGATTAATAATGGTGAATTAGAATCGCCTCAGATGGTTGCTGAAGTATATTCCTGTTTTTTCCCGAACCTGTTTTACCGGGAGCCTTCTTGCTTTCCTGACCTCAGTTGAAGTGAGCAGTCAGGATTCAGTGGATCCCAACCCACAGTCACTTTTAAAGACAAAAATAAACAGGTGATTCAAGACAGTTAATGATTTCTTTGTAGTAGGCCTACATCTCCACAGTGAAATTTCATGTCGTTTTTCGATTTTCAAAAAAAAAGTACGTGACAGCTACATTTTAATTATGGTTTTGGCCTTTGTTTAAAGTTCCGGCTACAGTAGTGAGAGATTTGGGAGATTGCAAATGAACGTGAATTTGGTTTGTTTGGAAACAGTGAATTAAGGTAGAGGAAAAGGGTCTTCTAAAGCAACGTGTACTCTTAGTATTTCACAGCATAATTCCTACTATAACTTTTCTCGAGTTTTTTTTTTTTAACCTGGAAGATATTATTTAAATCAAAAGTCATAATGGTAATAATTCCAGAGTAAATGACCACGGTGCAATGACAAGGGCCCTTGTCTAGGAAAGGAAAGATGATTGATCTCTTCTTACTCTTTTAGGGGACACGTAAGACACATTAAAGAGAGACAAAGAGAGAAATATCCAAATATTAAGCGGGAGGATTTGGATCTAAAAATGGATGGTCAAAGATCTTGGGAACTGAGGGACCTTCTTGCCAAATAAGGAAACTTGGCAAGCTGCTCTGTGTATTTTAAGTTAGCACAAGAGTGAGTGTTATTGGCAATATATTGGCTGAGTGCCTATCTGAAATGAGCAGTGAAACTGACTTTGACAGGGCTACCAAACTATAAACAGGAGTTATGAGGGGCGTGGAGTAAATAATCTAGTCAGAGAAAACATTGGCGAAATTACAATGACGTTTCATGAAAAGAGGTCAGACATAGAGTGAAGCTATTAGTGTGGAGTAAAAGAGAAAAATGGACAGTTTTTAGAAATTGTTAGATTCAAAGAAAAGAGAGGAGAGAATCAATGATTTTTTTCTTTTTAAGCCAGAAAAAGGTGTTTTGTGGTGATATAGTACCTCTTGGAATAAGATAGCCTTATATCTGGATCCAGAGATACTGAAAATAAAAATCAATTTGGATCATTTGTTTTCCATTTTATTCTACCCAGGACAGATTGACAGGGAGGGTGTCTTGTCTATCTAAATGTAATAGGAACAGCTAAGGCACCTTTTGGTCTTACTGCAGGGAAGATTTAGGCTACTTCTTTCGTGGCTATTAACCTTGCCCCACTACACACAAATAAGCAGAGTTCCAGCTGTGACCAGAAAACTGTACCTGTTAAGGAAAGAGAGCTATAAATGCTAGAGCTTAGATTGGTCTGACTGATACATGGGTGCTTTTGTGTCAGACCCTCCTACGGACAGCTGAAGCATCGATTATGCCCTAATAGCAGTTAAATAATCCCAACACTGTAGAAGATTCTCTGAGAACAAAGCAGCCATGCTTTGCCACCCTAACCTCACATCACAATTGCTAATAGGAAATTAAAGCCTCAAATGGAACTTCAGGTGGATGACAAGCAATCTAGTGATTATTGTAATAAGCAAAGTGTTTAAAGAAAACAGATTAGAAGGAAGAGGCAGAATGATACAGTGAGAAAAAAAGACATATGGTAAAAAAAAAAAAAAAAAAAAAAAAAAAAAAAGATATGACTCTGAAGTCAGACCTGAGTTTAAATCCTAGTCATGTCGCTTGTAAGTTCAGCACTTGGCTTGGGCAACTTTCATACCCATCCTCAGTTTTGTCATGTGTACATTGGGCACAGTAATGCCTTCTTGCTGCACAAGCTTATGAGCACGTGGTAATGCTTGAACCAGAGCTTAAAACTTCAGCCACCATAACTGAATAGTAAGGAGTGTTTTCCACATTCTCAAATCAGACACAGAGCAGGCTGCTTGTCTCACCTATACCCAGGTAAGGCTTGCTCTTGGTAGCTGGCCCTGTTCCCAAATCATACTTCATGTGTATATGCAGGGCTGGGAGGTTTTCATAGATACTCCCCTGCTTTGAGTATAAGGATTTGAAAAGCAGCTTTGTGTACCTCTGTGTTTATGTATAACTTTGAGATTTTTTTGTGAAAGAATCTGAAAGTTAATGCATTTAAATATCTATATGAAGAATTTGAAGAACTCAGGAGTTGTGTGACTAGGGTAAGGTTATGACCTAGAAAAGCTAAACCAAAATTACTTGGAACCATTCTTAAAGCTGACTTTGAGCACAGTTTATCTTCAGGGACTAACCTCCTTCTTTCTGGACTTTGTATAGGAAAACCAAAAAGAGAAGGCAAGAATCATTATCTAAAAGGTCATGGAAAAAGTCTGCTTATGAGACTTTTTTTTTTTTTAACCAAAGTATCCTATTGTGGAGAAGAATGTATTTCTTCAGGGATCCGTAAATATCCCCGTAAATAAAACAAAGACTCCCATATAAGCAAGCACTTTCTTTAAAATCTTGTATTTAATCTTAAAAACTCATGTGAATTTTGCATTCTCTTCTGTACTGTTTGACTTTACTGAACAAACCAGTACAGGCATGTATAGTCCCTTAGATCTTAAGGTAAAATTGACTTGTAGGAACTGGATTTATTCATACACCTTCTGCACAGTGCTGGGTGCTCCACGTATGGGGGAGCGTGAGCCTGGTTCTGATAAATGAATGTGTGCCATTAAGCTCTGCAGCCCAGCCCACTGCATGGGGTAATGCAATTTCATTTTGCTGAGAAAAGAATAATAGTATATCATCATCCAAAGATTTTTTATTTTCTGTGGTTATACTGTGGCTTTCAGCATGAACAAAGCTTTTTGCCTTTGGAAGTGGAGGAGAGGGGAAAGAATAGTGGAAGGATAGAAATCTGGAATATGATGCTCACCTTTTCAACCTGTTTGGGAGGAGAAATTGAGGAGTATGGCCCAGTCATCTCCATTATTTCCATTACTGATGCTGATCACTGTTCCTTTACTTTGCCAGGGACTCTTAGGTTCATGACTGTATCCCTGAGAAAGAATACCATCCATACTTTGTAGTAGGTTGATTAGTCATAGCATACTCATAGGGTTGGAGTAGGTCTTAAAAACCATTCATGCTGTTCTAGCTGTTGCAAGAATCTCCTATTCCACATGGCCACCTCCCATTGAACACTCTCAGCGATAGGCAGCTCACTACTAGACAGAGCGGCATATTTTCTTATTAGGTAATTCTAATAACCAGGAATTCTCTCTGTAGTTTTTAGCTTTGTCTCTGGATCGATACATAATATAGGGTCTTCCATGGTCTTCTCTGGTTTTAGCAGTCCCCATTTGCTGTCATCTTATGTCGAGGTTACTAGGTTTTAACTGTCATATTTACCCTTCTCAGGGAACATTTGTTCCAGGTAATTAGTCCAAGATGGTACCTGTTTGTTAGCAGCTAGGGTAGTCAGATGCTTTCTATTTGACAGAAAATGGTGCAGCACAAGAAGCAGCACATTTGGGGATGGGTGAGCCTGCTGACTGAAGTAAGCCTGGTTTATTCTTGTTTTCTCCGCCACCTCCCCAAACATCTGTGAATTCCTCTTCCTGCCAACCCATGGAAATGTGCTGTCTCAATGCTCCTTTACTTCAGAGACTCTGGTCCAGCTTTCTTCTATGCCTCCAGTCGCTCAACACAACAAGCACCTCTGCCATGACCCATGTTATGGATTGTACCTACTCCACGTTGCCTAGTTGGGCTTCTATTTGAGCACAGACACATTTCCACACAGTATTTCTGTGCCATAAGTGCCCCTGTCTCCTACATTCCTGTTCCTCCAGTGTTTTGCCTCAAGTAACGACATTTCTGGCAAGGAAGTATGTCATGGAAGTCTATTTTCATTAATTGAAATATTAAAGTACAAGTAAGAATGTTTCATTTAACTAGCTCGTTTTTATTTTAACCTTTGCTCTAATTAGAGGGGTTTGTTACTTGTATGATGAAACATAGAAGAAAAAAATGAAACAATAGCTATTTTTTGGATTCTTAAAGTCTGCTTCTTTCTGATATCCATGACTAAAGATCCTATTCACTGAATTCAACCAGTTCTTTACAGGATATGCTGTTTTCCAGTAGAAGCCTTGGAGGAAGGAAGGGATATCTATGGCAGACACAAGTACTAGTTGGTTCTATTTGCAACCTAGTCTCCTCCAGCGAGTCATACAGATCTTTTTTGAGTGGTTTAAAAACAACAGTAGAACAGCAGTCCTGTTCAAGAATAGAATCTTAGAATCTTTGACCTTGCTCTTATGAACAAATACGCCAAACTCCAGCTTTCCCCATGCTTTGAAGATAAGACGTGTAGGAAAGAAATAGTTGTAGAACCATAATCCAAGTGGTATTGTTTTAATACACATGATGAAAAGCATATTTTTATTATTGTATTCACTAATCTGTGTTAAGGAGGCTGAAATAATACTAGCATAAATAAATATTAGAGCAACAAGGTTGGCAAAATAATTTGTCGAGAGCTGTTTTATAAAAGGGTTTTTTTTTCTGGTCAGATTTAGGTCATAATAAAATAGTTTTTTTTTTCTATACTGCGTCAAAAATAAACTTTTGTGAAGAAGGGAAAAAGGAAAATGTAAATTATGGATAGAAAAAGAGGAAGAATCTGAATTCAGAAATCACAGGTCCATATAAACCTAAAAGAAAAATCCAGAAAAAGTCCAAAGACCTATTTTCTAGTAAAGTTATTAGTCCTTTTATAAGGTGGGTTTAATTTTAAAAGAAGTTATGATTTGCAGGTATTTAATGAAGCTGGTTGTAGTTTCTTGAATCCATGTGACATGTAGTAGATAAGATTTAAAGGAAGACAGTGGCCACCATGGAAGTAGGTATACTCTAGAAATGTACCAAGTGAATGCTATCATTGAATTAATAGGTCCTAAAAACTCTGGTATCTTAAAAAGTGCCACACACACACACACACAAACAAAACAAAAAAACAAAAAACAAAAAAAACACTATCATCTTTTAATAACTTAGTCTCATTATGAAAAAATAATTTAAAAGAAAATTATAATTACTTAATAAGATCTTGCAAAAATAGCCAAAACCAAAAGCAGCAAACAGAGCAGTGAGAAAGCATTAAAACATATGCAGATAAGAAGGATTCATGGACCAATAGTACATTTATCTATTAATCATTGCTCTGCAAAACTAATGAAGATGCAAAACAATTCTGAAAACACAGGGAGGAAAACTGAGGAAAGCATACCCAATGGTGAAAGCTGAAGGAGTAGATGACTAAATATTAAATATGGTAACAAGACTTATAAAGATAACTTGAGAACCATCATTTCCATGTATTGAGTATTGTGTACTAGGTGCTGGGCACTATGCCAGGCACTTTCATGGCATCTCTTACTCCCCAGCAACTATGCAGGATGGGTATTATTTCCAGTGAGAAAATGGAGGTCAGAGAGGTACAATGCCTGGGCCAAGGTCTAACAGCTAATAAGCTCAGATTCACTAATGGATCTAATTGGGGTGCTTCCCCTGGACCATGCTGCTTTTGTGTTGGAATAGTGGTATTTGGAAGTAAGACTCATTAAAGAAGTCAGGTAATACTCTGCAAACTTCATAATTTTGAGCTAGCAACTTGAAGACATTTGGTAACAGAACGGAAGAGATTTCAGATTTTTTATTTATTGGGTTGGAAATGTCATGGTCAGAAAATGTGATTGGTTCAAGGTTACCAAGAGCTAGAGGCAGAATTCAAACTCCTATCTATTTAATTCTAAATCTTGTTTTTTTAATGTTAGAACGTTAGTCTTTTTTGTTTTATTTTATTGTTTTTAATTCAGGACCAAAGTCCATTTTTTTTGGACTTGAAAGCTGAAAACTTTAAAGTCAAATAATACTCCACTTAAGGTTTTCTGCCTCCATATAGTTTCACTTTTAATAGTTCATTGATGGTGACACACACACACACACACACACACACACACATACACACATGTGTATATGTTTGCTTTCAGCGATTTAGTAGTTAAAAATCTTTTTTAAATTTCAATTTTTTTTGTTTTTTTAATTTTTTAATTTTTTAATTTTTTTTTTAATTTTTTTTTCAACTTTTTTTTTTTAAATTTATTTTTGGGACAGAGAGAGACAGAGCATGAACGGGGGAGGGGCAGAGAGAGAGGGAGACACAGAATCGGAAACAGGCTCCAGGCTCTGAGCCATCAACCCAGAGCCTGACGCGGGGCTCGAACTCACAGACCGCGAGATCGTGACCTGGCTGAAGTCGGACGCTTAACCGACTGCACCACTCAGGCGCCCCTTAAATTTCAATTTTAAGAAAATTTTTAAAAATTGAAAAGGTTTGTCTTACTATTCAAGTACTCAAACGATTGGACTCAACCATCACATTAGTGATTTTCAACATTTTCAGTACTATGACACCCTGTTATGCTCTGAGTTTTGTGCTGTCCCTGCTCTAACTTACCCATCAGTGCTGTGTGGTAGATACTTACTAATATTTAAAGCAGCTGTGAGAGTTTAGGAAACAAGTTAAAATGCTACCAAATTAGGACTGGGTATTGTTGTATGGAGAAAAATTGCCTTTCTTGTGTAAAAGCAATTATTTTAACATGGCGGGATATAAACCTTTGATTGGGTATACCATGTAAATACATTTATATAGATGACTCTTATTATTAAATTTATCTGTATTCACTGGAGAACACATCTGAAAAATTAGAATGTGATTTGATCAGGTAACAGTCTTCCCCAAGATGCTGTAAGTATGATTAATCAGCAACTCACATTTGCCATTCTTCTGATCATACGTTGATCCTCTTAGAATAATGATTTTAAATTAAAGGGAGTTAGCTCAAGGGGAAAAATAAATATACAGGTATCTTCTGCTTTTTGAAAATTTGCATTATACCACTTTGCTTTATGGAAGACCTATATTAGTACCTGTTTTTGCTAACAGAAAGAAATCTGAAGAGGATTTTCACTTTTAGGGAAAAAATGTGAAAAGGGAAAATTGCATTCAGCATTTGTTTTGCAGTGAGCTCTTGTAGAGGCAGCACGTACCCCGAGCTTCTCTCCCTGGAACCATGCTCAGCATCAAGCCGTCATAGCTTTGAACTGTGTTTGAGAGCATCTGTACTTTATTTTATCTTGATTTATTTTGTGCATCCATTAACAAGATGTGTCCTGAGGTATCAGAAAAGCCTTGAGAGGGGTTACTTTTTGGGTCTGGAAATGTTAAAAAATTTTCCACGTAAATTAATGGCAGTTTCTTTTTTGCTTTACAGCATTTTGGCTAACGAAAGATTTCATGGGAAGGCTGTACTTTTAGATAGCTGGGGAAACCTATACGTGGTCTGATACTCATATAGACGGCAATGGGAATCCCAATTAGGTTTTTCATCTCAGTCCATGATGTTTGCCAAGCTCGCTGGAATTAAAACCTGTGCTCCTATACCCCAGAATTGTTAGTCTCTTCCATAATAAGATGGGACTTAATTTTTTAGGGTCTCAGTAAAACATTCAAATAATTACATAGTCCCATTCATACATAGCTCTTTTCCAAATGGCAGGATGTATCACAAAGTGAGTAACAGTGATTCTGGGGAAGAATATGATTAATTGCCTCATCTTGAGGAGTGAAGGTCCTGGAGAACTCTACTTCTCCTAGATCAACTTCCTCTGGCACTTTTAGATCAGTGTCAAATGTAACTGATCCTACCTCCGTTCATCCATATTCCCTGGACTTGCTCTGTACCTGAGGTTTAGATTTATTCATATTGATCTCATCCTGGTTCAGATCTCTAGGTTTGTTTTGAAAAGAATTTCCTTCCTTCTTCGTCCTCTTCTTTCTCCTTTGGACTCCTAGACACCTTATTCTGAAGTCCAAACATTTTATCCTCAGTTTCCCAAGCATCCCAAGCAGTAGTTTCCAAATTAGGATTTGCCTCATAATCCTCTGGGGGAACTTGTAAAAGCAACAGTTCTCAGATTTTAGTCTGATTGGAATCTTTCTAGCTGCAAAAGATAACAGAAGAATAGCCAGAAACTATTTATTCATTCATTTGTTCATTCAGCAATTTTTGAATAGAAAAAATTCAGTGCAATGTGCCTGGCTGTGTACTAGGTGCTTAAGAAGATCCAGATGTAAATGGAAATGGGTTTTGCCTTTAAGGGATTTATGGTCCCTTAAAGGTGGGAAGTAAGTGGGAAAGATGAATAGGTAAAGAAAGATGCTAAGGCACAGAGGGAGAATTTAATTCTGCTCACGAGACTTGAAACAGATAGTTAGGGACAGGAATTTCCTGAGAAGAGAAAGACATTCAAAGCAGAAATCCCTTATGCAAAGGAATGGAGATGTGAGAGGGGTAGGAGTACCATGTAACTGCAAGGAGTTCCTCATGTGTGTAGTGAGAATGAGAAAACAAGAAGCAAAAGTAGCTATAAGTGGTAAAGGAATAACACAAGAACATTTCCCAGAATTAAAAGACGAGAGTTCGCTGGGAGTACAGGCTGAGAGAGTTCACCGAATGTCCTACCAATGAATGAAAAAGATCCATTCCTAAATATGCCCTATTAATCTCGGGCATCCAGAAATGAATACAGGGTCCTAAAAGCTTTCAGAGAGAAGGTAATAGTGTGAAAAGGATTAGTTTACAGCCACATTAGAAATTAGAAGACTGTGAAGTAATACTTTTAAAATTATAAGGAAAATTATTTCCTACCTAGAATTGTAAACTCAGCCAGACTGCCAATGAAGACATTTTAAGACACACAGATTCTCAAAAAATTACATTCTGGGTACTCTATTAGGTTGCTAATGGGAGATACACACTGTCAAAACAGAGAAACCAGGGAATTCTAGGACAGGGGTTCTCACAGAGGAGAAGGTAAAGGAAATTTTAGGATGATCATGAAAGGAAGTCCCAGTCCAAGTCAGGCCTAGAGAACAGCCATTCCAGCCAGATTGAATTGAGATGAAGAGTATAGGAGGAATGTCTTTAAGAAAAAAATAGAACAACCTCCCCCAAATTACCTGATATTTTTATTTTATTGAGAGGAGTTTTGCCATTCTTGGGAGAGTTTAATGAGGTGAATAAGTGCTAAGTATATAAAAAGCTAAGCAAATAACAAAAACAGAGCAACTGATAACTCTAGGAGAAACAAAAAGTTGTCCAAGAAAGGAAAAGTCATTGAATCCTACAGAGCATTCCTAGGAATATTTACTTTGTCAGCCTACTATTGACTTAACTAGATGTTACAATATAGGTGGAAGCTGGGACGATTGGGCAAGTGTGACATATTTCTATGCAAGAGGTGAAAGGGGTATATGAGAACTAAATCCTTTTTTCCACAAGGAGAAGTTAATAGATAACATCTGAAATGGAACAATCAAGAAATAACAATATGATCACACTTTTTAGAAATACAGAGGTAAATAGCAGAAGAAAATGCTAAAAGAGTTGAAATTAGTTCCCTCTGAAGAGAGAATAAGGTGTGGGGAGGGGTGGAGCGGGAGGGTTCTATTTTTTTATTACAAGCTTTGTAGTCCTATTTTATTTTTATACTTTGATAAAAATAAAAGCAATTAATAACAACATAGATGGACATAGCATCTGTAACGTGGAGGGAATCTTGCAAGTGGTGCTTTGCCTTTTATTGAACAAACTTCTTAGCTTGCATATTCTATGTACCTACCTTTGGCACATTCCTAAATTTTTTCCAAACTTTCTTCTTTTCTATGATTAACTGAATGTGAACTGAAACAAAAGTTAGTAAGGTGAATTGTTGACTTACATATGTATAGACTAAAGCTGGATGCTATGGGCTTCCCCCCAGCCCACCCCTGTATTTTTGTGTAGACAGTAAGCTTTTAAACTTTAGGATAAATGAACAGTCCTCTCTCTTGCCTTCTCCCCAAAGTAGAGCAGAGTTTGACGTTATGTAAGAAATCAGCACTCTTGAGGTGTCTGGCTGGCTCAGTAAGTAGAGCATGTGACTCTTGATCTTGGGGTCGTGAGTTCAAGCACCACGTTGGGCTTACTTAAAAAAAAAAATCAGCATTCTTCAGTGACATGATGTTCCTAAAATGGGATTGCTAGTCAGCTGCACATTAAGATCTCTGAGCCGACTGTGGACATCACTCAGCAAAGCTTCAAGTTGTTTATGAAGAAATTTTGTCAATTTTATAGATACAAACTGTCCCCTCCACCTTTTTATTTTGAAAATAATCAACCCCCACAGAAAAATGGAAAGAATAGTGAAACACTCATATAACTTTTGCCTAGAATCACTAGTTCTTAACATTTTGTTACATTTGCTTCCTCTCTATGCTGGTGCCCTGTTTTTAGAGATTAAGGAGCAGGGGTTTGAACCATTTTAAATTAAGTTGTAGGTATAATGCTTAAATATGTCTCCCAGTAGATCTCCCAATAACAAGGACATCCTCCTACTGAACCAGAATACTATTATTATCCATGGATAAGATAATAATACCTAATATATAGTTAGTGTTCAATTTTCTCTAAAATCCCAATAATACTTTCTGTAGATTTTTTTTTATTCCAGAGTCCAGTGTTCATTCATTGCATTTAGTCATCATATGCTAGAAGTTTTCCTGCTTTTTTTTTTTTTTAAGTCTCTCATGACTTTGACAGTTATGAAGATCCCAGACCAGTTGTTTCGTGTACATATGCATTTGTCTTTCTGCACCCTCACTGTGAGATTCTGGTAAGAATCTGTATACAAACTTTTGTTCTCCACCTGCTTTTTATGCAGGTTCAACATTTTAGTGCTTTATTTTCTTGTTTTCTTGTTTTGTTTGTATGTTTTTGTTTTGTTTTTCCTGGGAATCTGTGGTTTGGCATGTGGTGTAAAGAATGACCACTTACCCAGAGAATAGTAAAACTCCTTAGACTGCAGAAAATATCACCGTAATAATCTCTGGGAGAGGTAATCTGTTCCTCTGGAAACAACATAATATTTTTTTTTTTACACTCTTGGCAGAGGTTTTTGGATGACTTAATATTGTAATCAAGGGCAAATTTTCTTCTCTTTAATTAAGTCCTGCTACAGTATACAGTCCAGGGAGCCACTTGTGGAAAACACTTGGCCAGCTTTGCTATCCCCGAGCTGAACGCTTGCTTTTGGAATCTAAACACTGTATGTGTGTTCCCTCCACGGCATTTGGGCTCTCCTTGGGGGCAGGATGCTCCGTTGCGTAGGTGATGTATATTTCGTGTGAAGTGAGCACACCGTGGGAGAGCCGGCATACCTCACATGCCGGGAGAGCTATGCAAGTTTGCTGTGGAAAGCATGCTTCCTGTGTGTCAGGGCTCCCTCATAGACCTGGTGACACAGTAGCCTTTAGGCAGAGCTCCTCGGGATGTGCAGGAAGTGCTGCTACAGGTTTTGTCGGCGGAGAAATCTGAGCCATTGCTCTGTGAACAGCTGTGTTTCAGAGCCTGGACAAGTTGCTGTCAACTTTTGCATGGGCTGCCGGGGTAAGTGTTTTCATTTTGATTTGTTTATAGCCTTGTTGTCCTTGCTCCTGAGTCCTCAGGGTTCTTTCTGGAAGTTTCACAGTGCTTGTTACACATTACCTACAGCAGCATTCAGAGGATTTGTTCTAATATGTTTATAATCCAACTTTTCTTTGTCTCTGCAGGTTTTGTGGAAGTCTAATACTTCGTCATTATGAGATGTCGTCTCTCGGTACCTCCTTTGTGCAAATCAAATTTGATGACTTGCAGTTTTTTGAAAACTGCGGTGGAGGAAGTTTTGGGAGTGTATATCGAGCCAGATGGATATCCCAGGACAAGGAGGTGGCTGTAAAGAAGCTGCTCAAAATAGAGAAAGAGGTAAGGCCTTTCCCTGCTCTCAGAACTGGTGGCGATTGCGCTTATGTAAGCTTTTCCACCGAGTCAGAGGTCACAGGCTGCCGGGGACCTAGCGAGCGAGGCCTTTGGGGCCGATCCATGAGGCTGTTTCCCAGTTTCCATTCTGGGAGCCCCATAAATAGAAATCACGGCCGCATGTGCTTTAGGGTTGAGTTCTAGGGGTCATCTGCACGGAGAGTGTTTCCTTCCATGGCATGAAAGACCGAATGTTCTCTGAGCTCTCTTCGAGGGGAAGGTGAGGTTTCAGACCTTCCTTGGCTTCAGGCTTTTCTTTTCCCTAGGTCAGCCGAGAGGGGTCAGTAAAGAGTAATGTGTGAACATTTTATTCCCTTTTTATTTTGGGTTTCGTGAATCTGTGGTTATCAGGAGTTGTCTTTTAAAAACTAAAAAGCATTATTTTTCGACTGAAATATAAACAATACCAGCTTCTTGGATTTCACCTCTACTTGAAGCCAACAGTGATGGTTTTTGTTTAATGAAGAATTAACAGATGCTGGACAGAGAGATGTCTTCTTTGTAAAACCAGAAAAGGGTCTTGGCTTCCAGAGTCTGGGGCTTAACACTGGTCCTAGTGGGCCCTTCATCTTCCTTAGGAATATGACACAGCTTGGTCCCCATGTTCAGTTTGGTACCTGGAGGATGAAGCTAATTGTGGAGCTGACCTGCAGGCATGGCGTTGATAGCTTTTAACAGCTACCCTCTGGAGCTTGTTTTGGTCATTTCTATTTATGTCCTGTTTCGGTTAATTATTGTTTTTTTTTTTCAATGTCTTTTTTTAAAGTGAACTTTTCTATAAATACATTTTAATCTCCCCTGAATGATTTCTTTTTTTTTTTTTTTTCATTAACTGCTGTCAGTGAACCGTAGCAATTGATTAGAGAAGGAAACCCAAATGGCAGCACTTTGTGGCGTTTCCTCCCAGCAGTGCTGTGTGACTGTGTGATCGCCAGCTGAGTTTCCAATTGTTGAAGCCAGGTCAGAAGGACTAAGCTATTTCTGCCTTGGGGTACCTATAGGTTGTGGAAAGCATTAAGGAGCCCATATGTGCACAAAACGGGAGCATGCTTTGTGTAGAAAGTTTCCTCCCCCTCATTTCTTGATCAACACATTTTTCGTAGTAGCCAAATAGTAAAACCATGTCTTACTCTGGATGGAACCTAGCTTCGTTTATCTAGTGAACTCTTTAGTCCTTTATAGGTAAACATTATTGTACCCATTTTATAGCTGGAGAAATAGAGGTTTGAAAAACATAGTAAGCTTCCTCAGGAGGGGCAAATGAATTCCAGGAAATCAGACCCCCTGTTCTGTAGTTCTCAATTCCGAAACCTGTAGGTGACCAGGTTAGATGGAAAATAAACCAATTCCATCAAATTCATATTCAAAAAAGTATATAAGCGTGCTAATATTTGTAAGCATTAGGTCATGCATGCTTAAGTGCAACAAGCATGTTCTTAAATGATTGTTGGATGCGACACTTTTTGAGTTATAGAACAGATTTTGACAGGAAAACAGTAATTGCTGTGTTCACTCCACACCTCCCCCCAACCCCATACATAGTGCCTTTGTTTTGTTTTGTTTTCTAATCTTTAAGAAAGCTAATAGAATGACCTAGGAAAGCACAGGGGTGAAAGCAGGAATTGGAAAATGCCAAGTCCTGCTCTCATGTAGGTATTTCACCTAAATGGTTATTCAGAAATTGAGTGGATTGTAGTAAATGGTAGGAGCATAACTCATAAATTTTAGGAAAAACACAAACTCAGTTTCAGCTTTGGGGCTTGGTTTAGCCAGTGATTGTCAGTGATAAAGAGACATGGTAAATTATTGCAAAGCATCCCTCCTTCTTGAATCAACAGGAGTTTAAGATGTAAACAATTTTGGCTAGGGGTTGGGAGGTATTGGAAAGGAAGTATGCATTTCTTAGTTTGATTTTTGTTCTACTTTGTGAACTATGTATTGGCTTGCTGGCTGGGTGTTTTCTAAGTAAGATAAAAGCAATAAGCTCTAGATTTTTTTCCAATGTGTAGATTCAGTCTTCTGTTTCTTGGTCACCTTTTTGCCAAGAAGCAATGGGACATTTAATAATATGTTTGCAGCTCATTCACGTACCTCTTTAAGGTGACTTGATATCTGATGAAATATGTTATATGAACTTAGTGAAAGGTGGAGAAAATATTTATCAGACTCCCGTAACTTTGTTTATGTGAGGGGATAGAAGACCTTTGTTTTTGCTTTTTTTTGTAGACCTCTGATTTAGTGAGTATGTATTACTTTTATCTGCTTTAGTGAGTACATATTACTTTTTTAATTTAGAAGAAAAGAAAGAAAAATGGAATTTACTTAAAATCTAGGTAGTTCTTTAAAACTTAATTAAAAAAAAAACTTTTACACCTAGGGAAAAACTCCAAGAATAGTACCGTGAACTCTAGCTTATCCTTTCCCTAGAATCACCATTAATTAACATTTTTCAGCATTTGCTTTCTTTTTATACATCAAGTTGTATGTATTCCTATTTTATTGAACCATGAGAGTAAATTGTAGATGCCGTGTATATAACATCTGTATTTCAGCATCTCCCAAGAATGCAACCATAATACAACTATCAAATCAGAAAATTTAACATTGATGCAATAATATTACTTACCTCACAGTCTATATTCAGATTTTGTCAGTTGTCCCAGTAAGGGCTTTTTATGGCAATTTTTCAACCCAGGATCCAATCAGGATCACATATTGTGTTTAATTTGTATATCTGTTTAATTGAACAGTTTCTCTGCCTTCGTCTTTTAAACTTTGACATTTTTGAAGAGTATGGGATTGCTGGGTAGAATGGCCCTCATTTTGGGTTTATCTGATTTTCCCTTCCTTTTGCCTAGTTTAAGATAATGTAGTTTTGGTAGAAATATTTCATAGGTCATATGCCCTTGGCATATCTTAATGGGAGACTATGATGTCAGTTTGTCTTGTTATTGGTGATACTAATACTTTTGAACCTTTGATTAAGAAGGGTTTACCCAATTTCTCCATAGTAAAAATACCCTTTTCCGAAAACTCTTTGTAATTAATCATTAAGCTGTTGGAAGATACTCTGAGGCTATGTAAACATCTTCTTTCAACAAGTGTTACCCAATGCTTTTAGCATCTGTTGGCAATTCTTGTTTGAACCAGATGTTATTATGACAGTTACTATGTAGAAAGAAAAGTTCTAGCATAAATGAGAGCCTTCCTTTCTTTACTTATTCACCCATTCATTTGTTTGTCGTTTCATTGTGGACTTACGGATTCTTTTTCAAATTGAAAATGTACCATTATATTACTATTGTTACTTTCAAGCTTAAATTGTCCCAATTGAGCAAGTAAGAGTCCCTTCAAGTTAGCTCCTTTGCCTTTTGGTATGTCTCCATCACTTTTTAGCATTTTTTTTTTACTTCCTGGCACAAGATTTTCCAGGCTCATCTAGTTCCTACCTCATTCCTGGAATCATCCCTTTCTTCAAGAATCCCTGATCCAGGGTACCAGCATTGGGACTGTGATATTTAGAAACCAAGATTTGGATGCTGGTTTTGCATATTGTAGACTTTCTTTTAAAAAAGAGCCTTTATGGGGTGCCTGGATGGCTCTGTGGGTTAAGCCTCCGACTTCGGTTCAGGTCATGATCTCACGGTTTGTGAGTTCGAGCCCCGGGTAAGGCTCTGTGCTGACAGCTCAGAGCCTGGAGCCTGCTTCAGATTCTGTGTCTCCTTCTCTCTCTGCCCCTTTCCAGCTTGTGCTCTGTCTCTCTATATCTCTCAAAAAATAAATAAATGTAAAAAAAAAAAAAGAGCCTTTGTTCTTTGGGAAAAAGAAGAGTTATAAACTTTACTTATGGAAGCATTTAATTCAAACGTTAGCCATGAGCTGTGATACACTCCTGTTAGGAGTGTAAATTGGTAAGCTTCTTGGAAAGAGATTAGCAAAATGCATCAAAATTTTTAAAATATTAACTTTCTTTGATCCAGAAGTTTTACTTCTATGACTTCATCCTAAGGAGGTAGTCAGAGATATGCAGAGAGATGGCTACAATAGCTGCTCATCTCAGATGATTAATGGTGAAGAACTGGAAACAACCCAAGTGTTCTTTAACAGATTATCTTTTAAATTACGCTACATCTCTCACACACACACAAAGGCAAATATGGAAGGTGATGGATGTGTTACCTCCATTGTGTGAATCTTTTCACTGTGTGTACGTATAGTAAAATCATCATGTTTTATACTTTTAAAATATTACAATTTGTTGAGTATACCTCAGTAAAGCTGAAAAAAGTATTCTACCTCTGTATAATAGAATTCCATTGCATTTGAGAGAATATTTAAAGAGCTGGGGAAATGCTCATTATATATTGCTAAGTGGTGAAAGCAAACTACAAAACATATATAGTAAGATCTTGGGTGTCTGCTTGGTGTCTGTATGGTGTTTTTATTTTACTTCCTTTGTTTTCCATATTTTTCAAAGATCTCACATTTTTCCCCAACATTTTATTATAAAAAATTCAAACATAAAGAAGGGTTGAAAGAATTTTCTAGTGAACATCTACATATCTACCATCTAGGGTCTCTGTCATTAATACAAATATTTTGTCACATGTATATTCAGCTGTGTATCTTTCTATCCATCAATCCATTTTGATGCATTTCAAAATAAGTTGTATGCATCAGTATCTTTCCCCTTAAATACTTTAGCATGCATATTATTACCAGAGTTCAGTATGTGTTTACTGTTTTGTTTTCTTTTAAGGTAAAATTTACATACAATGAAGTGCACAGATCACTCAGTTTTGACAAATGTGAACACCCTGTGAACCATATGTTTACTTTTATAATTGGAAAACAGTCAAGAAAAAAATTCTAGCTCAGTTAATCTATGTCACTTTCTCAGGACGTTCAGGTGAATTGAGTTTTATAAAACTCTTCAGTATGTCACGGATTACTAATTTTCCAGCCTCAGTATGTGCCTCTGAAATGTTGAATGTTTACTTTTCCGTCACTTTTCTGTAGCAATGCCAAATAATTTTCCAGTGGTAATTTAGCTTGTTTATGTTAGTTGCAGATTTACTTATTTTTGTTAAAAACGAGTTTTCAACAGGAAAAAGGTAATATCTTAGGGACATATACCAAAGGTAAGAAGAGATGCCTTTAGTGTATCTTTTTGGTAAATTCCATATGAGTTGAGATCAAACCATACTGCTTAGGCAGAAATCGAAGCAAGGAGTGGAGAGGGCAAGGAAAGACGTGGGTCAGTGTCCTCTTTCCAGCCACTGACCTCACACAGCAGGAGTTCATCAGCCTCCCAGTCCTCATAGAAAGGCTTAATCACAACAGCTTCATTTTGCTCTTGCAATGTATTTAATGATATGTTGAACCAGACATGTCTGCACATGGTATGTTTTTCTGTCTGAGAGATGGAAACCTGCAAGCGTTTGTGTTCCCTTGATATGTGTGGGTATCCAACTGATAGGAAGAAACCAGACTTCAGTATGAGATAGGGAACATGATTCCTCTTTGTTTCTGCAGAAGAATTGAAAGGAAGCAGAGTGCTCAAGAGCTAAAATATGAGGATTCACTTGCCTTGCCTTTTGCAAGGCACCACTCCCTTTATTTGAAAAAGAAAATATCCTACCAGATTTGTTAGAAATATTGAAAGCCAGGTAAATTCGAGTTTCAAAACTGTCTCACACTGTAAGTATTTATAAATAAAGAGAGAAGATCAAAATGTCAAAATCGAGGGCAGAATTTGCTTGGGATTCTGCCCCTCCCCTGCTGGCAATCTCTGTCTCTCTCTCAAAATAAACACACCTGAAAAAAAAGGGAGGGGGGTCACAAGAACAGGAAATACCAATAAGCTTTTGTATAAAGGGGGAAATACCTACGTGAAATAGAAAATACAATCTTAAAATTGGCACAGAACTCAACTAAGAATAAAAGCTTTTATTATACAGACTTTATCAACGTGACAGCATTTAGTGTTTCATGGAAGGCTAGCAAATATTATTATCACTTTATTAGCTCATGGGAGACCCTTTTTCCTCCTTGCAGTTCTATAGGTTTTTACTAACAAATTATTGGCATTTACTTTAACTGTAGGAATGTTGTTTTAGTATTACCCCCGTCTCTGAACACAATAGAGAGGAATAAAACTGCGTTTATTTTCTTTGTAAATCCTCTCATTATTTAAATACACTTATAGGACCAATGTAAGCAAGAATAGCTTGCATACGTGATACCTGCCGTTCAGTACTGGCATAGTTTCTTCAATGATTTGTCCACAATGGTGTTCAAGAACGGCGATACAGTATTTTTAAGTGTCAGGAGGGCAGACTTCACTATATTAGAGCTAACGTTCTAAGTTGCTACTTTCCAGTGCCCACACTCTCAGTGCCTAGCCTGTTTGTTATAGCATGTCGCCACTTCCCTAGTCTCCTCTGCTTCGCTCAGGAGGCCTGTCATGGCTCCAACTCACGACCCTAAAAGTCAAGACCTGAGCTGAGATCAAGAGTCAGACGCTTAGCTCCCTGAGCCACCCAGGCGCCCCATGTTTTCTTTAAATTTTTTTTCAATGTTTATTTATTTTCGACGAGAGAGAGAGAGAGAGAGAGAGAGAGAGAGAGAGAATGAGAATGAGCGGGGGAGGGGCAGAGAGAGAGGGAGACACAGAATCCGAAGCAGGCTCCAGGCTCTGAGCTGTCAGCACAGAGCCCGACCCGGGGCTCGAACTCACAGACCGCGAGATCATGACCTGAGCCAAAGTCGGACGCTCAACCGACTGAACCACCCAGGCGCCCCCCATGTCTTCTTTAAGACAACCCCGTGTACGGTTTTTTCTGTCACCAGTCAGAATTTACCGATTCTGGATTCTGTTCTTTTAGGCCAGTGGTTCTCAAGGTCTTGCCTTTGGACTAGAAGCATTAAGCATCACCTGGGAATTTGTTAGAAATGTAACTTCTTATGGGCCTCATGAGAGGGCTCATGTCCATCTTCTGAGTCAGAAACTCTGGTTTGTGGGGCCTGGCAGTCTGCTCTAACAAGCTTTTCAAATATTCCTGCCGCCCTCCAGAATCTGAGAACCATTGCTTGAGGTCATTTCTAGCCAATCATATGTCACATGAGTTTGGTCAGTGTGTCAATTTTGGTTTGAAATTTTAGGTACCTTAACTGGTAGTGGTTGTTAGAGGCTTTTTAGACCCTTACATTTACCACGTTTGGGTGACCATGTGGGCACAGGCCCTGCTTGGCAGTGTCACTGAGCATCATGAGCTAAAGGCTGACTTGGGGAATGGCTCACATCTGTGAAACCTCAGGCAGATGCCTTCAGACTCCAAATCTTCCCCCGCTCGGATCCTCACCTGACTTTCCAGCCATGTCTTTCATGTTCTGACCTCGACTCCTGTCGCCTTTTTCCATTTCTGTGACTGTGGTCCCTGTTTCCTTCAGCCGTAACACCTTTGTCCTCTCTGGCCGGGCAGATCCTGCCCATCCTTCAGATATAATTGCTTCCTTCTCTGTGAGACACTCTCAGGTCTTACAAGCATAATTTTTCTTTTTATTCTGAATTTATTAGTCAACACTGATACCATCGATTTGACTTGCGATGGTTATTGCCTTGTGTGTGACTTTGGTACACTGTAAACTATCGCCACGTAACTTCTCATGCCCGCGGGCCTCGTCTCCTCTTCTGAAAAGTGGAGCTAACAGCGGTACCTACATCACAGGCTTGTCAGGAAGAGTAATTGAGAGGACACATGTAAAATGTCCGGGAGAGTGCCTGGCACACAGGAAGACCCGGGTAACCGGCAACTATCAGGTGTATGTTTACAATCATACTCTGAAGTCAGGATGGCAAATCGGCATCCTGTTTAGTGAAAACTCCAGTTTGTTAGTTCCTAGAACCTTATGTGGGAAAGGGGTCAGAGCCACGTTTTCAGTCTGCAGGAAAGAGCCACGGCAGGGCTCAGTGTGCACATAGAAGGGCAAGGATGTGTGAGGTGTATTCCACATCCCTGTCGTGAGCTCTCTAAGGGCAAGGGCTGGCTTTACCTTTGTCGCCAATGCTGCCACCTTCCTGGCTGTCTTCATTGTACCAAGCACATCACCTCTGTGAACTAATCACTCGGTTAGGGGGCTTTCCATTACTGCCCTCCTCTTCTTCACACTCCCGTTATGCGATTATAACCTCCATTTGATAGGTCAGAAATTAAGGCTCAGAGAGGTTAAGTAACCTGGCTAATATAAACAGCACCCTTCCTTGCCTGCCTCATGACTCCCAGCCCTGCGGCTTGCTCACAGTAGTGTTTGGTTGGTAGTGTTGATGTTTGGTATCCTGATGCAGTAGACTTTCGTGTCATTCTCATCCAGGAGGGATCTCCTGTATCAGTGCACCTGCAGTTTGTTCATTTACTCTCTTTGAGCTGTGAGAGAGGATGGAACGGGCCTGTCTTTACTTACTGCTGATTGTGAGTTCACTTGGCTACATAGTGACAGAACTGTCCTTTTCTTCAGGGTAACTAATGTTTGATTTTTACAGGTACCCTTGCTTGTCTACCTGTTAGACTGGCATGCCATTTCCGCTTAAGAAATTTTAAACAATTCAGTGTGCCGTACTTTTACTTTGTGCTAGATCTAGAAATCATCACTTAGAGAATAAGCAGTTCACCTCATTTTATCTGATAATTAACGTAACCGCCATCATCCAGAAGTACGCACTGAGCAGCTCTCCGTTGCAGAGCTCCTTTCCTCGGGGCAGTTCTCTTCCTGGGAGCTTGTAATTTAAGATACCCCAAAGTGAATGGCTATAGAGAGACTTAAGAAATTAGGCACATATTGAACAAATGTATCAATGAAATGAGTAAGCATGTATCACTGATACTTCTGAAGGCAATACAAATCTTACAGGAGAGGTAACCACAGGAATGGCTTCTCCTAGAACCAGGAGTTTAGAAAATCACCTGAATGATGAATAATGTTCTTATCATGGTATGTGACATGCGGTTACATTAAGACAAATATCACTCTTTGCTATTTTTCAGATTAACAATATGACCATAGAAATGTTTTGTTTGCAAGAGAAAGCCCTTATCCTTTTATTTTAGTTAAACAAATTTTAAATCCTTTCAAAACTTTGTTAGATTACATGTTTACTTGCACTTAGAAGTTATTTTTGTTTTGCCATGTGAGGAACATTATTGCAACTGTTATTTCAGCTTTTCATTAAAGTACTGATCTCAGTATATTAAGCAATAAACATTTCAGTTAGTTAATAATCAGTTAATTGATATCCAGCCATGTTCTAAATATTGTGCTGAAATCAAACCAATGAATGTATTCCAATAAAAATGTTATATCCTGACTGGTGTTATACAAAGCTAGGCTCTTGCTTCATAAAAATAGTTTGAAGCACAAATTGAATTTCTGAGAAATTCAAAGCTTAATACAAAGAGAAAAACTGAAAGATTGAAGGAGAGGAAGAGCTATCCATAAGTATTCCGGATAGTTTCAAAAGAGATATGATTGGCTGTCAGTCTTCAGAATAGAAGTATCTCACTTGGGTATTAAAAAGGTACCTAGATTTTTCTTCTCTGCTTTCCAGTGAAGACAGGAAGTCACATGAAATTATCCAAGATAGAGACCATTTTCTTAATTTTTCTCCCCCCTACTCAGGCTTAATTCCTGCTCCTAGTTAGGACATCCAGTTTCTGTTTGAATACTGCCTTTGGTGACATATGAGATGCAGGCTGTTCAATTTTGGAGCAGTTTAATTCTTAGAAAGTTCTTTATAATGTAACTTAAAGGCATTGCTGTTGGACTCTGGCTCTCAGAACAAATCTTACCCTCTTCTGTATGTCAGCTTCTTGATGAGCACAAGTTCTATATCGTATTGATGTTTATATTTCCTGAGCTTGCTATAAGCAATCAATAAGTGTATAGGGCATAAATAAACAGTAAACATGGTGATCACGCTTCAACTTTCTTCTTTTGTAAGATTTACAGAAAGGTTCTGCTATTCCTGAATCCACAGAAAAGAACACAGTTTGCCATTCCTAGTCTACTACATAGCCTTTCTTTCTTCATGTTTGGCTGACTTTTTGAGTTCTTAATAAATTCGTTTGTCTTTCAATGAAAGGTTCTGTTCTGTAACAGCTAGGAAGGATTTTCCTGGCCATGTTCTTACTTTTTTTTTTTTTTTTTTTTACATGTTTCCAAAAAAGGAATCCAAGATCCTTTTTCTTAGCTCTGCTAATATCAGATGTTCACTGATTGATGACCTGAGAAAAATTAAGGTGTCCTACATGAAATGAGACTGCCAGAATCTTAATGACTTGAAAATATGACTTTTATCCCTGTTGCTGTTCTTCAGAAAATAGTGCTTGGTAAAATTAGCTACTTAGAGCAGCTACACTGATAAGGAAGAAAATGTCTGGTGAGTGTTTGTGCAGGCTCTGTTAAAGAATGAGAGGACTCTATGCCTGCTCTGCTTTTAAAGAGAGGTAGTAAGCGATTAATGAATATAATCAGTTTAAATCACTAGGCTAAAAAAATTTTTTTAACATTTATTTTTGAGAGAGAGCAGGAGCAGGAGAGGGGCAGAGACAGAGGGAGACACAGAATCCGAAGCAGGCTCCAGGCTTTGAGCTGTCAGCACAGAGCCCGACGTGGGGCTCGAACTCACAGACCGCAAGATCGTGACCTGAGCCGAAGTCAGACGCTTAACTGACTGAGCCGCCTGGGTGCCCTTAACTCACTACATTTTTAAAACATGTAGAACTGTGCTTCCTTTAGTAGGAAACTGAATTGCCTTTGTTATTAGAACTATAGTTGTAGAGTCTATCTTAAGCAGTGGGTATTCATTTTTATATCATTGGATGGGTATTTTAAAAGACAGTACAAAGTTTAGTTGGCATCTAAACTGACTTTTCCTGAACTAATTCAACTGTGGACAAATCTTTAACGTTGTGAAAATGGATAGCTTCTTCCCTTCAAAAATCTCAGGACAATTTCATAACCACGAGTTAAGGCCCCTGTGTGTAATCTGCATTCTTCCTTGGGAAAAAGTTTATCCTCAGAAGAACCTGGGAACTGTCACTAAGGCCAGAGTACATGTCTCAGAACAAGAGGACATGTGGGAAACCCTGGTTCTAGATAGACTCACCTCAAGTACTGATCACCCCAAGAGCAGAATTTAGTAAGAGATCAAGAAATTAATATTAACTGGATATGGGGGTGTGGAATGTTAAAAAAACATATACTCTGCCTTGTGTTGAAAACAATTTAAGATTGTTAGGTAGAATAAGTATATTTTTCAGGTTCCAGGGACGACCCTATGAGCCCCCCAAATCTCCCTTTCCTAAATGTACAGTAAAGAAATAGAAGAAAATTGACATTTCTTGAGTTCCTGTTAATGTATGGCTGCTATTCTAAGCAGTTGGCATATTCTATTTAATCCTATTGCTAATGCCTCAAGTTTTAGTATTGCAATTTCACTCTTTAAGATAGTTTCCCTTAATAAAAATGCAAACAACACTGAGAAGGGTAACTCAACATGTTAGTAATACCTCAGAGTGAGTGACATATGTGTTGTTGGTGTTGTTGTTTTTCCCCTGAGCACATGGTTTTCTAGGTGAGGGATGTATAATTGTTGTTGTAAGAGACTGTGACCTGAACAGATTACTGGGAAATCTCCTTTTTGATATTCTGTCATCCAACAAATATTATTACATGATAGGCACTATTTTAGATACTGGAGCCTTCTCAGTAATAAAATAGACAAAAATTCATGTCCTTTTAGAGCTTACCTTCAAATGTGGAAATAAAAAAAAATTAAATTGTATGTTAAAACATAAAGACACTCACCCCTTTTAAATATGGGCTGAATTTAGTGACTCACTTGCAAAGGCTGGAGTATAGGAAAGGGAAAACTAGTAACTTTAGGCTTTAGTAACTTTACAGTGGACGCCTGGCAGATACCATCTTAACCAAGCGATCTGGGTTGGCATCGCTAGCGATAAGCCACATCAGCACATGCACTCCCTGTGTGGTGTGATGAGAAAAGCACCTCATCTCTGCAGTCTTCTTCCCCAAAACCTGTAATCCCAGTCTAGTCATGAGGAATACCCCAGATAAGCCCAAGCTAATAGACATTCTACAAAATACTTGGCCCCTGCCTCTCAAGGCTATTAACAGAAAGTGTTGCAATCCAGAAGAGATTAAGGAGGCCTGGTCAGCAAACATGTGGTATCCTGAATTGGATTCTAGAACAGGGGGGGAAAAAAAAGGCATTGGTAGAGAAAATGGTGAAATCCAAATAAAATCTGGAGTTGAGTTAAGCAATCATGTACCAGTGATGGTTTCTTGGCTTTGACAAATCTAAGTGGGCAGCATGTTAAAATTAGGGGAAACGAGGTGAGAGGAACGATCTGCATTGTCTGTTCAACTTCTCTGTAAAGCTGACATTATTCCAAAATTAATACTTTATATAAAAATACAAGGAACACCACAGAACAGAGTAAGGGAAATCAGGAGTGCCAGCGTGGGGTCAGTGTTGCAAATTAGGTTAGGCAGGGGAGGCCTCGTTGAGAAGGTGATACTGGGCAAAAACTTGAAGGAAGTGAAAACGGAGCCCCGTACTTATATGCAGGTGAGACTTTCAGCAGAGATGACAGGTGGGAGCATAGTTGCTGCATTGGAGACATAACAAGAAGGCCATTGTGGCTGGAGTGGTGTGGATGAGGGGAAGAGAAACAGGAAATGGGGCCAGAGAGGTAACAAGGCCAAATGGTATAGGGCCTGGTACGCAATTCTAAGAGCTTCTAATTTAAATTGGGAGGAAATGGTGAGCAATTGAATGCTTTGGGTTTGTGCAGTGAGATTATTTGATTTATGTTTTAATATGGCCACTCTGGATACTCTGTAAGAAAAGACCATAAGGGCAGAGGCGGGGGCAGAAAGACCAGAAAGGACTATAATCCAAATGAGAGGTTTTTGTGTCTGGGGCCAGGAAGGTTACAGTGCAGGCAGTAAGAAGTGGTTGCATTTGGGGTATATTTTAAAGATAGAGCTAACCAGACTTGCTCACCTATTGGACATGCTGTGTGAATGTGGAGTCCTGGGGATCTCAAAGGCTTTGCTCTTAGGAGATGGAGGGTGCGTTTGCCATCTTGTGAGATGGGGAACATCATGCGTGGAACAGGTTTGTGAGAGTAGATTGGGAGTTCTTTTGTGGGGGGGGTGGGTCCAGAGAGAGAGTGTGTGTAGGCAAGGGGCAAAGGGGGAGAGAGAGTGACTGAGACTGAGACCGAAGCAGACTCCATGCCCAGTGTGGAGCCTGATGCAGGGCTTGAGATCATGACCATGAGATCGTGACCTGAGCCAAAATCAACAGTCAGATGCCTAACTGACTGGGCCACCCAGGCACCCCAGGAGCTCATTTTTGATATAAGCAATGAAAAATTGGAATTAATCTAAAAAATACCATTTATAGTACAACAAAAATATGAAATAGTTGGAAACAACCCAAATATCCATCAACAGATGAATGGATAAACAAAATATTGTATATGGGTACAGTGGAATAGCATTCATCCCTTTAAAAAAGGAAGGAGATTCTGGAACACTTTACAACATGGATGAATCTTGAAAGCAGTATGCTAAGCAAAGGAAGCCAAATACAAAAAGACAAATATTGTATGATTTTGCTTCTGCGAGGTACCTAGAATAGGCCAATTCAGATGCAGAAAGTAGAATAGTGGTTACCAGGTGCCACGGGGAATAGGGAGTTTCATTGGTACAGAGTTTCTATTTGGGGTGTTGAACACATTCTGGAAATGAATAGTGATGGTTGTGCAACATGTGAATGCATTTAATGTCTCATACACTTAAAATGATATTTTATGGGGTGCCTGGGTGGCTGAGTCAGTTAAGTGTCTGGCTCTTGGTTTTGGCTCAGGTCATGATCTCACAGTTTGTGAGATTGAGCCCCATGTTGGGCTCTGGGCTGACAGTACGAAGCCTGCTTGGGATATTCTCTCTCTCTCTCTCTCTCTCTCTCTCTCTCTCTCTCTCTCTCTCTCTCTCTCTCTCTGCCTCTCCCCTGCTTGCATGTGTGCTCTCTCTCTCTCTCTCCCTCTATCTCTACAATAAATAAATTTTTAAAAAAATGATATTTTATGTACCACAACTAAAATATAGAGTTCTGTTTCTAAAGAACAATAAGAAATATTAAAGGATAAATTTAACAAAAGCACTGTGCAGGATCTTTACATTGAAAACTATAAAACACTGCTGAGAGAAATAAAAGAAGGCATTAGTAAGTGGAGAGATCTACTCTGTTCATAGATCAGATATATGCTATTAAGATGTCCATCCGTTCTCCTGAAACTGATTTGTAGCTTCAATACAATCCCAATTATAACATCAGCCAATTTTTGGTAAAAATTAATCAGCAGGCTGTAAAATCTATATGGAAATGAAAAGGATCTGGAGTAACCAAAACAGTTTTGAAAAAGAATGATGTTGGAGGACTTACATAATATACTACCTTATTTTGTTACTTACTGTAAAGTTACAGTTACCAAGATTGTGTGGTATTCCTGTTATAGATGGACCAGTGGAACAGAACACAGTCCAGAAATAGATCCATATTTGGTCAATAGAATTTTGATAAAGGTACCAGGACAGTTCAGTGAGGAAAGGGTAATCTTGTCAACAAATGGTGCTGAATCAGTTAGTGTCCATATGCCAAAAACTGAGAGCCACTGGACTAAGGAAATGTAACAGGGCTATGAGCATTGATAATGGTGTGTGTTTTCATCAGCCATAGTCAGCTCAACAGGTACAGGAGTGGAGTAGACAGAGAATTGGGTTTTTTTCAGGGTTGTGGTTTTCCTGAGTATAATGAAGCGAAAGCACAAGAAGGGAGTTGAGGATGGATGCAAAGGAAGGGTTCTGTGATTTGCAAAGGAAATTTAAGTTAGGAAGGAAGGGAAGACCTCTGGGAAGGAAGTGGCACTGAAAAGGTGTAGGAACGGGTGACTATAGGTCACGGGACCATTGGAGCCCAGGTACTTAAACAGAGGAGCTGGAAATCTAGGAAGTGGGATGGATGGGTTTGGATTGTGGAGGGGTGCAGTTTAATGGTAATGCAGGGTCTAGGGTGTGACCAAAGGAATGTGTGGATGAGGTGTGGTGAAGGATTAGGTTATTGCAGGGGAGTTCAAGGACTTGAGAGGACAAGTGCCAGAGGCTCATTTATGTGCATGTGAACATTCCCACACTATGAGACAAGAATAGTAATTGGAGAAAATGACAGTGAGCCAGGAGCTAAAATCATCAAGAAATGAAGGGGAGCTGTTTGGAATTGTTGGTATATGTTGGCAACAATGAAGGATGATGGATGATGTGATCTAGTGACCTAAGGTCCAGCATTTAGGGCGGGGGAGAGCTGTCTGGAACTGATAATGAGGAGAGCATAAGGAGGTGAGCAAGGAGAACACTTTGCTCACCTCCAGACCTACTGGAGCAAATGCTTTGAGAGGGATTGGCTGCCATTGAGAGGCCCACAGAGAAGAGCCCAGGGTCTGTCAGAGAAAAGAAGGAAAGTTTAAGGAAGGGGTTCAGGATAGAGGGGGTCTGGCTGCTGGTGGGGCATGAGGGCACCGTGGAAGGGTTTTGGGAGCGGGAGAAAACTGGAAAATAGGGTCTAGCCGGAATATGTGCAGTCATATAGGGATTGGCACTTGGGAGATGGGGGATGGGCACCTGCGGCTTGGGTCGTCTTGTGGCAAAGACATAATCAGGGATCATGGGCACAGTGAGGTGAGTCCTGAAGTTCGTAGGTCGGAAAGTGGTGGCCAGGCTGTGGAGGTAGGAGGGAGTAGATGTTAGGGCTCCCCTGGCCTTCGGAATTGGGCATGACAGACCTGGGAAGGAGTATATTGACTATGAAAATCTGGTTAGCAACAGAAGGGATTTTCTTTAATTTCAGGTTGTGTGATATGTGTTCTCTGGAATTTGTCAGTGGCTCTCTGAGGAGATAACTGATAACAAGGCCATTCTAGAGTAACCAGGAAAAACTTCTTTCCAGCAGCATGTGCTTAATGGGGAGTCAGTCCACTGGCTGAGATAGCAGTCAAAATGTTTACGAAGACTATAGAATGAATTTTCATTGGCATGTCTTAAACCAAGTCGTCTTTTGTTGAAGATGGAGGCATTAATCCTAGGAAGCTGGATAGCTACGTGTTTTAAGAGCCTGCACTCCAGAGTCAGACAGTGGAGATTCAAATCCTGGCCGCACTCCTCATTACTTAAGCAGATCTCAGTTTTCTCTTCTGTAAAATGTAGATAATAATAGGGCCTGCTTCACAAGGTTATGACGAGGGCCAGCCGAGGTCATCCATGTTGAGCACGCCTAGCTTGCTTCCCGGCACCTGGTCTGCTTCAGCATTCATGACTGTTGCTATTACTGTTCATTCGGCAGCTTACAGTCAGAACATACTCAGTGTTCATACTGTCCTCTGTGGCTCGCCGAACATATTTAAGCATAGTTTTCTTTTTTAAGAGCTGTGGACAACTTAGTTACTTACATTGCCTTACAGTATAATGTTTCCCAGACTTTTAAAATCCACATCTTCTGTGATGCTTTATCATCCTGTTGTTTTTCATTTTCTTACGAGCCAACAATATTTTATCATTTACTTGATATATATTTGTGTTATTAAGTAGAATGTTTTAACTTAAAAAAAAAAACTATACTTTTTATACTTCCGCTTTCCCTGTCCTCCAAAAGCTGGTATCTTCCTCCCCCCCCCCCCCCCCCCCCCACTGGAGAATCATTGTCACCTAGGGTCCTTATGATGGCATCATAGAACAATTTGGAGATATCTTCCCACACACAAGACCGGTAGAAGTGAAAAGAACTGATGGCACTTAGTGCTGGTGAGGGTATGGCATAATGGGCACCCTAGTCCCTTGGTATATGTTGGCAACAGTGAAGGATGATGGATGATGCAGGCTAATGACCTAACATTCCGCCCTTGGCCTTTGGGGGGCAGGGGGCGCGGAGAGCTGTCTGGAACTGGTAATGAGGAGCAAGGTGGACACCTTGCTCGCCTCCAGGCCGAGTGTAGCAGATGCTGAAAGAGACCACCTAGCTGCCGTTGAGAGGCCTACAGAGGAGAGCCCAGCTCCTGTCAGAGAAGGTGAGGCAAAGTTCAGAGAAGTTTAAACTTTCTGTGGACGTCCAAAGGGGCAGAGCCTTCAGAGGGCAGTTTGAGAGAGTCTCAAAAGTCTTAAAATGTCATTTGACCCATCACCCTCACTTTTAAGAATTTGTTCTAAGGGAATAGTTGGAAAAATGCACGTGCAGATATATTCAGAGCTGTGTATGGCCATGAAAAATGGGAAACAGCATGTGCTACTTTTATAATTAAAAAAAAAAAAAAAGCTGGGGCACCTGGGTGGCTCAGTCGGTTGAGCGACCAGCTTTGGCTCAGGTCATGATCTCACAGTCCGTGAGTTCGAGCCCCACGTCGGGCTCTGTGCTGACAGCTCGGAACCTGGAGCCTGCTTCGGATTCTGTGTCTCCCTCTCTCTTTGCCCCTCCCCTGCTCATGCTCTGTCTCTCTCTGTCTCAAAAATAAATACAAACATTAAAAAAAAAAAAAGCTGACCAAATGCACGGAATCTTATAGCATGGAGACAGGGGAAATATCTTTATAATTGGTCTGTTCTGTACACAGGAGGCCTCTGTGTACTAAACTAAACCTCCTGTTTAGTGTTGAATCATGCACAGTACCTTGAAAGTTTACGCATATGTTTCCTTAATCCTTTTTTTTTAATGTTCATTTATTTTTGAGAGAGCATGAGCAGGGGAGGGGCAGAGAGAGAGGGGGACAGAGGATGCGATGCAAGGCTAGAACTCACGAACCATGAGATCGTGACCTGAGCCGAAGTCGGACTCTTAGCCGACTCAGCCACCCAGGCGCCCTTCATATGTTTTGAAATATTTTCTGCTTCACCTCTCCTAGAAGAATATCATTGATGACCCAGAATTTTAATCTCCTTATTTATCTTCCTTCCCCCCCCCGTCCCCAATTTCTTTGCTGTCCTGAAGCTCTGCATACATATGGTATAAAGTAAACATGGATTCTTCTTAAGAGTTTCTCGGTCTTACTTGATAGTTGGAGAAACACTGCAGACACTTTAAGTTAAATGTAATTTGCATTTATCTGGTCACTTGGTACTAGTGACCAGGAATACAAATAGAACGTTTGGTTACTAACCAGTAAGGCTTTAGAACTTTGCCTATATTTCTAGCTTGCTCCCGATCTGGTAATTATAAAGGGGAGAAATCTGTATTTGCTCTGTGGGTGCAAATGTGTAAAGAACAAGTAGCCCAGCACTTGGGTGGTATTAGAAATATGCCTTTCCCTTTATTATGGTGGATTTTTCCCCCCTCTTTTTGTTCTAGCAAACTCATAAAGGTTCTGGAATGTTTACCCACAGCCATTTGTCAGGATGAGTTAGGAAGAAATTTTCCTTTTTAAGAACTGTATATAAACAGAGAGAAACATTTCACACCTGTTTATCTTAGCGGGGCCTGCGGAAAGGGGGAGATAGGTTCTGCCTTAACTCTTCCATTGAGAGAGGAGTTTAGAAAAGAGGCAGAGTGTCCTGTGATCTCGTGAGCTTTGGATTAGAGCACTCAGAACCAAGTGGAGGGGCCCACCATTTGTGGCTACGCATGAAAACCTTTCCTAAATTTCTTATTTCTCTGTTTGAGCCGTCTTTCAGCTCACCTAGCTGAATTGTCTATGTTCATAAGATGCCTCTATAATACATTTTCAGACATACATTTTAGGATTCAGAATTTTTTCCTTACTAAAACTACCTTTCAGTTTTGGTCTCCATTTGTTACAAATCTCTCTCCTAGTATTTTAGGAAATCTTGTTGGAGGGTGGGGCATGATCTATAGTGTCTCCTCTAAAGGAATGTTTGATGATCCTCTTTTAAGATACTGTTCATTCAATTTTGTAATAAGTAAGACCTAATAATAGCTTTTTAACTTTAAAAAGAGAGTCCTTTTTTATACAACTTCGAAATCAAAATAAAGTGGTGTCGTCTCTGACTGAATCAGTTCATAAGCCGTGTGAGAAAATTAGTCTGTCTTTCCATTTGCTACAACCTCTCATCGCCGAGTCTCTTTCCTTACAACCATTTAGACCATTTTCTCTTGCAGATGTTCCAACCTTACTTGGTTTCAGTGCCTACCTTGGTTAATGACTCTGCCCCGTCTTTGCCCATCATCCTGAGTGAATTTGGTACCCACTTGAAGGCCCTCTGAGTCGACTGCCCGCTTCTGTCACTACTACCACTTTGTCTTTCAGCTCCACTTCCCTGCAGCCACTTATGGGTAAAACCTTCAACATCTCAACTTAGAACTACTCCCCCTTGAAAATAGCAAGCCTTAGCTTCCCCTCTCTGCCCGCAATTCGTCTTACCCAGTCTTCCAACAACCCTGCTTTTCTTCACCCTTATCATGACCTCCAGCCTGTATGCTTCAAATTCTTCTCCCACCCCCTTTTTAAATCTGTTTTTAATTGAAGGAGAGTTGACATAGAATATTACATTAGTCTCAGGTGTCCAGCATCATCATTTCACATTTATATACGTTACAACATGCTCACCACAGTAAGTGTAGTTACCATCTGTCACCATACAAAGTTTTACCATATTATTGACTATATTCCCCTTTTTGGATTCAGTTGCCTCCAAGCTTGCATGTTTCCCACCACGTACTTATTTCGGTGCTCACCTCTTAATCCTATTAAATCCCTTTCGTCTCATCTCCTTGACCTTCCACTCCTTGAAGACAAAGACAGTGGCTTTGTGTATCTCTGCATCACTTTGAACAGTGTGTATTTTTTTTTTAATTTTGTTAGTGTTTATTATTTTTGAGAGAGAGAGAGACAGAGTGTGAGCAGGGGAGGGACAGAGAGAGAGACACACACACTGAATCCGAAGCAGGCTCCAGGCTCTGAGCTGTCAGCATGGAGCCCGATGCGGGGCTTGAACCCATGAACTGCAAGATCATGACCTGAGCCGAACTCGGTCGCTTAACTGACGGAGCCACCCAGGTGCCCATTATTTTCTTAATATGCAAATGAATGTTAACATATCTGTTCACAGATTCAGGTCTAACAACTTCTGGCTGTGCCAAAAATTAATACACCTACCATCAGAGGACAAATATTTACAACACCGAGGAACCCAACTAATAGAATTGCAGGGTCTGTACTTTCAGGGCTGCAAACTCCAGAGTCCTCATACAGTAATCTAAGGGTGTGAGGTCGGCCAGACATCACACGGTGGGAGGTGCGGGAGCTGGGGAAGCGGAGAGGGTGGCCTCTGCGCTGTGTAGCTGCGTGCTAGTCTCTCAGGGTTGTCATTCAGAACATGGTCCAGATTGGTAGTTCATGGGGGCATCTGTCCTGCAGGTATGTTGTGTTTGGTCCGCACAGAAGTCTAATTTTTCAAAACTCATCATGAACGTTTAAAACTTAGATGATTTTACATGAAAATCCAGATTTCTGGCTTCCTTGAAAAAGAAGCAAACTGGATCTATGTTGTTGAGTGGTGACACTGTTGTTGACTTCAATGATGAGGGCAAGGCTCGTTTGGAAGTATCAGTTCTAAAAGATTAGTGAATTTCAGTACTATAATTTTATAACTGAATCATAATGAGATGCAATTTTCATTAGCATTTAATAATGCAACCAATAAAATAAAAGAATTGGTCTTTTAAAACTATTTATCTGTGAAGGATAGCTGAAAGACTAAGGACTGTTAAGCTGAATCTTTTCAGAATGCCCCCCAAAAGAGTTCCTGATATGAAGTAGGGGTATGTTCTTGTAAACTTTTAAACTTCCTCGTTCATTTTTTTTCTTAATAAAACATACTGAAATTTATTCTTGGAATTTATGGTAGCACAGAAATTTTAAGTGCCAGTGCAAAAATGCAAAATGTAAAAACCAGGAGCTGAAATGTATGTTTCAGCAAGCAGCAGCTTTCTGCGAACTACAAACACCACGTCCACGTTTCCTGAATTCTTTCTGATGTGACAGCAGTATCTTCCTTTCACTTTATTCATTTTCCCAAACTACAGACACGGTGATTATTTTTATGTGGTAAAGGGTTAATGCAATGACTCTTTGTTCCAGGTCTATTGTGGTAATAAAAGAATGAGACAAATACCAAGAACAGTGATAATGAAAAATCACTCTTTTCCATTTTATTTTTCCACATAAAGCTCTCTCTTCTGTCCTCTGTTATCTCTGTGAAGAAAGCTACTCTAAAAAAGGAAATCTTTCTTTGAAAATTCTGGAATGATCAGACTGGGCATATTCCTCTTATTGATTTATTTTTACTGATTTTGCATCTATGATAGCAAAAGAAATAAAACACATAATGCTTTTTATACATAGAAGAATATTAACAGACATTTCCATTCCATTTAAAGGCTTCTCCTAACCACACATCCCTTTTAGAGTTTTCTTCAAAAATATAAGGAATGTTAAATGCACTGGTATATTTAATGTTTTGCTTAATCGAAGAGTTTTTTAAAAATGATGAAATTTGTAATAATAAAAAGATGAAATTTTATATGACTTGGTTGCTTGATGATTTACCCTTACATGAAAATAATACCAAGGCCTTTGAATCATCTATTTTGCTATTTATTTTCTTAATAAAATTTCACTTTTTAGATTATAACCTTAATACCCTTAATTATACAGAAAAATTAGTTAGTAATTTGCAAGATTATACAGTACAGAACAAATATTAGGATTAGTCTAGAGGAGTGCTCATCTAGGAAATGCATCCGAATGAGGCAAACTGACATAAATCATTTTAGACTACAGAAATTTTTATTAATCTCTTGTGGCATTTAATACTGAGACATTGTCCTCTTTTCCCCCTAAGGTATGTTAGAAAAACACCTAAGTTATATAAAGGTCTTCCCTGTTTAGCTAGAGCGATATACCTGCTGTTCGTCAAGGTAAAGACAGGGGAAGAGATGGCAGGTGCTTGGGAGAGTGGTAAATGGAGAGCTGTGACAAGAATACAGATCTAAGTCTCTGCAATGGCAGGGGACTTGTCTTAAGGGGTTTTCTGTTCTTACGCAATTATAATCAGAACATTTTGGACCTGAAAGCATATTATCTGAGGCCAGCTATTTTTGCTTCCATTGCTTTACAAATGGAGATACCTAGCCATTTAGTAGACCTTCAGATTAATTATGTTCCATCTCTTTTCTCTTTATAAGTCCACTTTCCTTGAAGTCAGAATATTTCTTAGTTTATTGTATTGTTTACATTTAAGGAGATAAAAATATTTCCTTAAATAGATGTACCTGAAAGAGTGAGATCTGAAGTTAGTAACCTAATGATCTAGTTGGGGGAGCAAGAACTAATCACACAGTTTTATGGACCTCTCAGTTTTTTGAAATGACTTCCAAATTCTTGGGTTTGTGGTGGGGAGAAAATTTAGACAAGCAGCAAGTAAAAGATGTAACATGTGAATATTTCATGTGTTGGTTACTGGGGTTGCCTATGCATCTAAATTTGATCCTTGTGGCCATGAACACTGAGGAGCCACAAGCATATGTGTATATACACAAACACACCCACACACTTCCCCCTAAGATTTTTACAAGACTCTGTTCTGGATCCAGCGATTTCATAGTGTAAAGTAGGGAATGGAGAATATATTTGACAAAGAGACTTGCTAGATTCCTTGAAGGAGAGAGAGCCCTTAATGGAAAGGCATGACTTAGAAGTTGGTAGTCATTATGCCAGTTCATCTCCATTGTTCGCATCTACATCATCATGGAATATGGGACTTGATTTCAAACTATCTTCTTTGATTCCAGAAATTACAACTTCCTGTCATTTAGTTGAAAACATTATCAAAATAGCGGTTTTAGAAGTAGTTGTAGAAGTGTGTAAGTTTTAAAAGTGTGCAGTTTGTACAGTTAGTAAATCCAGCCCAGTGGGGAATACCATGATAGAGGAGATGCGTCAGTACAGAACAGGACATTCTATCAGTCAGGATCCAGTAAAGAGACAGAAACCACACCTGTAATTTGAACAGTGAAAACTTAATACTAAAATTACTAACTAGCAAAAAGTCAACCACTATTAACTAGTAAAAGCCTCTAAAGAACACAGGAATAGTAAATACAGGGGTAGCTACCAGCTCTTAGGGGGAATACCAAAGGAAGGAACAGCCTTAGAAGAGTCCTTCCCACCCCCACCCCGGGCTGAAACGTATACCTCATTGGAGAGCAGGTAGGTGTAGCCTATTGGATGATGGAGGGGCTTGCTGTGGTGTCACAGGCTGGAGCTGGGTGACAAGTAGCCATCTGCTGCAATTCTGAAATTCTCAGGGGTGCCATACGCTGGTGCTGTGTGTGTGGGAAGCCATCTGCTGGGGACCTGGTAGGCTGAAGGTGTCCCACAAGAATCTTAAAGCCGAGGTACTAATAAAACACTTGAGGGTGAGTAACATTGGATCTCACACTTACCACTGGCTACCACAACTACTGGGGAAAAAATCACACAGGAATCAGGAAGAGAAGTCTCCTCCTCTGCTGTGCCTTGCAGTGTCCCTTCAGTGTCCTTTATTGACACAGCCTAACGTTGCACCAGCTGGGAAAGGGAAAATGTTTGTAGGGTGTAGCTCTAGTATCACAAGGCAGAACAAAAAGCAATAGATATGGTGCTGAGAGGCAGCAGATTATCAGCTGGCACAATTCATGCCTTTGGCTACTCAGCTGCTATGTATACCCTTTATACACACTTGAACTTCCATATAATTATGAAGCAACTATGCTTTTACCAGACAAGATCAGCTGTCCTTCGTATAAGTGAAGTTCTTACCATTCCCCAAAATAAGGAGACACAGGGTCCCAATGGTCATTGTATCCATTGCGTGCTTCATTAGTTTCTCCTCAAATTCCATCGTAGTGCCACTGAATACTTTATTACCTAAAATCTCAATCATAAAGTTAACCTCAAACACCTTGTCCATAAAATATGGAGGAAATAGTCATTTTTTCCAAAGAAGACATACAAATAAAAGATACATTTGTAAAAATACAAATACAGAAAATATGGTTTGTAAGGTACAAACTTTCAGTTGTAAGATAAATCCTTGAGACCGAATATACAACATGGCGATGATAGTTAATACTAATGTGAAATTTATTAAGAGTAGATCTCGAGACCTCTCATCACACATATGCAAAAGGTAACTATGTGAGGTGACAACTGTGTTAATTTGCATGATTGTGATAATTTCACAATGTGTATGTATAGCGAACCATCATGTTGTATATCTTAAATATATGCAATTTTTGTCAATCATACTTCAGTAAAGCTAAGAAAAAGATAAAATAAGGGGAAGAAAAAGAAGAAGTAGTTGATATACACAAATAAGTGTATATATATTTATTTTTTTAGAGAGAGCATGCGAGTGGGGGAGAGAGGCAAAGGGAGAGAGAGAATCTTAAGCAGGTTCCAGGCTCCGGGTGGAGCCAGAGTTGGGGCTTGATCCCATGACCTTGGAATCGTGACCTGTGCCAAAATCAAGAGTTAGATGTTCAACTGACGGAGCCACCCAGGCACCCCATATATTTAGATATATCAGGCAAAGGGAAAATATGCAAATCTACTACCATTCTTATTTATAGTCCTCATTTCTGTAATTAGTCATTATCTCTGGCTTCCTTCTAACACTGCTCATTTTATATTTTATTTTCCCTGCAGCCAAAACCTCAGCTGGCTGGGAGTCTTTCCCTGCTGGAGTGACCTGAACTTTCATTCCGGAAGGTTCCAAATCTTCACTAGTCCTGCTTATTATTGGTTGTCCTAGTGTTTCATTAACTTTTATTCTTGGGCATAAAAGTACTAGGAATCACCACATAGAATCTCCTGAGTTTCAGACATAGACTTCCTTGCCACCACTGTTTGGCAACAACCCAATTTTTCTTTGGTAATTAGGATCCATCTCTTTGGTCAATAGAGGAACCTCTTTTTTTTTTTTTTTTTTGCTTGTTGGTCCAGTGGCATACAAAGTGAAAATAGCCAAGTGATAGTATTGTATTTCAATTCACTGGAATCATTATTGTGTCCTCTGGTGGAAAAATTCCATCAGTGGGGGCTAAGACCTTCCAAACCAGCAGAACTCAAAGTTGTTGGGATGGGGAGCAAATAATAATGACAGGAACCCATTGATTCCCAGATCCAGTGGCCTCTGATTCAAAGCATACATTTCATCCTCTAAATCAGAAATGCTTTTAGGATGTTGTCTCCCAACTCGATGATGTACCTGAGACGACCTAAGTGATTCCACCTTTCTGTTAGGCTAGCTGCTTCTGAATGAATGGGTATAAGGTGAGGCCAGTTAATCCTATGGGTTTGAGCCCATTGCTACACTTCCTTTGCCATGAAATGGTTTCTTCCATCAGAAGCGATGGAATGTACTGAATGGAATAATGGTGAAGAAGGAATGCCATGGGGCAGCTGAGGAAGATTCTGTCAGAAACATTCCAGGTATTACTGCTGCTCAGCTCTGCTGAGGGGAAGTCCGTGTATATGGGCCCACACGTGGGCTCCACTGCCGTCATCATGGCCACTTGAGCCAGCATTGTGGTGGCTGGGAAAGAGTCTGAATGACACCTATGGAAGAGAGAGAATTTTGTTCATGTGATTATTGAGTACCCCCTCTGCAGTGGATGCCCATTGATGAGCATTCATATGGGACAGTCTGTGCCCCATCTGAGAGGTCCATCCACATATTTCTTCCCCCAAATTCTTTGTCATCAGTCTTGCAGTCTTATTCCTTTCACGTCCCTGATTGTCCAGCCAAACTGTACACAGTCATCCATGAATTAGTGTAAATCCACACTTCTGGGCAGCTCTCATTCCAGATAGAGTGGGTCACTAAATGTACTGCCCAAGTTCTGCCTCCTGAGAGGATTTTCCTTAAAAGCTGTTCTTTGGGGATCACCCCTGACTGGGGCTGCAGACATCTAGTTTTAGTCAGTACTACCAATGTATGACACAGAACCATTTATAAATTGAGCTCATGTTTTTTCTTTCTCAGTCAACTTGTTATTGGGAACTTAGGATCAATTCAGAGCTAGTGTTTAGTCATCCCTGAAACCACTGGGTATTTCTTTTTCCCCAGTGTACTGTCCAGCTAGTAAATGGCGGCAGGTCCCTTTGATGGATTCTTGGAGGAAGACTTTCTTTTTTTTTTTTTTTTTTAATTTTTTAACCTTTATTTTTTGAGAGACAGAAAGAGACAGAGAACGAGTGGGGGAGAGGCAGAGAGAGAGGGAGACACAGAATCTGAAGCAGGCTCCAGGCTCCGAGCTGTCAGCACAGAGCCCGACATGGGGCTCGAACTCACAAACTATGAGACCATGACCTGAGCCAGAGTCGGATGCTTAACCGACTGAGTCACCCAGGCGCCCCTAGGACTTTCTATACTTGTGGCCGAACTGCAGGGTTTTTCCTTAAGGAAACCTGGCCTTCCCTTCATCAAAGGGTTCTGGATCTATAAACTGTCCTAGGCCTGGAAACTGGATATGGAGGTGGGACTCTGCCTGGTGGTGATTTAATGGCCACCAGATCTAGAATTTTCTTCTGTTTTATAGATCACATAATATTTTAATAGGTTCCATGCCGATTTCATTCCTAGGGATACCAAGATAAATTACTACCAGAGATTTCTCTGGGAAAAGCATTCTGACTATCAGTATGTCCCTGCTGCCTTTTGTGATAAATGCACCTTTATCAAGGTGCATTTAAATCTTGTCTTTGGCATTAAGTGCTGCCACTTGGGCTCTCTGCCACTCCTGTAATCCCTTCATCCCCTAGGAAACCAGAAAACCTTTCTCAGTGGCAGCATCTCCTATGGTCATACCTGGTCTACAAATGAGAATGGCACAGAGTTTTTCAGAGATGCTGTATTTCTTACTGATTTGTTTTTCAGTGTCTTAGTGGAAGGAGAATCTCTGGTCCTTCTCAGGAGATGTGGTTGGGATAGGTGGGTGGATATGCAGTTATAGGTGATAAATCCACTCCAACTTTCCTTTCTTCCTAAGGCTTTAGTTTCCTTTCTCCATATCATGCCAGGGAAGGTCTGGCATCCCAACCTTATTACATGTAAGTAATAAGACTATCCCTGTGCTCAAGTTTCTGTCAACCAACTAAGTAAGCTTTTAAGACACTTGCGGCTTCATGAGCTAATACATTAATCTGGAATCTCTAAAAAAAATGCATCCATATCCATGAAATCAGCCTGATCTGTATATTCCCACCCTCTTCTAACACTTTTGATATTTACTCCCCCACTCATTCCCTGGGCTTTTCTAATATGTATTAACAAAATCTTGCAGTTATTTTGGCTAAGTTATTTTCTTCTGGGTAGTACTGTGTACCTGACCCCCTGGAGCATGTTAAGATTTGAGAATATGTGGTTATGGCAGATCTTGAGGGGAACGAGTGTCCCTTTGCAAAGTGTCCACTTCAGGTGAGGCTTTCCAGCAAAAGAAAGCTAGTCTCTTGAGACACAGGAGGGTAAGCTACTCCCAGAGGCAAGGGAGCCCCAGAAAGACTTTGAGGTTTGGAATTATCAGTTTCATCTTGAATCCAGGCAGATGTTTCCCTTTCCAAGTGTCTGGTTCCATTCTTCCCCAATCAGTATGCTAACTAACGTTCATGTGAGGAACTTGGTGAGGTTGTGAATTCAGCTCACGTTGTAATTCAGGAACACACACAATAAGTTTTGTTTTTGATTTCTGGAAATATTAGCCCTGCGGCTACAGTTAAAAAAGATTCTTTCAGGGGCACCTGCGTGGCTTAGTCAGTTAAGTGTCCGACTTAGGCTCAGGTCATGATCTCACGGCTCATGAGGTCAATCCCCACATCGGCCTCCGTGCTGACAACTCAGAGCCTGGAGCCTGCTTTGAGTTCTGTGTCTCCCTCTCTCTCTGCCCCTCCCCCACTCGCACTCTGTCTCACTCTCAAAAATAAATAAACATTAAAAAATTAAAAAAATTCTTCTAGATTGGCTATGGAAGTTTTTGTGGTTCTTAGACCATGACTTGGGCTGAGGATTAAAGAACCTGAGTTTGTCATTTTCTTTTGGTAAAAATACCTCCTTGATCTCAAAAGAATCCGTCCCTACAATCCTTCTGTTCATCATTACTGCCATAATGGTCAAGGACAGCAGCAACCTTGACTTTCAGGCCTGGTTTCAGTTGGAATTTTCATGCACTGAATCATAGATGATAGCATGATTGATTTTGATGCCACTTTAGGCTGTGGATTACTAACCTCCCATTTCCCACTGACAGGAACCTGTGTCCTTCATTCTGGTGCAAACTCATGACCAAAATAATCCTAAAATCCTGTTTTTGAGGGTCCATAGCCTGGAACCACACCCAGTACCAATTCTATATTAGTCAGGAAAATTAGTATAGAGAATTATTAACTAGTAAAAGATGGCTAACTACTAAATGGGGTAAAAGAGACTCAGGAACACGGGAATAACGAATGCTCCTGCTCCCTGGAGCTGAGGGAGAGTATTCAAGGAACAAACACACTTGGAAGAGTGTGCATCGCCCAGGCTGTGACTGAGACCCGTTGGACGGCCTGTATCTGTGAAAGGATGATGGCAGAGTTTACTGCCGCTCCGTGGGCTGGAATCGGTTCCCGAGAAGCTGCCTGTTGGGGTGCTGGGTTAAGTTTGATGTAGTACCATAGGTTCGAGTTGTTCCACAAGCAGCCACTCTCTGGGTTACCTGTGGGCCAGAGCTGGTGAACGTGGAGCCACCTACTTGGGTGCCAGTGGCCAGAGCTGACAGGCAGGAAGCTGCCCGCCAGGGTGTAACGTGCCAGAGCTCGTTCTCAAGAATCTTGCTGCTGGGGAGCCAGAGAAAACTGCTGCGGGCTGAGCACCCCTGGGTCTCCTGCACAGTGCTGTCAGCCATGCTGTCAGAGTGAGCACCCAGGAGCAGGAAAGAGAAGTGCCTTCCTCTGATTTGCCTTGCAGTGACCCTCCAGTGCCTGCATTAACAAAGCCTAAAATTACACCCGCTGACTCAGGAGAAACGTTTACAGGGTTTAGCTCTGGTGTTACAAAGGAAGGCAAAGTGTAGGTGCAGAACTGAGAGGGAGTCAGTTCATACCTGGCACATATTTATAAAGTACAGGATCATTTTGAGAAGAAATGGATAATACAGTTTTTTCTTCCTACGTTGAAAATCAATGGCCTAGTCATTGGATTATATATATTGTGTGGAAGTTGTGCGTGTTTCGTTCATGTTTAAATAGATCCCTTATAGAATCTCATATATGTTACCTCTTAAAAGAAAGCACTTTCTCAATAAATTCTTACCCATGTATTTCAGGCTTCAGATCATTAATATACTCATTAGTTCTGGGACTATAACTAAAGAACGCACATTGTTTTATGGCTTTTTAGCTGGGTGAGAGCTCTCATCACAGTAAAACAAAGTTCTCAGATTGCTTTTGTAGCAGCCTCTGTTAGTTATGTTTTTCTGCCTAGAAGCCTCCACCTCACAGTTTGAAAATAGAAAAGAAAGTTAAATTTCAGAAATGTTAATTGAAAATAGAACCTTACATTATTGAATACACTCCTGTTTTTCGGTCTAAGACTAAAAATATCAGTGCACTGGAGAACAGAAGATGCATTTCACAGAGAGGGGTTTTCTCAAAAGGCTTTCTTTATTTCCTTTTAATTTTCTAAGTCGAGGGATGTATATTTTCAATTCCATTTCACAGTATGTTCTACAGTACCATGTATATATTATGTAATGCAGTGTACGTTATAAATGAGCTGAAAATTATACCACTAGAATGATTAAAAACACATGATTAAAGCAATATAATCAAGTTTCTTTATGGAACTTTAATATGTTTAATCTAAAGAATGAGACGTTGTCTCTACGTGTATTCTAAAAGCGCTTTGTGTGACGTATTTGCCTCTGGCACTTCCATAGGATTTGTAGAAATGAGAGTATAGGGTTTTGGGTTTTGTACTATCTGGCTGGGGAAGGGAAAGAATGACCTGTAGGACAAGATAGAGATGATGCTCCGGGGTTCCAGTGGTGCCCAAAGTGACAGAGCCTGCTTCCTTACGAAGAGAGTATTCATTTCCTGTTTCTGCTGTCCAGAAGGAGAGTGAGCACCCCAATGGCAGAGTGCTCTCACAGACTCTACCTCGGACAGTGTGGGGGTTTATATTCAGATAGACAGCATTCACACGTTTAACTCTGATGCTGGCCACTACGGTGAGTAGGAGATTGGCGTTTTCTGGATTTTAGAAAATGAAATGGAGCCTGCAAGTAGCGTTCACTTATGTGACAGCCATGTGGTTTTGAAAGGGACATTTATTTTCTTGCCAAACCGCAATCCTATCTGGGTTGGTTTTGTGGTCCGCTCCGCCTCCCCCCCCCCCCCAACCAGCCCAGGAACAGGAAGTAGGGACTAGCATTGTGATCACTCCATAAACACCAGGATTTTGATTGCAAAACGAATAAAACAAGGAGTAAGAAAGCAAATTTCCATTGCAGAGGACCACCCAGTGGTCATTTCCCTCGGATTACATCAGTGAGCCTAAGAAAGAACGGAAAGGTGGATGGGTGGACATACGCTGATTCTAAACTCTCATTCTTGCATTCCATTTCTAACCTCATTTAAACATTCTATTCATAGTTACATAATTTAATCATTTACTACTCTCTCACCCTGTCTTTCTTTCTTTCTTTCTTTCTTTCTTTCTTTCTTTCTTTCTTTCTTTCTTTCTTTCTGTTAAGTTTGTTTGTTATTTTTATTTTTTTAAGTAATCTCTGCACCCACTGTGGGGCTTCAACTCATGACCCGGAAATCAAGAGTTCAACACTCCACTCACCAGCCTAGTGCCCCACTCTTTTTTTTTAAGACTTGCTCTGCTGTTCAAAATGGGGGAGAGAAAAGAAAAATACTTTTGTAAACAATTTGTTTAGAAGTAGAAATTTTACTTTTCTGAGGATTCCATTAAAAAGGTGACCTTTAGAATTAGCATCTTTCAAATTTAGGACCCCAGCTGAAAATAAGCATGTTTATGTTTTGAAGAGTTTTTGATGGGGAAGAAAAATGATAAAAATTGATAGAAATAGGAGAAAAAGCTAAAATGTACACTTTCAGTAAACAAACCAGACCCTCTTTCTTGGGAAGCTTTGTAAAAAATTGCCTAATTCCTAAAAGAGATGGGGATGGGGAGGAAGGTTCTGACCCCAGAAATGTATATATTGATTAGGAATACAATGTTCATAAAATTTATCCTAAATTAGGGCAAAAGAAGTAAGAGATGAAGTCAGAAGCCCCATAATTTGCACATAACAACTAGTATTCATACTTTCAATTCTTGATTAAGCGTTTCCCGTATGCCAGCGCTCTGTGTGCATGGTAAACCCCTAGTAAGTTAGGTGTTGTTAGCAATATGCAGGTAAAGAAGCGGAGAGAAGCGAACTTACATGCCCAGAGACACATAGTGAGGGGTAGATCTGTAATTTGAACCTGGACCGTCGTGGCCCCCGTATTCAACTGTACCTCTGTTAGCTGAAGCCTTCCCACACTTAGTTATACATTTATTTTTGACTCTAACAAGACAGGTACAATGAATTTTGTGGTGAAAAATTCATGAAAATTATTGACAGAACAAGAGAAAGTTTCCCCTGTAATACTAGGTTTGTCTCCCACTCCTGCTTGGTGCCCTCCCCAGTATTTCTCCTGCTGGTTTTCTACTGGTAATTCTGGAGAAGCAGCCATGTGGGTTTGTGCGTCTGCAAAAGATCTTGTGACAGAACAGCAGATGGAAAACATTGTGGTTACGTTGACTTTAATTGAAAGTTCCCACACTGTTCTTTGCATTATTTCTTCCCATAGTTATTTGGAAACCTTGTTTGAGATCATGATTTTAGGATATTATTGAGCTGATTCTTTCCTAAAAGTGCAAAATAATAGATGAATTCCTGCTCAAATAGAACTTCCTGTAACTTGCACTAAACTAGCATTTGTTTTATCTGTAATAATTTTAAAAGGAAAGATGGTCAACTGTTTGGACAATAAAATATGATTCAAGGAACTAAAAGACATTCTTCAGCTCAATTTTAGAAGTCTTAAACATTAAAAACAAAATTATGGAAACACGTAACACTATGTCAATTACTGGTAATATTCCTGGAGTGTTTATGAGGCTAGGCTCATAGATGCCACGTTTCATGTCGTTCTGATCACAACCCTGTGAGGCTGGTCCTACCCTATCTCATCAAATCTAAGATGTTTCTGGTTGAAAATGAGCCATTATTAATTATATGCACCACTACAAAAGAAAAAAGGCTGGCCATGAAGGTTGTAAGGGGCTGCTTGTTGTAATACGACCTTAATGCTAGTGATCCCTGGAAAAATAAAGGTACATGTTAGAGTAAATGAAATCTAACGTTATTCCTAGTTTTACACATGACGAAACTGAGACACAGAGGATGAAATAAATTGTCTCAGATCACTAGGTGATGGGTGATGGTGCTGGGATTGGATCCCAGGTCTCTGACTGTGGGTTTATGTTCGTAACCATTACCGTCGTGCTTTCACAGATGCTTTCGTTAAAGGATTTGGAAGTATTTTGAGGCGAAAACGATGATCCCGATCCATATATATTGACACGGAAAAATGTCCATAGGATACCCCCCCTTTTTTTTTAAGAAAGCAGCCTATAGACAATATACAGTTGCTTAATAAAGAACTGTTTTGAGATGATATCCACTTAATTTCTGTCACTATGACACAAAAAAAGCACAAAAAAGTCATGAGACTACCTTAGTATTTCTGTGCTGTCATGGAGAAAGTGGCATTCACATTTTTATCCTAGATTCTGATAGGAGTCCCTTTACCATTCTGGTTCCCTGCTCTGTAAAATGATAGGGTTAAAAAATGGAATGGTGAGAATGATGAGAGTCTTTCCAGTTGCAAAATTTAAATACACCTGCTTGAGAGAGCAGAATTCCATATGACAGGAGAATATGCTGGATCCCATCCAAAGTGTGCTGGTTGGCCGAGAGGTGCCTGGTCAGGGTGTGATGGGGCTGGGATGGGCGGTGGGCACCTAGCTAGGAAAGTGCTCTGTGGGATGTGGGCTTTGCCCGTCCCAAACGGTCTTGTAGATGAAATGAGATTAGCGATGAGAGAGACGGGTAGTCAGGCTGATGATTGTTACTGCTACTGGAGTATCATTATAGCAGTAGAAAACAAAAACTTTTAACTGTACCAGAATTCAGAGTTTGACAAGATTTTAGAACCTACCAAAATTCTGTTGAAATGTGGCAATGACTAAAACAAAATGCTTTCACAGATTTTGACTTTCTTTTTTTTTTTTAATTTTTTTAATGTTTTTATTTATTTTTGAGACAGAGAGAGATAATGAGCAGGGGAGGGGCAGAGAGAGGGGGAGACACAGAATCTGAAGCGGGCTCCAGGCTTGAGCTGTCAGCACAGCTCCCAACGTGGGGCTCGAACTCACAGAGTGTGAGATCATGACCTGAGCTGAAGTCGGATGCTCAACCGACTGAGCCACCCAGGCGCCCCAGATTTTGACTTTCTGTCAGCACCTTTGAAAACAGCGTGCATACAGTTTCTTGGGAATTATAATTACTTCACATGGTAGTGGCATTTGTGCAGAGTTTTTGTCTGCCTGGATGAAACCCTTGGCTGTGTCTTCTAACTTGCTGAAAATAGCAGAACCAGTGGCAGCCCAAAGATCTTAAATCATCCTTGTGCATACACTCATTTTGTTTTTTCTGCTCTGGCTTTTACTCGCTAGAGAGGATAATGCATTGTCTCCAGAGAATTCAGAGACTATCCTATTTGCCTTACAGAATATAAAGGAGATTAAGTAATACACACACATATAAAGTTACAAGTATAGTAATTGACATTAGGTGCTCCATTAAACAATGAAATGCCACAGTGTACCAGTTCTCCAGGACATGTTGCCATGGATACCCAGTGTGATGGAGATGGGGAAAGAGTTGCTTAGGAATTCAACAATTTCATTTTGAAGTGGAGTGAAAAATAAACCATCCAGAGATGGGAACCATTAAACCAGTCACATATACAAATAGCTGTTTTTAAAATTGTCAATGAAAAGGAAAACATGTTTCAAAATGAGTATCAATTAATGACCATAGCCAGGTAGCATTCATCATTTCAGCTAGGAAATGATGTGGCATTTAGATATTCTTAACAGAAGAAATGATTTTTAAATGTTTATTTATTTATTTAGAGAGAAATCATGTGCACACGAGTAGGGGAGGGAGGGAGGGAGGGAGGGAGGGAGGGAGAGAGAGAGAGAGAGAGAGAGAGAGAGAGAGAGAGAGAAACCCAAGAAGGCTCCATGCTGTCAGCACAGAGCCCCACATGGGGCTTGATCCCATGAACCACGAGATCATGACCTGAGCCAAAATCAACAGAGGCATAACTGAGCTCCCAGGTGCCCCAATAGAAGATATATTAATCAAAGATAAATTAAAAACTCAAGTGTAGAAGTGCAGAATGATGGCCGTAGGCCAGGAGGAGGCAAGTCCATCCGAGGGTCTGCTCCAACACGCTCAGTATTGTGGACCCTCTGGTTAACCTCTGGATTTATTGCAAAGCAACCATTTGGGAAAGAAGCAGGTTTTAATAATGAATAAGACTATGGAAGCAGTAGTAAGGGCGGCAGCTAACTGGTTTGGCGTAATTTCATGTCTTCCTCCATGTCTGAGAGTAGTTTGCAACCAAGATTGTTTCTAATTCCTCTGTTTCCTGGAGATGGCCCAAGCTCACCCCCAACCAATGGAGTTCACATCTCTAATCAAATGGGTTCCAAAACAGTCCTGAGGAAATGTTTCTGTTTTGTTGACAACAGAAAGATTTTTTTTTTTTTTTTTTTTTTTTTTTTGGAATTGGTCCTCCCTTATCTCCATCTCTGCTTCTTTTAACTCATGTCATTATTATCTCTCCTTCCAGCATCTGGCTATTTTCCCTTTCTGATCCATCTTCCATATGGGCACCAAATTAAAAAAAAAGAGAGAGAGAGAGAAACAGATCTTGTCATTTCAGCTTCTTTCCCATTACCCATAGAATAAATTCTAACTCCTTAATGTGACATTAGGCCCTCTAAAAAAATTGCAACCCTCTCCTGCTACCTTCCCTTCCTTCAGGCTGTGTTTCAGCTTCAAGAGAGGACAGAACGTTCCTCGGATGAGCAGTGTGCCTTCCTGCCTCCAGCCACAGTGTTTCTCTACCGCTCCTAGGCTGTCAGGAGCCTGATGTCCTTAAAATACTCATCTTTAAAAGCTCTTCTGGCCCTCTTTCCTGCCCCCACAGTGGAGTTCAGTGTGCCCTCTGTGTTTTCATAGAACTCTGTTTACACCTCTACCATGGAGCCCTAGTCTTAGGTTGCTTTTCTAAGACGTTCCCCTTCCCTTGTCAGGATGTGGAGTGGAGTGGTTAGAAGTACCTACTCTGCGTAGTGCAGCGGCTGGAAATACAGGCTTGGAAGTGGTTGTCCTGGATTTGAGTCTATCTGCTGTTCCACCTGCCGGCTTAGTGACCCAGGGCAAGTTACTTAACCACTAAGTCTCACTTTCTTCCTTTGCAAGCTGTAGAGAACATCAGTAGCTCTCACAGGCTTGTTAAAGGAATTGAAAGAGAATGCACAGGGAGCATTTAGCACAGTGTCTAGCACATAGTAAGCATTAAACAAATGTTAGGAATATGCACTGTGTGTAACTTTTTCTCTCTTCCATTACCCAGCTCCCAGTGGCACTTTACATATAGTAGGCACTCAAAAACATTTATTGATTAAAAACTATGGCTCATTTCTATAGAGTCCTCAGTAAGTTTTTAGTAGGCAGGTAATGATACTATGTAAAATTTAGGGAACATTATTTTTGAATGCCTTGCCTAAATATTTGTGTATTTTAAGAGGGGAGAAGTATGGTGAAGAATACATATTTTATGTATTCTTATGTAACTTCTAAATTTCATTTTTAAAACATTTTAATGTTTGTTTATTTTGAGACAGAGTGAGTGGAGGGAGGATCAGAGAGAGTGGTGAGGGAGGACACACAGAATCCCAAGCAGGCTTTGCGCTCTCTGACGCAGGGCTCGATCCCACAGTTCATGAGAATTTTAGAAGACAGTATAATAGCAAAGCAATGTATACTTTTAGGAGTCCTTTGCACATAGAGCTGATGTCATTGTTTTTATCCATGGTCATAAAAGTGGTATGACCTGAAAACAGATTGGGTAACATGTAGAAAGATGGCATGCAATTGGGAAACTCCAAGTGGATGCTAACTTCCTGGAAGAAGCTCACTCATAATAACTGTAACAGAAGGGGCAAAGTGAAAGGGGAGGTAAGGCCAGAGTTTGATGTAGAGAATGAGGGTCAGTCAGGGACCGTATGTCTGTGATACTTGAGAAGTTTAAATATGATAATGATAAAGTAAAGAGACAAGTGAAAGCACATCTTCATAAAATTATAGAAGCTTAAAAGTTGAAAGGAGCCTCACAAGTCCAGTCTTCCTACTTTTGACTGCATATCACGGTGACCTGGTGGGCTTGTTAACATACACATAGCTTGGTCCTACTTCTGGGGGTTCAGATTTCGCAATTCCGCAATAGAGCCAAGGCACCTGTGTGTGTGCGTGCATGTGTTTAAGAAACATTTACCCCTGATGTAGCAGGTCCATGGACTGGTGTTTAGGAACCACTGGTCTACTCTAACCAGAGATTCTAAGTATGGGGTTATTTTCTCCATCATCTGGTCATCCAGACGCTTGAAATACTGCTGATTATAGGAACCTTATAGTAAGACACCTTTTTTTTTTCTTTTGTATTGCTCTCTTTTAAAAACCTTAGTTGGTTTTAGTTAGAATTTGCTACCCTTTAACCCTGTCCATTGATTCCAGTGCTATCTGCTAGAGCCACATAAATTGGGTCTGATACATCCTCCTTCTGGCAGCCCTCAGGTATTCGGAGACTGCTATGATGCCCATTTGAAACCTTCTTTTATTTAGGCTGTAGTGCCCTCTCCATCCTTATTGTGTTGTGATTTCAACTTACCTCAGAGGCCATTTATTAAGGATTTAATATATACCAGAACTGTGCTGGGTTTTGGAGGACACACAGGTCCATCTTGCAATAGAACCGGGAGAGAGAAACTTACAGACAAACACTTTCCATACAGCGGCAGTGGATTGAAATGTGAGTTCTGGAGTCAGACCCGTGTTGGAATCCCTAGCTCAGCCACTTGACTAGCATAGTCTTTGTGCCCTATTTCCTCATATCTAAAGGAAGTAAGGGACACTAACAGGACCTACCTCAGAGAACCTGGGGGGGGGGGTAGAATTAGACGTTTTCAATGCAATGCTTGCAATACGTTAAGCGCTCAATACGTTTTGGCTAAAAAATATGCTAAGGGTTTTAATAGTGATAGGAACAAGAAGGTGGATTACTATGTGGATGGCAAAGTTTATCTGGTACTGAAATAAAAATGAGATAAAGTTTCCATGCACAAATTAGGTGAATGTGTACACACTCTTACAAGTACTTAAAGAACACTTAATCCTTGTGGAATTAAATAATTTTACCCATGCCCTATTCAACACTTAATAATTTAGGTAGCACCTGACTCACTTAACATGATAGTGGGAAACATACTGACATGCTAAAGGCACAATTAAGATCAAGAGCAGGAGACGAGTTCACATTACAGCAGTGAGCCAGTAGATGGGAATGAAACCACATAGACTCTGGAAGGCTGAGTGTGAGCAGATGATGAGGAAGATACGGCTTAACAGAAAGACATTTTATATGTGGCTTATTATGAGTTAAAGCATGATATATTTGCCAGAGAAGCTAATGTGATTTTCAGACTGTGATAGGCGAAATGGAGGGTCCTGAGGAGTGGAGACTGTGCCCTGTTCTTCCCGTTTAAAGTTCTAGAGCTGCTTCTACTTGGGGTTCACACTGACCTGGACGTAGGGGGCAAGTCAGCTCACTTTCTAGAACTTAGTTTCTTCATCTCTAAAATGGGGGTAATTCCTGCTTAGTTATATTTCCCTTGAATTGTAAAGATCAAGTATAATGAATGCAAGTGGTGGTTTTGCCGCTTTAGAGAATTCTGTCACGTTTTATTCAAAACCCTTTATCTTTGATATGACTGACATCCCTAGTTTTTATTAACCATCCAGAATCGTAATTAACTGAAATTTAAATTAACTAAAATCTTAGAGATTATAGCACATACATTATTGTTCATCTTGCTTCACATTCAGTAGAAATATGGGCATCAGTGATTGGTAGATGGTGAATTATATTTTTGCCTCTTTTAGTTTGTATATTCACTGACAAACCTGACCAAGGTGCTTTCAAATAGGTTGAACTAAATACCTAACAGCATCAGTGCTAAGATTAGCTATAGCAAAAGCAGCATGAAACACCTCACTGAATAAGCCTGTGTTCTCCTTTTGGGAGAAAAGGATACTCCGGGAATATAGGAAAAGAACAGGATGGTAGTTTCTCTTACACTCTTTGCTGCTGGTGACTTGTGCTTTTTATTGGGGGTGGGGGGGGGGAGTGGAGGGAAAGGGTTCCTTTTTCCAGTTTTCTCTCTGTGTCCCTGTCTCTGTTTGTCTCTCTTTCTCTCTTATTCCACTGTTACAACAACAAAAATTCATAATATGGAGATAAAGATCCTGCAGATTACAGTTCTTTCTAATTATGTTTTAAACCCAAACATGAAAATCAGAATCCTTCTACACGCAATATGACCGTTTTCCATCAGCCTTAAATTGGCATTTTGGATTGTGTCCTGTGTAACTACTGAAGAGCCTCAGTGGAGAAGGAAAAAGAGGGTGAGAAAGAAAGGAAGATTCTAAATGACAGTCTTTTGACTAGTGTAAGTTCAATCCCTAAAACAAAAAGCAAGATCTTTTTTTCCCCTAAATAATGTGCTCTCCAGCTTCACCTCTTATCCTGAGAAACATGAAAGAGAAAGTAAAAGAGGTGACCCAAATCACAGAGTGCCTTTGATAGGAGAAATTCAGCTGTTTTGAACACTTACAATCAAAGGAAGTGGTTTCCCTAATTACATGAACTATGTGAAATCTCTCAGAATAGCTCTTCCACCCCAGGATTCCTTGCACTTTAGAAGTTTGCATAAAAGCTCACATGGAGAATCAGATGCAAAGTGTTTGATTCAGATTTTATTAGGCAGAAGAGTGCCCACATCCATCCTGCGGTTTGCCAGCTGCTTAGGCTAGGACCACTGTACCTGGTTTTGATGTGGATATCTTTCAGACCTGCAACATTAAGATCTTTGTTCTCTCCTCTTCTCGCAAGAGGCACCACTTTTCAGGAGCAGTAGCTATGAAAATATTCGGAAGATTGGTCTTCCCAATGTCTCTCTCATCCTAAAAAGGACCCATGGCTGTGTTTGTGCACTTTGCATGGGAAAATATGATTTCCTGTGTTTGTTGCTAGGGAGTATTAAACTGCCAGATTTTATTAAGCTCTTCATTACGTTTTTTAATATTTTATTTTATTTTATTTTTTTAAACGTTTATTTATTTTTGAGACAGAGAGAGACAGAGCATGAACGGGGGAGGGGCAGAGAGAGAGGGAGACACAGAATTGGAAGCAGGCTCCAGGCTCTGAGCCATCAGCCCAGAGCCCGATGCGGGGCTCGAACTCACGGACCGCGAGATCGTGACCTGAGCCGAAGTCGGACGCTTAACCGACTGAGCCACCCTGGCGCCCCCATTTTTTAATATTTTAAATGTAATTATGATTTACCATAAAATTCATGTGCAGAATTCCCCATTTACTATCAGAATCTAGAGTAGGAATCTGCCAAAACACTTGGCCTAAAGAATAATAGTGATTATGACGATATTAAATCTTTTGTATTTTGATAGTCACCTTGTTATTGAGGCACACAGTTTGGTGCAGGTGTATAAAGAAGAGAATTATAAATATCCTAAGTTCTCTGTTTGGGGAGACAGGCACAAGAAGACAGAAGCATCCATTTTAATTAAAATGTCAACTTGTGAAGATCTTTTTCTGGGTGACTAATTTCATGTGTAAGGGAGATTGTCTAGTAATCATATATAGCAGTAAGAAAGAATTGTGTGTGGGTTTTTTTTTTGTCTCTTTTCAGCGAACAAGTATGTTGCTATTACTGTATTTTATATTCTGTTGAAATTTTGTGGGTCCTAAGAAACTAACAGGAGTCCATGAGCAGAAACAGAAGGAAATTTTATTTTGTCTAGTGTTTGAAGTACAGTGGTGACTTAAATTGTAACCCACACAAAATTTTCTAATACTAGGACTGTTGGCTCTTGGGCAGCAAAGATTATGTAAAAATAAAGTGCTCTTCAATCAACCTACAAAAATTTTTTTAAACAATTACCCAGCCGTTTCTTTCTACTTTAACAGTCCTCATTTATTCCAGGTAAATTAATAAATATTTGTAATTTTAGAATATTTAAAATCTAAAAGTGTTCATGATTGAACTGTGAGACTTTTTCCTCTTCTGTGTGTTGTGAACTGATTATGGATGGGTCAAGATTTGGCTATTTTGTGTATAGTCATATCAATATAATAAGAGAAAGGGAATTTGAAAGGTGATGAAGGGTTGATACTGTGGTGGGTTTGCACCTACTTGTGAAAAGGTCTGTTATCTTAGAAATCTAATACAATACTCACACTGAAATATTAATGGCTATTTTAGTTCAACAATCCCAAACTGCCATTTTAAAAATCAGTGATTTGAAGTGCAGCACGGTTATGTTGGGTAACAATAAATTCAGTTGCAGGGCCCAGGTCTTTGGTTTGCCAGTTTGGAGCTTTTGTCAGGAGCACGCTGTCAGGTTCCTACTGTGTATGTTAGATTTTAAATGACATTCAACTGCCTACTCTATGCTTGTCATAAGAAAGAAGGTTAAATATGCTTGAATGACAGGCATTTGATAACACTTTAGCATTAGCAGTAAAAGGTCATTTTGTTTTTCTTCTTCACAGTGTTTCCAGCAGTTAGGGAAATAGTACCACATAAATCAGAATGCAGCTTCTTGTTCTAGATCAAGATTGTATCTAAATCATCACAGATATTGAATTATATATCTCTTGTCAAAATTCTATAATCTCTCTAGAAAAATGAGTTCTATAGTCCTTACCTTAATGACTGGCTTAGATAACTCGTGTTAAGGTTTTAACCCAGTATCCCTTGCATTATCCTCAAATGATAATAGTATTCAGCTAGTGCCTTTACTATTTACAAAGCACTGCTACTTTTATCATTTCCTTTATAACTGATGGAACGGGATTAGTATGATTCCCAGATTATACTGGAGAAAACAGGACTTCATCTTGGGTTATCTGGCTCTGGACCCACAGCTTTTACCCTTGATGGAATCTTAGCTTTGGGAAAGACCTTTATCGACCATATTTCTGATGCCTGAATCTCCTGTGCAACATTTCTGCTACAAGGAAGCATTTAGCTTCTATTTGAATTCTGATTACTAATGATGGAGAACTCGTTAACCTCCTGGGACAATCCATTTCGTCTTTGGAAAACTGACTATCAGAACCCTCTTCTCCAGATTATTCTGAGTCTATACCATGTGCCAACAGTACATCTTTGGCCAAGCATGAAAGGAATAATGTAATACTGTAATGTGATTTTTAAAAAGAACGTTAAGATTATACTCAGGAAACTCTTACCAAGTGACATTTATTAAGTGTCTAATCATCCCCTAATTCTTACCTTATCGATAAGTACTATAACTCCACTTATTGTGGCTTTTTAGTTTTCCGTGAAATTTTTCAGGTTTTTTTTTTTTCTTTTCAGAATCTCTTCCTAGTATTAAAAGTGACCAGGTCTTATGTAGAGGACTGTAATTTGGATATAGTATACTAATAATAGAAAAATAGATTCCTAAATATTATATGTTATTTGATACACTTCAGTATCATGCTTCTTTTTTAAATTTCCATTTTTATCTATTTGTTCACTGTTATCCTTACAACCAGATATTTCCACGTTATATTTTCCAAATTTTATTTTTATATTAAAAAATGAGCATGTTCATTCTAAAATAAAATCAAGCATTAGAGCAGTCCATAACATAAAGAAGTAAAACTTTTCTCCTCCTGGCAATCCTCTACTCTAAAACTTACCAGTTTATGAACAACTTTCCAGGTTGATATTTTTCTTTGCATTTAGAACTATAATAATATTCCCCCCCTCATAAAATGGATCATATGAAAAGGGTAGCATGAGGGAAATATGTGATGGAACTGTCTGTATCTTGACTGTGGTGGTGATCACTTGAATATATGTATGTTAAAATCATCTAGAACTAAACACAAACACAAGTGCATATAAAACTGGTGAAAGCTGAATAAGGTGTGTGGATTATATCAATGTCAGTTTCCTGATTATGATATTGTACTGCAGTTATGCAAGATACAAACTGGGTAAAGAATACATGGGATTTTACAGCTACATGTGAATCTATAGTTATCTCAAAAGGTTAAAAACTTGATCATGCCGTTATATGTATATACTGTTCTGAAACTTGGGTTTTTAAGTTAGTATGTTGAGGTACTATGTGAGTATAAATAGAGCTATCTCATTTCTTTTAATAGCATTTGTATTTTGTGTTCAATATTTATTTACCCTTACTTATTATAGTAAATTATATTTTTGACCAATGTATAATAAAAAATTACTAGACATGTGCAGAAATATGAGTATGTTTCACTGGAAACTGTGAGATGACCTAGATGTTGTAATTAGCAGACAAAGACTTTAAGAAGCTTTTATTAACATGTTCAAGAACTTAAAGGAGAACATGGCTGTAAATAAAGAACAGAATGGGAAATTGAGCAGAAAGATGGAAACTAAAAATTCTAGACATGGAAAACTGCAGTCTTTGAAATGTAAATTTTATTAGATGGGGCTTAACAGCAGATTGAGGGAGGTAAAAGGAAGAATCAATATATAGGAAGACAGATTATTAGAATTTATCAAATCTGAAGAACACAAGAGAAAAAAGACTTAAAAAATTGAACACTCAGTAATATGAGGCAATATCAATCAGTCTAATACATATAATTGGAGTTCCAGAAGGAAAGGAGAGAGAGGATGGACAGAAAAAAAAATTGAAGAAATAATGACTTAAAATTTCCCAACTTTGATGTAAAACATATAGGTCCAAAAAGTTCATCAGATCCTAAGCAGGATAAATCATTTTGCCTACTTTCACCATTTGTGTTCAGTGTTGTACTGGACGTGTTAGAGCAGTAAGACAAGAAAAAGAAGCAAAAGGCTGTAAAGATTGGAAAGGAAGAAATAAATCTGCCTTTATTTGCAGATGAAACCATTATTTACATAAAAATCTTAAGTGTTCAAAACAACTATTAGAAGTGATGGATTAATTTAGTAAAGTACAGGAAACAAGTTGATTATATTTCTATGTACTTGGAGCAAGTAATTCAAAAGACAAAATTTAGAGAACAGTTATATTTACAAGCATCAATTTAAAAATACTGGAAGTAAATTTAATGGAAGGTAAGAAAAACTTCCATGCTAAAAACTACAAAACATTGCTGAGAAAAAGTTTACCTAAATAATGGAGAGAGAGATCATGCCCATGGATTGTAAGACACACTGTTGTTCAGATGGCACTTTTCCCTAAAAATTGGTTTGTACAAGAAGAACATCGTTGGAGGATTCACACTTCTTGATTTCAAGACTTACTGCAGAGGCCCAGTAATTGAGACAGTGCAGTATTGGTGCAGTCAGAAACGTAGATCAGTGCAGCAGAAGAATTTCAGATTCAGCCCCCCACATATTAAAGTCAGTTGAATTTTAATAAACATGCCAATGCAATTAAATGCAGAAAGGAAACTATTTTTAATAAATACTTCTGGAGTAGTAGGTATACATATTTAACAAACTTAACCATAACTCCTACTTTACACCATACACAAAAATTATTTCAAGATCCATTTGAAACCAAAATATAAAAGTTAAAACCCTAAAGCTTCTATAAGAGAACAAGGAATATTTTACAGTCTTATGGTAGCCAAATATTTCTTAGATAAACCACAAAAAATGCTAATAATAAAAGTAAAAATTGATGACTAGAGCTTCATCAAATTTAAAATTTCTGTTCATAAAAACAACAGTTTAAAAAATAAAGAAGGCCACAGACTGGGAAAAATATTTATAATAGGTGTATCTCACAAAGGACTTACTTGTGTCCAGAATATTTTAAAACTCCTACAAATCAGTATTAAGAAGTTAAATAAGAAAATTTTAAAATAGAAGATTTTAACAGTCATTCCACAGAAGATACACAGTTGACTCTTGAACAATAGGGGTCTGAATGCAGGCCCACTAATATGTGGATTTTTTTTTTTTTTATAAATTCAGTGCAGTACTGTAAATGTATTTTCTTTTATGATTTTCTCAGTAACATTTTCTTTTCTCTAGCTTTATTATAAGAATATAGTATATAATATACAAAATACGTGCTAATTGACAGGTTATGTCATCAGTAAGGCCTCCGGTCAACAGTAGGCTATTGGCAGTTAAGTTTTGGGAGGAATCAAAAGATTTTTGACTGCACAGGGGGTCAGTTTCCTGACCCCGGTGTTGTTCAAGGGTCGGCCATATGTGGATAATCAGCAAGTGCGTGTGAAAGTGCTCAGTAGTATTAGTCATTAGGGAAATGCAATGAAAACCACAGTGAGATCCATTTCACACCCACTAGAATAGCTGAATTTTTAAAACCAGCAACAGCAATGTTGGTCAGAATGTGGATTAGCACCTTGTCATATTGTTGTTTAGGGGAGTGTCAAATGGTATCACCACTTTGGGGTGTTTTTTGCCTGTTTCTTCAAAAATTACCTACCCAAACGGGAACCCTCTTGCACTCTTGGTGGGAATGCAAACTGGTGCAACCACTCTGGAAAACAGTGTGGAGGTTCCTCAAAAAATTAAAAATAGACCTACCCTATGACCCAGCAATGGCACTGCTAGGAATTTACCCAAGCACCAATTTACCCAGCACCAAGGGGCACTTGTACCCCAATGTTTATAGCAGCACTTTCAACAATAGCCAAATTATGGAAAGAGCCTAAATGTCCATCAACTGATGAATGGATAAAGCAATTGTGGTTTGTATACACACTGGAGTACTACGTGGCAATGAGAAAGAATGAAATATGGCCTTTTGTAGCAACGTGGATGAAACTGGAGAGTGTTATGCTAAGTGAAATAAGTCATACAGAGAAAGACAGATACCGTATGTTTTCAATCTTATGTGGATCCTGAGAAACTTAACAGAAGACCATGGGGGAGGGGAAAGAAAAAAAAAAAGCTAGAGAGGGAGGGAGCCAAACCATAAGAGACTCTTAAAAACAGAATGAACTGAGGGTTGATGGGGGGGGTGAGAGGGAGGGGAAAGTGGGTGATGGGCATTGAGGAGGGCATCTGTTGGGATGAGCACTGGGTGTTATATGGAAACCAATTTGACAATAAATTTCATTAAAAAAAATTAAATACCTACCCTATGATCTGGTAGTTCAACTTAGAGGTATTTACCCAAGTGGAATGAAAACATATGTTCAAAAAGACTAGTGTAAGAATATTTATAGTATCTTTATTCATAATAGCTCAAAATTGGGAATAACCCAAATGCTCATTAATAGGAAAATGGGTAAGCAATATTATATTGATAAAATAGAATTATAATTAGCAATAAAAAGAATGAACTACTGATAAATGCAACAACGTAGATGAATCTCAAAAACATAATATTCAGTAAAAAATCATATATATGGTATGATTCCGTTGATGTGAATTTCAAGAAAAGGCAAAACTAATCTATGGTGCTAGAAAGCAGAACAGTGCCTATGAGGATGGTATTGATAAGACGGTACATGGAAAGATAGAAATAGTCTATTTCCTGATTGGGATGAAACACAAATGCCTACCTGTATCAAAACTCTTTACATTATTCATTTAGGATCTGTTTATTTTATGATACATAAATTTTACCTTAGTTAAAAAATGAAGTTCAGTTTTTTTTTTTAAAAAGGAAAAGGAACAAGCCAACCAAATCTGTTGCCTTTTAAAGGGCTTCTCCCAAAGCATCAGTCGATAATTTCATATAAATAAATATGTGCATGTATATTCATATATGTAAAATTGAATATGAAATTAAATGTAATTCACATACCATATAATCCATGCATTTAAAGTGTACAATTAAATGGTTTTTAGTACTTTCACAGTGATGCATTTATCACCACAATCATTTATGAAGTATTTGCATCACCCCCAAAGGAAATCCATATCCCCTCGACTCCCCCACAACCCAGCCCTAAGCAACCACTAATCTTTCTTTTTCTATAGATTTGCCTTTTCTGGATATTTCATATGAATAGAATTATATAATTCTATTGTGACTGGCTTCTTTGATTTAGCATGTTTTTAGGGCTTATCCATATTACAGCATGTATCTACTTAAGTGGGTTCCTGGACCCAATTCCAGTGTAGGGAGGGTTTTTTCCCCCCACACACAACAAGCAATTCTTGGACACCAGTAGGGTATCCTACAGTTCAACTCAATTCTGAAATCAATCTACTTGGAGATAAGCATCAGCTAACACAGGTTAAGCCCAGGTTGTTACGGGTACTTCTGACTAACTGGCTGCAAGTTAGAAGTTTCCATGACCCCCTTCTTGGGTTCAGTTAGTTTGCTAGAACATCTAATAGAACTCAGAAAAACAGTTTTACTTACTGAATCATCTATTCATTATAGAAGGATATAATTCAGGAACAGCCAGATGGAAGAGATGCTTAAGGCAAGGCTGTGGGGAAGGGGTATGTCTTCCCTGCCCTCCTCAGGCGTGGGCTCTCCCAGCACCTTGATGTGTTCCCCAACCTGGAAGCTCTCGGAACCCTGTCCTTCTGTGTTTTTGTGGAGGCTTCATTACATAGGCATAATTGGTTAAATCATTGGCTACGGGGCGATTGAATACCCCTCCAGCCCCTCTCCCCTCCCTGGGGGTCAGGGGGATGGGAGGGAAAGTTGTAACCCACTGATCAGTCACTTGGTCGGTTGTCCAGGCAACCAGCCCCCAGCCTTAGGTGCCTTCCAAAAGTTGCCTCATTAACATAACAAAAGACCACTTTTCTCCCTCATCAGTTAGGAAATTCCAAGGGTTTTAAGAGCACTATGCCAGAAATGGGGACAAAGACAAAACATATAGTTATTATAAATCATAGTATCACATACTTTATCCCTTTTTATTACTAAATAATATTCCATTGTATGGATATACCACATTTTATTTATCTGTTCATCAGATGATAGACATTTTAATTGTTTCTGCTTTCTGGCTATTAGGAATAATGCTCATTAATATGAACATTTATGTACAGACATGTTTTTAATTTTCTTGCCATTATTCCTGGAGTAGAATTGGCTGAGTCGCATGGTAACTCTGTTTATTGTTTGGGTAATTGTCAGACTGTTTTCCCAAGTGGCTGTACTGTTCTACATTCCTACTAGAAGGGTATAAAGCTCTAATTTCTGGAGAAATCTTTACCAACACTTGTTATTCTCACTGCTTTTTGTTATTATAGCCATCCTAGTGGATATGAAATGGAATTACATTGTGGTTTTGATTTGTGTTTTCCAGTAAATAATGGTGACGAGCATCTTTTCTTGTGCTTATTGGTCATTTGTATATCTTTTTTTGTTTACTGCTATTCAGATTCTTTACTTATTTTTAATTGGGTTATTTGTCTTTTTATTATTGAGTTGTGATAATTGTTTATATTCTAAATACATAAATACATAATATTCTATTTTAATATTTTAAATACATAAAGAATTTTTATATATTCTAAATACAAGTCCCTTATCAGATGTATAATTTACACATGTGTTCTTTTTTTCCTTTAACGTTTATTTATTTTTGAGAGAGAGAGAGAAAGAGAGACAAAATGTGAGCAATGGAGGGGCAGAGAGAGAGGAGACACGGAATCTGAAGCAGGCTCCAGGCTCTGAGCTGTCAGCATCAAGCCCCACGAGGGGCTAACACTCATGAACCGTGAGATCATGACCTGAGCTAACGTCAGACGCTAAACTGACTGAGCCACCCAGGTGCCTCCACATGTATTCTTTCATCCTGTGAGGTTTCTTTTTTCATTTTCTTTGTGATATCTGTTGAAGCACCAATGTTTTTAATTTTTATAAAGTTCAATATATCCTTTCTTTTGTTGCTTGTGTTTTCAGTGTCATATCTTAGAAGGCTTTGCCTAACCCAGGGTCACAAAGATTTGCTCCTATATTTTCTTCTAAATGTTTTATAGTTTTAGCTCATTGTTTATGTTTATGATCCATTTTGAGTTAATTTTTGTGTATGGTTATGAGGAAGGGAGTCCAACTTTATTTTTTGTACATGAATCGTAACTTCTTATGTCTTTTAGCTAGAATTGCACTATATGGTCATGTTTAGTTACAAGCGGGTTGGGAGGTGACACTTTGGTTGGGGGCATTGCTACCTTAAACAAAATAAAATGCAAGCAGCAGATGCCACAGCATATGCTGTTTTTGCTTTTGACTCAAAATAGTATACCACCAAACTTCATGAGGCTCTGAAATATGAATTTGATCAAGAAGCATTCTATAACTGGCTTCAAAAAAGATATGAAGAAAAGTTTCTGGGGGCACCTGGGTAACTCAGTTGGTTAAGCTTTGGACTCTTGATTTTGGCTCAGCTCATGATCTCATGTTTCCTGATATCCAGCCCCATCTCAGGCTCTGTGCTGATAGCATGGAGCCTGCTTGGGGTTCTCTCTGTCTCCCTCTCTCTCTCTGCCTGTCCCCTGCTCATGCTCACTCACTCACTTGCTTGCTCTCTCAAAAAATATTAAAAAAAAAATGTTCTCTGAATTTTATTTGTTAATATGGTTTTCCTGAAGGTAATGCTGAAAGCTGAAAAGGATTGCTGTTTATTACAACCAAACAATTTACTTTACTCTTTCTTACACCTCCACTCAGCTATTTGTCCACCATACCTATCTCAGCCTTTCTCCCTTTTTTCTTTCTCTCCCCTCCCCTCCACCCACACATTGGAGTGTTTGTTTGCTAACGTTACATTATATTTAATGGGTTTGACATGCATACTGTTAAGTGAACGTGCTGGCCTCTGCACTAAAAAACAACCCAGTATTCTCCCTGTATGTTGGGTCATAGAAGCTTCTGAACACTTCTTGGTAAAATGGTATGCGGTGAGAGGCAAGATGTTTAGTCTCCTTCAGTACCAGCTCTGCTCTGCTCTAGAGCTTTTCCTTCCTTTTATTTTTCTAAAACAACTTGGAATTTATTCACAATTTCCTGGTATCAGTAGGATGAGTTGTATGAGGAGCTTTCTCCCGGGCAAGTTTAACAAGTTCGGTGTGCTGAGGATGAAGGAAAGTATCACTTCCCTGCCTCCCGTTCACCACGGGTCATCATCTCTTACTTCCTAATGGTGTTTGGAAGCTGTGTGTAGACTGTTTAACAGGAAATGAGTAAGCATTTGTAACCTTGCTGGTTTCTATGGAATGGTGAAATGTCCCCTCTTGAATTTCATAGCTTCTTTGGTTGTGTTTCTCTGGGGTGCATGACTGATGTTTGATGATGAAACGAAGCCCAAGTGACTTCTGAGGTTCCACCCATGCCTCTGCATTCACTCTGTCTCTTCTTGCCTGTCCTGCTCTTCTAGATTGAGCTGCTTGTGCTAACTCAGTTGGTTAGAGCGAGAGGTTTTTGAAGATTTGGTCAAGGGCTAACTCTATAAAGCTGACTTCCTAGAAAATAAAATCTGAAACGGTCGAGGAATTCTGAACCCTAAGCACCTGTTGAAGATGTGGAATTGATCACAGGGTAGATGGATAGGTCTAAATGTCTACCATGATAATGCTCATAACCAAGATTTGGAGATCAATACATTCCAGGCAGTTTTCTTGGTGCTTTACATGCATGGATTCATTTAATGCGTAACAGTAATAAATTATATTCTAATGCTCCTCTTCATTTTACAAAGGGTTTTCACATGTATTTGATTCTTATTGAAACCCTGTGATGTGCGGCCAGAAGAGAGTAGGGAGACATAACAACTGAATGTGAGGTGGCACCCTGGACTGGATCCCAGAACGCATGGAGGACATTGATGGAGAACCTGGTGAAGTCCAGACAAAGTCTGCTTAGTTAGTGGTAATGTACTATTACTAGTAACAGAAGGCGTCAAGTGAGGGAGGACTATCCATGGAGTCTCTTTTTCTCTTAATCGGAACCCAATCTAAAACACAGCTTTTCTCTGAATCTAAAAATCACTCCAGAATCCAAAGCTTATTAAAAAAAAATTTTTTTTTTAAGTTTTCATCAACCCCTATTCCACAGATTTCTGCTGTTTGAAAGGCTAGGTAACTTGATGTGCTAGACATGGGGAAGTGGGGAAACCGGGCCCTGGAACCCCTGGCTTATATCCCCAGCTCAGTGCCTGTATTCATTGCTGCCTCAGTAAGAATATACTGCTTCCCATGTCATCCTCCCCGCAGATGATATCCTCATTTTACAACTGATAGATCATTACGATCTGTTCACTACTGGAGAAATAACTCAAAAATATGTCTGCCTTTGACTTCGAGCCAGGGGCCCTTCCATGTTTGAATGGAGAATGTAGTACATATTTTGGGGTTCATTATTAAACCAATACAATAGAAACCTCACTGGGATGAAGGGTGACAGGTGTTTGGGAAAAGAATGATGGTATCGTGTGGTCTTCTGTGACCTCTGACACAGAAACCTGAGGAGGGGCAGAAAATAGAAACACAAGCACTGCCCCATCAGATTCAGATTCAGGTTCATTCTGTAGGTGGAGCTAGTGAGGCTAGTGATGCCATCTAAGCCTCATTCCTTACCCTGGGAGCGGCAAAGAGAAGTGATGTTCCGTTTCTTTCAGCTCGGCACTTTATTTTTTAAAATAGTAGGGGACTGGGGCGCCTGGGTGGCTCAGTCGGTTAGGCGGCCGACTTCGGCTCAGGTCATGGTCTTGCGGTCCGTGAGTTCGAGCCCCGCGTCGGGCTCTTTGCTGACAGCTCAGAGCCTGGAGCCTGTTTCAGATTCTGTGTCTCCCTCTCTCTGACCCTCCCCCGTTCATGCTCTGTCTCTGTCTCAAAAATAAATAAACGTTAAAAAAAAATTTTTTTTTTAAAAATAATAGGGGACTGTAAGAGTTTTGCCTTGAAGCTCTAACACCTTTGGTCGTCTTTCTATATTTTGGTCTTTGAAACAGAGGTTCTTCTACCAGGTGTGGTATGACTTGAGGATGCAGGATGACATGTACCTTAACTCTTTTCCTGTGCTGTATTCACTGGACTCTCTGGTTCGTGCTCAGTGTCTTGCCCGGACCTGTGTTTTGGCCTCTTTCTTTTATTAGCTTCACTGTGCCGTTGCTGTCAGTCTTTGGATCTATTTTCCAGCAGTTCGTAGTTCCAGCTGGTGTTGTATATATCTGAGTTCAGTTCTGTGTATCCTTAAAAAAAAAATTTTTTTTTTTTTTTTTTTTGCTCACTCTAGGTACAATTCCTAGCGGCTAACATTTATTGAGGAAAACCGTGTGCCTAGCTTGTACTTTCCATGTAACTTGGGTCCTCACAGCCATTTTAAGTGGCTTCATTTTAATTTTACAGCTGAAGATCAAGCTCAGGGACATGGAGAGACTTGAAGGGCTGCACATACATGATACATGTATGTATAAATACATGCTCATACATGATAGAACTGGTATTCAGTCCCAGAGTTTTCTGACTCCAGAGTAACCAGGCTACCATTCAGCTTGCCCCAGAACCACCCTCTAGGTCAGAGGGTCTAAATCCTGGCTGCCTGTTAGACTCACCTCAGCTTCTAAGAAGCACCTATGCCTGGGCCCTACCCCATACCAATGAAATCAGATTTAAGTCAGAATGTTAGAGGTGAAAGGACTTTAGATCATTCATTTCTGTGCTTTTTACCTCCACATTTTGACATTTTATCAGTAGGTAAACTGAGACCCCTACTTGCACAGCTATCGGGTGTCAGAACCAAGACTAAAATGCCGATCTCGTGATTTGATTCTAGAGTTCTCTCCATACTCAGGTCAAATAAATATGTTAGAGTATTTACTGTGTACAAAGTCAGAGGCACAAGTGTAGTCATAGGTGAGTTTATTTATCCACATGTACTATCTAGAAATGTGTGTGCATGTTCATCTGTATACATGTGTAGGCGTGTACATCTATGTGATTTTGAGAATTAATATTCATTTGTAAGAGAGGCAGTATTGCATCATGGTTGAAATCATAGTCTTTCCAGCCAGACTGCCCGGTTTGAATCTTGGCTTAACTGCTTCTTAGCTATGTGCCCGTGGGCAGGTTACCCAAACTCTCTTCTTTGGTTTCTTAGAGATAAACTGGAGATAGCAATAGTACTTACTTCATGGATTAAATGAGTCAGTGGATCTAATGTGATGAGACGGTGTTGATACACAGGAAGCTTTCCATAAGTATTCGGTAGAGTAATGTATGATTAAGGGTGTATTCAGCTTACAGCTTCTGGAACTCCATAGTTTTTGCATTCATTGACTAGAGAAGAATTATAATGGTGATAGTACTTATGTGATGTGGTTCATCTGTATGAAATCCCTTTCTCTCAGCCTTAAAGATGTTTGTGTAGCTTCCTGGATGCCCTTATCAGGGTCTACACACTCATGCTTTATAGTTCACGGTCTTCTGTCTTATGAAAAACATGCTGCTGTTCTAAAATATTTTCTTCTTTATCTCTGGGCCCACTATTAACATCTCAGCCATGTTTAGCTACGACTTTCTGTGTTTTGCTAAATGCCTCGGGCTGCCAGAAATGTTGCTCTGATGCAGGTTGGAATTGGCATCAGTCACCTCCAAGTTTATATTTATTTACATGCAAAACAATTCTTGTTTCTTGAGAATCATAAGTAGTTGATAAATAGTATTATAAAGAAAATCTTGAATTATTTTCTCTGGGACTTTTCATGATGAAGTCTTTTACATGAGAAAAGTTCCACCTAGAGAACTCAAAATATAAACTGACGCCTGTCCCTGATCCGTTGCACAACGCTGTCAACTGGCATAGAAGAATGGATCCATTTACAGTGTCCTTAAGTACCATTTATCAAATGCTTTTAGTGGAACTCTTTTTCTTCCTTTCTGCTCAGAAGTATTAAGGTATTAAGTAGAGTCACAGTCAGATTAAGGACAACAACTGATTCTTCAAGCAAAGAGAAAAATCAGAATTTGGAGTGAAGTGGTGTTTGGAAAGGAGATAAAAATCTGAGCTGCAATGGATATAGCAAGCCAGTTCAGTTCAGGAACACAGGAAGTTACATAAGTCAGCTCTAGTAATTTGAAATGATTAGAATGGGCGATCATGAAAAGTAGTTTCCTGCTAGAGGAGATCTTACGGCTCCCAAGGATATAGTGAAGGCACCTCCTGGGCACAGCTGCCCAAATAGACCCCTACTAAGGTAGCTTTTGTTTTATGTGTTCAGAAATTTCATCTTAAGAGTTCAGAGTGTAGTGGACTCAGGACGCTAAATCACTCTCACATATTTGACTGTGACTGAAGAATAAAATCAACTTGCTGATTTAAAAACTTTTCTATTTGTAGGTGAGTTTTGTGGGAAACAAACTCACAAAGACCTTGCTTTGTGAGTATGGATTTAGAGCAGGAGGAGTTAGTAATGGGAATTGAATATATTCTAATACTACTACATTCTGCTGATAATCTGATTTATCTACCCTTCAACAGGAGGACCCTTCTCACTGGGGAAGTTATTATTCCTTAACCCCTTCCCTACATCTCTTCTCCCTCCCTCCTTATTATCTCTCTGTTTTCTGGGCCATTATGGCTGACCATGTCTCACTGTCACCAAATACACACATGTGCATGTGCACATGCACACACAGTACTCTATAAAATATCTTAATACTTTCAATGAAGTTATTTCCTGTCTTCCTGACCTGGAATGATCTTTCATTTTAGGGTCACTTGGCCTATCGCCAGTGTCACCCATTTAGATCAATCATTTCTCAATTCCTAACAAAGCATCACCAGGTGTTAACCTGTCATTGGGAGCGATCAATCACAGGTGGGGTGACTATTTCTTGGAATATATCTCAAGGGATAACTTTATGAAGAGAACAGTTGGAACAGGTGACCTTTAAGTTCCACATGGTAGGAAATTAATAACTCTTTCACCTCTGTACACCTCACTGATTATGAAAGGTCTCTTTGAGGTAACTAATATGTTTTTGTTCTGTTTTGTTTTGTTTTTGTTTTTACTTTATAGGAGTTGCTTCTAGTGAAATGCGACCTGAAAATCAGCTTGGCATATTGTTCTGTTGCTGTGTGTTAGCAATTCCATTACCTACTTCTCTTCTCCTGGGTATCTTGCACATTCCAAACCAAACAGAGGTGCTACTGCTGTTCCTCAGACTTGCTGCCCCATGCTGCCTCTCCACCAACTCTCTTGCTATTTCTTCTGCTTGGAAGGACAACCCTTTCCTAGCTATTAATCCAAATCTAAACCATTATTCATGGTCTAGTAGAAGCTTTCCAGTACCCCTCACCTTCACCAAATGTCCCCATGGATCCTCCATTGCACTTTGTTCTTCTGGTGGTTGTGTTGCATCTTGTTATTATACACTTTTATTTTCCCTTTGATGTTGTGTAAGCCCTTGACAGTAGTGGCTTATTTATTTTCATTTGATTTACAATGCCTGTCCCATCCTTGTTTTCATTCATACCCGGATATAGCACAAGTATAGAAACTAAAGATAATATCAGAATGTTAAGGGGAAGCATGGTTATGTTGAACTTGAAAACTCAGAATAGAAACTGTGTAGGATATTTAAAAGAAAAGATCAGAATTCAGATATTAGGGAAATTTTAACAATTGAATAAAAATCCAGCCAAATATAATGGGATTTAAGGGGTGACTAGAAAGTGAAGAAAGAGAATTTAGGGTGAAGTATTATTTCAAGAAGTTTTGATGTTTAGGAATGTAGTTTGAGAAGAAGATGAGAGTCAAGTAAAATTGTTTCTTGGAGAGGTGAAACTCCAGCATTTTTTAAAACCTAGATGATCACTTAGAAAGAGATGAAAGATTCCAGAAAGGACATAATTGATGGTGCAGAATATCGTGAGGGAAGAAAGGGAGACATAAAGAACACAGGTGTCAGGGTAAGGTCTAGGGGAAAGGAAGGGTATCTTTTTCTCTGAGACAGAAAGGAAGACAGTAAGTGTAATGTAGGAAAGCGGAAGACAGCTCTTCCTGTTTCCCCAGTGTAAGAGTATTCCTAGTAATCTGAGGATGACAAGGGTTAGAACAGCAAAAGGAGGTTAGACTTGGCTCAGGAATATTATTTATTTCTCAATATCGACATTGTCTATCTTCCCCCAGTAGACTGTAAACTCCATGAAGTCAAGGGTTTTGCTATCTTGTTCATCACTATTCTCAGCACCAAGAAATTGTACCTGGCACATAGACAATATGTGTTGGACGAATGGAGGATTAAAAGGGGAGTCAGTTGAAGATACTCAAAATCATTGCTGTCATCTTTTAGCTTTCAGTAAGTGTACAGACTGTAAATACACCATGTTAATTCTCTCAGGACATTTCTGTCATAAGAGCTTGTCTAAAAGCACTGATAAGTATAGAAAGATAATTATTGGATTTCTCCATACTTAGAAATGGTAGGATGAGAATTAGAGCTCTATAGAGTGTGGGCAGTATTTGACCAAGGGGTGTAAAGTTGTGTGTAGTATCCTGAAGATCCTTTTATTAGACAGAATCTTGATCACAAATAGCATGGTACATACAGCATTGACTATTAGTTGTTTACCCAATATATATTCTCCTTGTCTTCCTTAGGATTCATGTATTGTTAGATGTGCTCCTGCAGCATAAAACTATATTCTCCATCTTTCCTGAAAGTAAGATGAGATTTCTGAGAAAGCTCTTTAAAGGAGGCTGATGTAGGAGGAAACTCTTACGCGCTTCCCTCCCTCCTGCTTCCTGGAACATGAATGTAATGGCTTGGAACCCCAGTTTTATATTGTAACTATTAGGTGACCTTGAGGATGCAAGCCAGTGCTAATGATGGTAGAAGAGTATAGTTGTGCAGCAACCATATTGAGCTTCCTGCGGCCTTCTTATTTTGAGACAATATAAACTATCTTGTTTAAACTACTGTTATTTTGGATCTCCGTTTCTTTCAGGAGACCTCAGTTGGTTAGAAAGGAAAACGAAAGGAATTAAGGAAAAAGAGACCTCAATGGGTCAACGAAAAAGCAGATATTGGGAATCAGGATAAGATGTTGAGGTCAGAGAGGGGTTTCTAAGTTTGAGATGGGTGGGTAATGAAAAAGTCTAAGGGATGGTCATAGGTTGCTAAAGTAGAATGCTATTGAAGTCTCCTAGAGAAGAGAAAGTCAAAGAAACAGTTATTTCTATATGTAGATCGGTCAACAAGAGTTTGCCCTTCAATTAGACCAGTGTTTCTTTGAATTTGATTTCATGGGCCACCAAGGATCTATCTGTAGATCTGGAATCTTAAGGACTCTAATTTGAGATGCACTACTGAATATTATTATATGGCTTTCTTGCCAAAATTATTTAAAGCAACTAATAAAGATACAAATTGTGGGGCACCTGGTGGCTCAGTCAGTGGAGCGTGTCCCTCTTGATCTTGGGGCTGTGGGTTCGGGCCCCTAAGTGGGTATAGAGATTACTTAAAAATAAGGTCTTAAAAAAATAAAGATACAAATTATAAGATTAAAAAATTTAAAAATATGAAAATGAGGGAGAGAACAAATATGGTGAGAAAGAAAATTGAAGTGGGAAGGAAGCTAACACAAAAACACCCCCATGAGGTTCTCTGTATTGTTAGATGTGGGCAGCAAATTTGGATATAAGCTTTTCTAGCAGTCAGCTTGAAAAACGTAACATGACAGGTTGTTACAAAATCACAGGAGCAGTGGGATAAAAACAAGTCAGTTCAGGAAAATCAGAAATATTTCTTTTATTAAGCCTATTTTGCTTGAATTATAACTTTGCATGATTGGATTAAATAATAACATCAAATATTTTCTTTCAAACGGGAGGAGAATATAAAGACAGTTTTCGGGAGAGCCACAATAAACAAGTTGACACTATACCCCAACATCAGGGTAAAAAGTGAGTATGTTCAGTTGGGTGGCTCTGCCCAATGCCAATTATCTGTGTTTTCAGCATGACTGTCTTTGCATAGATATAGGTAAATAACCAAAAGACTGGAAAATAGGACACGTCAAGAAAATTGGTAAGAATTAGAATTGTTAGGCTTAGGGGAAACGATAATGTAAAAGATTAGCTTTCGGATGTTATCTTTCACTGCCTCTCCTGAGCACAAATCACTTAGATTTCAGCAAGAAGATTAGTAAAAAGAAAGGTTATCGTGGTTGGTGGTGATGGTTATTAGGAACGGGAGGCTCTTTTCATCAAACCTTGAGAGGAGAATGATCTTTTGCCTTTAATAGTGGAATTGCTTCAAGGTGGGGCTTGTAGTTGGGTACAGTGAAAGAAAAGACTGGAACACTGCAGATCCCTTGCATTCTTCAGAGTCTGCTTGCATTCTTCAGAGTCTGAATCCAGATTATTTTTACTCTATATTTGTTAGGGTTTGATATTTTAAAAAAATCATCTGGCAGGTGTCACATACATGCCTTTGTCATTAAGTTGTTTTGAGTGTGCTGACAGAACCCAGAAATAGTGAAATCATTAATTTAGCTGAAGAATCCAGGTATTCAAGATACTAAGTGGAGTCTAAGGTATTAAAGGACTTTTCAGACCATTTTAAAATTAAATTTGTCTGAATTCTTCTAAATGATTTTGCAGATTTCCATAATAAATGTGGCAAACATTTCTCTTATGGGATGTAAATAATCAAACTCTGTTGCACTGTAGAGTAATATTATAAAGCACTTAACTAATCAGATTGTGAGAGTCGCTCAAAATTTCTAACCATGTAATTTTTGCATAGAGAGAGGGTACTTCATGCTGTGCAATTAACTGGTTTTATTAGCTATAAATTTGGTTGTTGCTAGCTGGCCTGACGGGCTAGTGCCTGTGGAGAATTGGATCTTGGTTTTTGACGTGTTACTGCATGGTCAAGTGTCAGGAAGGCATGGAAATTTGTAGTGGGGGCAGAGGCCCTAAGAGGGAGTCAGTGAAGAATTGTTTCTCACACCTCTGTAACTAAAGAGAGCTTTGAAATTGTCTAGGCCTGTTGTCGTTTTTGGATGTTCTATAAACTAACATTCCATTCTGTATTCAAATAAGGTTTATAAAGCAAAATGGGATGGTTTAGTGATTGTAAGTAGGGCTTTGATGTCAAACTACCTGTGTTAAAAAACCTGGCTTTGCCATTTATTGTGCCCTTGGGCAAATTTTAAAATTTCCTTGTGCCTAGATTTCTTCCCCTGTGTAAGGGCAATAGTAGTAGGCCCCAGGCTCATGATGTGCTGTGAGGATTTGAAGGTTCAGTCAACGTGACCTGCTTGGCCTGGCTCATAGTAGGCACTCAATAAATGGTAGCTCTTATTGTGGAGCTTATTTGTGTCTGCAAATTGGAATGTCTTTGAGAAAGGGCAGCTTACAATAAAAGATGTTTAGATGGGGGCACCTGGCTGGCTCATTTGGAAGACCATGCAACTCTTGATCTTGGGGTTGTGAGTTGGAGCCACATGTTGGGTATAGAGATTACTTAAATAAATAGATAAGTAAACTTAAAAAAAATATTTAGGTGAAAGGACTCCTATTTTTATTGGACTGCATTTTTTTTTTTTTTTTTTGGAGAGAGGGAGGAAATACATAAAAATATGTAAAATATATTAATTAAAAATATAAAAAATATATAGAGGTGTAAGATATCTAGATTCAAATTTTATTAGACTTTGACCCGGCTCCTGAAGTGAGCTTACACAAATCAAAGACCCAGTTTTCTTCACTCTTAAACACAATAAAATAGCAAACTTATTTGTGAGGGTCAAATAAGAAAAGAGTTTTGAAAATGTTAAAGTACTGTATTTAGGTAAAAACATGGAAATATTCTTACCTAAACATGGAAAATCACATATAATAAAATAAATGAAGCTAATAAAACAAGCAGAATATGACAGGAGGATCACTGCTGGAAGAGATTTGAATTTGCTCAGAAGGTTGACTTGAGTCTGAGGATGAATTGATTATCAAGAAAGGGGATGTCAGAGAAAGGAATTAGCATTGGTTGGACACCTGGCATTTGCTGTGCACTGAGATAGGATTACTGTCCCCATCTTACAAATGAGGAGACTGAGGCCCAGATGGGTTAAATAACTTCCTCGTTTATAAGTGGCAGAGCCACTATTCATACTGAAGCCTGTTGGTCTCTAGAGGATGTCCTAATATGCTGTGGTTAATTCAGTTTATCAAATATTTATTGAGTACCCACTCTGTATAAAGCACTATTAATAATACATCAGGTTTTTTTTTATAGAAATGGATAGAAATTTAAAGCATAAAGGAATTTGAAAGATAATTTTGTCAAGCAAAGTCATTTTCTAGGAAGAGAACAAGGCCCATGGTGACCAAGGCAGCTTTAGGGCCATCCATTTTGGAATTAGAATTTAAATTCCACTCACCTGTCCCATGTTTGATTAAATTATATTGCTACTCAGTCTTTTAAAAGCCTAATCCTTCATTAGTTCATACTTCAAGGCTTATTCAAGGGCTTTCTTTGGAGGCAGGATGGGCGGGAGGAGGCTCTATGTAATTTTAGCACCAAGTGGTCTCTGTGACCGAGTTACACGGGGTGTTTTGTGGAAAGCAGGGTGCTTGTAAGTAGTTTTGTCACCCAAACCGAATGCAGATTGCTTACAATGTATTGGGCTTTTTCATGCCATCACAGTGACATTCTCTTGTGAGCATGAAGAATGTAAAATCTCTTAGCCGTTTTATGATTTGGGAAGATCTCTTAAATCCCTGCTCTTGAATCTTCATTATTTGTCTCATTCAGTTTTAGCTGCCTTTCCATCCTGCCAGGTTAGCCTGCCCTTAGTTGGGAATGTGTCCGTAGCTAGAGAGCCGCCTGATCCCTGGATAGGAGCCCAGGCTGCTGTCTTGAATGGTTGCACGTGGAGGCTGCTGCAACCTACTGGGAAAACCACCGGCTTCCCAGCACTGGTGATGTTTGTAATAAATCCCACATGGCTCCATCTTGGGGCCATGGCCAGTGGGTAGAATGATTCGCTTATTTTTTCTTCTTAGTGTTTCTATCCATGTTCCTTCCAGAGAGAAGTCTTTCTGATGTCAACATCATTAGAAATATAGGCTGTATGATATTATGGAACCTGAATTCATTTATCCTTTTTTATTTCCCTGAATACCTAATGGGCAGCGTTTGAACGAGAACCCACAGAACTGTGAGGGTTGCTGCTTGTCATGTGACTGTGTTATTGAATGGGACTCATTAAGCCTAAAGTGAGTCAGAGAGCTTGACCTGTGGGTGACACTCTGGCGATGAAGTATGGGATTGAAAATCATCTGAGCCTACTTTGTAAGTTGTTCTTGTGGCATAGCATTTTTAGGAGCAGAGGGGCTGGTTTTCCATCTTGCCAAACATAAAAGAAATCAAGCTTTTCTTTTAGGAAAATGCGCCTAGCCATGATACTCTTGGGGAAAAAATGCAATTAATTAAACAGCATTTTCTTGTTTTTGACCCTGGTTTTTGTGGTCTGATGCATGGAAATCCTTTGATTACTGAGATTGAGCGCTCTGCCTCCATTATCTTTATAATCAGAGCCTAAAGTCGAAGGGAAGTTCTTTCCACCTGTGTCTTGCCTGTAAGAGCTAGGTGTTTTGACCTTATAGACTTGTAAATACTGTTTTAGGACATTTTAACTCAAAAACTTTACTTTGTCCCTTACCTTCTGCTGCTAATAAGTACAATGGTTATGGGCCCTGCAGTGCTAAAGAAAAGAGTTATGCTGTACTGACTGGTGGCCGAGTCAAATCCATCCTGTTCATTAAGAGACCTGGCTGAATTGCTGTGGACTTTTATGACACTGGCCCAAGCTGGCTGCTTTAACGGATCACTAAAGACAGGGTGACTTATAAATATCAAGCATTGATTTCTCATAGTTCTGGAGGCTAGGAAGTCTGAAATCAAGATGTGTTAGCAGATTTGACTTCTGGTGAGTACCTGCTTCCTGGTTCATAGATGGCCATCTTGCTGTGTTCTCACATGGTGGAAGGGGAGAGGGCACTCTCTGGGTTCTCTTTTATAAGGGCACAGTCTCTTTCATGAGGGCTCTACCCTTATAACCTAATCATCTCCCAGAGGTCCCCACCTTCAAATACCATGACACTGGGGATTAGACTTCAGCATATGAATTCCTGGGGGATACAAACATTCGGTCTATAGCAGGGAGCGTCTATACCACAGTGTTCAGGGAGAATAGTAGGTACGGAAAATGTGTGGACTTGACAAAAGGCTGGCTTACTTTCAGAGGTGATTTTGGAAATAGAGTCGATCCTTGAACATTTGGGGGTTAGAGATGCCAATCACCTTCCTCCCCAAGCACAGTCAGAAATCAGTGTATAGCTTTTGGCTCCCCCAAAACTTACCTACTAAAAGCCTACTGTTCTCTGGAAATCTTACCAATAATGTCAACAGTTGACTTACACATATTTTGTATATGTATTATATATCATATTCTTACAATAAAGTAAGCTAGAGAAAAGAAAATGTTATTAAGAAAATCATAAAGAAGAGAAAATACATTTAGAGTCCTGGACTGTATTTATATATGTAAAAAAAATCTACCTATAAGTGGACCCGTACAGTTTAAAACTGGTCAACTGTATATGGTAAATATATTGGGTAGAATACGAGAAATGGAAGATTTAAGACTCAGCAAGGCTTTACATTCTCATTCTGAAAAAGTGCAATGTCAAAGCAAGGGCATGCATAGGGAATAACAAAGCAGGAGAGGACTCTCAAGGAAGTGTGTTCATGGGATTGCACTGGACTGCAGAACCTGCAAGAGGCTACGTACAAGCCTTCATTTTGAAAGTTTAAATCAACAATGAACTAGTGAGCATAAGTTTCAGATGGGGCTTTTGCTGTGGTTCTGTAACTGATTGTCATTCCTATGAAATAGTAGCCTTAGTAATAGCCCTTGTACATGTGAGAAAACAGTGCATCCTGAAGCAGATCTGCACCCTCTGGCATCTTACTCTTCCACGTTGCGGCTCAGAGTAAACATTTACTAATGCAGACTCTCCACAGCAGTCATTTCAACGCACCAAGTATCATTATCATCAGATACTATATGTTCTTCAGGTAAAATTGAATGCTGCTTATATATATAAAGTATTCGACCTTTCTCATATGGTGTTATGCCAGACATTGTAGAGGATGAGCAATGTAGGAAAGGCTTCCCTAAGGGGCCACAGAAGCAGATGTAAACTGTGCGAGGAGATCATTTAATAAAAGTGCAGATACTGAGTAGGTTGAAATCAATCTAGATTTAGGTTTTCAGTACATACATCTGTGGTCTCATGGCCTCTCTGAATCTGTGGCCTTTTTCAAGAATACCCTAGGTGAGGGGCGCCTGGGTGGCTCAGTGGGTTAAGCGTCTGACTTCGGCTCAGGTCATGACCTCACAGTTCGTGAATTTGAGCTCAAGCCCTGCGTCAGGCTCTGTGCTGACAGCTCAGAGCCTAGAGCCTGCTTTGGATTCTGCTCATGTTCTCTTTCTCTCTCTCAAAAATAAATAAACATTAAAAAATAAATTAAAGGGGCACCTGGGTGGCTCAGTCATTTAAGCATCTGACTTCAGCTCAGGTCATGATCTCAGGGTTCAAGCCCTGTATCGGGCTCTGGGCTGAAGAGCTCAGAGCCTGGAGCCTGCTTCGGATTCTGTGTGCCCCTCTCTCTCTGCCCCTCCCCCACTTGCATTTTGTCTTTCAAAAATAAATAAACATTTTTAAAAAATTTAAAAAAAAGTGAACACTGATTTGTTCCAGACCCATGTCAGGAGACACTCACAGCTTACAGGCTAACTACCTATTTTTTATATGTCTAGGGTAGTTCTAGGAAAGTAGGGAAAGAGTTTTACTTCTTCCTGATCCAGTCCTAGAGAAAATAAAAATTTCCATGCAAATAAATATTTTTATTTTATATTTTCTGGTCATATATATATTACACGCATATATTGCTTTTTTGTGATTAAAAAATTATATGAGCTCATTGTAAAAATTTTACAAATACCTAAAAAGTTAAAATTATTTATGAGTCTTTTTGCTACCTAGATATAACCATAATCAATATTTCATTTCTTCTCAGTCTCTCATATATATACAATTTCTGTTTTTATTTATTAAAAAAATTTTTTTTATGTTTATTTCTGAGACAGAGAGAGACAGAGCATGAGTGGGGGAGGGGCATAGAGAGAGGGAGACACAGAATCGGAAGCAGGCTCCAGGCTCTGAGCTGTCAGCACAGAACCCGACGCGGGGCTCAAACTCACAAACTGTGAGATCATGACCTGAGCCAAAGTCGGACGCTCAACCGACTGAGCCACCCAGGCACCCCAACAATTTCTGTTTTTAAAGAGCGTGGGATCATTTCCTATCTTCTTGAACTTTGAGGGAATATACTGATCCTGGATCATATTGGTGCTCTGGAGACAAAGCAGTCTTTGGAGAAAGTCTTTTGACTTTGATTTCTATAGCATTGATTTCTGCTCTAATCTTTATTATTTCCCATCTTCTCTTTGGGGTTTTATTTGCTGTTCTTTTTCCAGCTCTTTAAGGTATAAGGTTAGGTTGTATATCTGAGACCTTTCTTCCTTCTTTTTTTTTTAAATTTTTTAAAATATTTTTTTTTTTATTTTAGAGAGAGAGACAAAGCACAAGTTGGGGAGGGGCAGAGAGAGAAGGAGACACGGAATCTGAACCAGGTTCCAGGCTCTGAGCTGTCAGCACAGAGCCCAATGCTGGGCTTGAACCCACAAACCACAAGATCATGACCTGAACCGAAGTTGGATGCTCAACTGACTGAGCCACCCAGGTGCTCTGACCTTTCTTCCTTCTTTAAGAAGGCCTGGATTACTATATACTTCCCTCTTATGGGGAGTATATAGCACTTTTGTTGCGTTCCAGAGGTTTTGCGCTGTGGTGTTGTCATTTTCATTGGCTTCCATGTACTTTTTAATTTCCTCTTTAACTTCTTGGTTAGCCCATTCATTCTTTAGTAGAATGTTCTTTTGTCTCCAAATATTTGTTATCTTTCCAAATTTTTTCTTGTGATTAATTTTGAATTTCATAGTGTGGTGGCTTGAAAATATGCACAGTATGATCTCAATCTTTTTGTACTTATTGAGGGCTGATTTATGTCTCCGTATGTGATCTATTCTGCAGAATGTTGCGTGTGCACTCCAGAAGAATGTGTATTCTGCTGCTTTAGGCTGAAATGTTTGGAATATATCTGTTAAGCCCATTTGATCCAGTGTGTCATTCAAAGCCATTATTTCCGTGTTGATTTTCTGTTTAGATGATCTATTGCTGTAAATGGAGTGTTGAAGTCTCCACTATTACAGTATTTTTATCAATGAGTTTCTGTATGTTTGTGATTAATTGATTTATGTATTTAGGTGCTTTCACGTTTGGAGCATTAATGTTTATAGTTGTTAAATATTCTTGGTGGATAGACCCCTTAATTATGATATAATGCCCTTCTTCATCTCTTGTTACATCTTTATTTTTTTAGATTTTTTTAATGTTTATTTTTTTTTTGAGAGAGACAGAGACAGAATGCGAGTGGGTTGTGGCAGAGAGAGAGGGTAGACACAGAAGCAGAAGCAGGCTCTAGGCTCTGAGCTGTCAGCACAGAGCCCGACGCGGGGCTCAAACTCACAAGCTGTGAGATCATGACCTGAGCCGAAGTTGGATGCTCAACTGACTGAGCCACCCAGGAGCCCCTACATCTTTATTTTGAAATCTAGATTTTCTGATATAAGTATGGCTACTCTGGCTTTCTTTTGGTGGCGATCAGCATGATAGGTTTTTCTTCATCCCCTACTTTCAATCTGAAGGTGTCTTTAGGTCTAAAATGAGTCTCTTGTAAACAGCATATAGATGGATCTTGTTTCCTTATCCATTCTGTTACCATATATCTTTTGATTGGAGTGTTTAGTACATGGACATTTAGAGTGAGTACTGAAAGATATGAACTTATTGCCATTGTGTGGCCTGTAGAGTTGGAGTTTCTGGTGATGGTCTCTGGTCCTTCTTAGTCTTTGTTGCTTTAGTCTTTTTTTTTTCTTTCTTTCATCTTTTCTCCCCTCAGAGAGTACCCCTTAAAATTTCTTGCAGGGGTGGTTTAGTGGTCATGAACTCCTTTAGTTTTTGTTTGTCTGGGAAACTCTGGATCTTTCCTTCTATTTTGAATAACAGCCTTGCTGAATAAAGAATTCTCAGCTGCATATTTTTCTGATTCAGCATGTTGAATATATCCTGTCACTCCTTTCTGGCCTGCCAAGTTTCTGTGGATAGGTCTGCTGTGAACCTGATCTGTCTTCCCTTGTAAGTTAAGGACTTTTTTTCTCTTGCTGCTTTCATGATTCTTTCCTTGCCTGAGTATTTTGTGAATTTGACTATGATATGCCTTGTTGATGGTCGGTTTTTGTTGAATCTAATGGGAGTTCTCTGTGCTTCCTGGATTTTGATGTCTGTGCCTTTCTCCAGGTTAGGTAAGTTTTCTGCTATGAATTGCTCACATAAACCTTTTACCCCTTTTTCTCTCTCTTCATCTTCTGGGACTCCTCTCATTTGGATGTTATTCCTTTTTAATGAGTCACTGAGTGCTCTAATTCTTACATCGTGCTCTTTTGCCTTAATCTCCCTCTTTTTTCCTGCTTCATTGTTCTCCATAAGTTTGTTCTCTATATCGCTGATTCACTGCTCTGCTTCATCTGTCCTTGCCGCCGTGGCATCCATTCTAGATTGCAGCTCAGTTATAGCATTTTTTCTTTCATCCTGACTAGCTTTTACTTCTTTTATTTCTGCAGAAAGGGATTCTAATCTATTTTCAACCCCAGCTAGTATTCTTATTATCGTAATTCTAAATTCTGGTTCAGACATCTTGCTTGTATCTATGTTGATTAAGTCACTGGCTGTCATTTCTTCCTGTTCTTTCTTTTGGGGTGAATTCCTTCATTTCATCATTTTGGGGGAAGAAAATTAAAAAATTAAAACCAACACAAAAAAATCAAATAAAAGATGCTAGATTCTAGGTGTGTTTTGGTCTGGCTGTTGAAAGAAGCTTGGTAGAGAAAAAAAGGGAAAGAAAAGAAAAGGAAAATGTTTGAAAATTAAGAAAAAATGAATACAATAAGATAGACTAAAATGAAATGATTAAAGTAGAATAGAATTAAAAATTTACAAAAAATAAATATAGTAGAAAAAAACAATCTTTTTTAGAAGAACAGAAATAAAAATACTTTTTTTTCTCTTTTGGTATTCAAAAATAAACAAAGAGAAAAAAAAAT